>NC_045643.1:32808147-33123829 GCF_009829145.1 Chiroxiphia lanceolata | reverse complement strand
AGCTCCGTGCAAGGCAGGCTCCTGACCCTTCAAGAAAGGGAATTCTCTCTCTCCAAAGGCCACTTTATTTTTCCTCACAAAGTCAGTGTTATTTAGAATTGTCTATTTTTATAAAGAAAAAACCCTGTTAAATCAGAACATTTGTTACTAGTACACCTAACCAGAGGGATTTCTGTCCCCTTCTGAGAAGTCAGACTGTTCTTAAGCTTGAATTTGTTACTAACTTCATACATAGTTCACAGATATACTGTGGTATAATATACAGATATAATGAGTATTTCAAAGCTCTCCTCAAAAAATCTAACTGTGCTGCCCTGGCAAACTGTCAAGTCACTTGTTACCTGTATCACAGGCTATGAAAATTACTTGAAATATCATAACTACAAAGTCCTGATTCTCCAGTAAAATACTTCAGACTCTTGTAAAATTGGTTTTCCAACCTGACAGAAAGGTTTACTCTGGCCATACACTCCAATACATTAAGAAAAGTTTAGTGCATTTCTGCAGGTTGTCTAATAAACAAAAAAACATTTGGGGTGTGAGAAAAAGGCAGAGTAGAACCAAGCATTGCACCACACATGAATAGATTGCATGGATTTTACTATTCTATTCTATTCTACACTGCTGTACTCTATCCCATTCTAAACATTATTCGATATTTAATTATTTAATTAATTTATGTGAAAAGTAAGAGAGACTTATTTCAGAATTAGGTCCAGCAGGCTGATTTGGTTCAGCAAACTACATTTAAATGATCCCATTGCTGAACTACTCAGTCACATCCCAAATTGTTCTTCTTTAAACATGCATGTAATTGTTTTCTTCCAGTTTGACTCTGATGCTTCTTCACCGAATGATATGAGAAGCCTTTGTTTTTTGTGTGGTTTTTTTTTTTTTTTTTAATCTTAAGAATTAAAGAAAATTATTAAATTATCCCCAGCTTTACATATCTGAGCAGGGTTTTATTTTGCCATGCACTGCTTTTCATGTAAAATTTTCAGACAGAAGTAGGCTGGACAGAATTCTCTGCAGAGGGTATCAGGCTATTATTGACTTGCCACAAAGTTCCTCTGCAAACTATTTTTAGCATGGAATTTTAGCATCAGACCTGTAACGAACAGCTAAGCTGCTAAAAATGTGTCCAAGCATTCTCTCCTTCCTGCAGCTCCCACATGTCTCAGGAGCTGTGCCATCCACAAGTTGGTTCTGCAGGTGGCTTGTTCTCCCCTACTGTGCCTGCTTATACTCAGATCTGAAATCTCAGCATAATATTTGTTTGCTCCTCATTCTTGGTTTCAACCTTCATATTCTGTGGTCCTTTTCCACAAATGGTTGTTAGGCATTTTACAGCATAGCCTTGCATATAATAGAAAGGCAAAAGTGTGTGTAATGTTAGGTTGCAATAAATAGACACGGGGTTGTATCTATTTAATCAGGCTTTCTCTTTCTTTCTCTTTCTTTCTCTTTCTTTCTTTCTTTCTTTCTCTCTTTCTCTCTCTCTTTCTTTCTTTCTTTCTCTTTCTCTTTCTTTCTTTCTTTCTTTCTTTCTTTCTTTCTTTCTTTCTTTCTTTCTTTCTTTCTTTCTTTCTTTTTCTTTTTTTCTCTCTCTCTTTCTCTCTTTCTATTACCCAGCTAGTGTAAGCTTATATGCAATCACAATGAAGTAGGATTTTGCAAAGTGACAAGGGGATGAGGGAATATCTAGTTCCACTGAAATTAACAGGTATATACTTGAATACTTTGGTACCTGGAAGATGCAAGTCTTGCTTCCCTAAAGCTCAGTCTCTATAGAGAATGAATGAATTGGCCAAACCACAAAAAGGAGCAAGGAAGAAGATCAGGTACTCTTTTCTTTATAAGGTTACTCCAACAGGGAGAGGCACTGTCACCCTGAAAATGCAAAGAAGTCAATCCTTCTATCCCTTATCCCTCTAGTTTTCAGTGTGGAATCCCTTTATTGAGAGAAGAATTTCAGAAGACAGTCACAGATTGTGAGTTTCATCTCTCAAGAAAAAGGTTCTACCGAGGTATATTAGGACTTGCCCTGATATTACTTCACAGAATACAGAGCTCTAGATAAATCTGTATCAGAAACAGAGCCAATCTTATTGCCGCTTCACTTCTTAATAGATTTATTGTGAGTTTGTATTCTTGAGGACAACACAAGATTAGCTTAGAGCACCAAACAGCCCAAACCTTGCAGTGATGATCCAGCTGTACCCATCCACCATATCCATATCTCTGTGAAAGAAAGAAGAAAAAGACAGTGCTAGTTAGCACTCTGTAATCACAACAACAGCAACTATTACTACTACTACTACTACTACTACTACTACTACTACTACTACTACTACTACTACTACTACTACTATTATTATTTGTAGTTCTTACAATCCAGCAGTACCTCATTCAGGAGAAAAACACGTGGGCTCAACTTTGAGTCTGAGTAGCCCCATTGACTTGAGCAGAAGTGCTGAAGTTGGACTGGACCTGACTAATGTTGTTTGTATGTGCAATTTTAGCTGCCAGTTCAACAACATTTTTAAACAACTTATTCCAAAATGCTCAAAGTTGCTTACTATATTGACGTTCTAACTGGAATGATTTTAACACAGAAAAAATTAAATTAAATATTTGGCAGTATGAGAATTGAGCTGACTACTTTGCAATCTGTGATCAGTTAATCATTAGCACAGAGATGCATCGATTCCACTTTTCAGCTTCCATGATTCAGCAGCAGGACTGAAGGTCAGCCTCTTGTCTATTAATATTTAAACAGCCAAGAGTAGCTAAAGAGGAGAAGCTTAGATGCTCATTGATTCTTCCAGAGAGATTCAAAATTGGTCATGCAAAATAGCAAAATCTACATATGAAGCTGATTTCCTCTTACTTTCATGAATTAGCAGATGAGAAATAAATGAAATTTTCAAATATCAGATTGGAAACAATGCTCAGAATTCCTATTTTTTCCATTAAGAAACATTTAAAAGGAAAGTAAGTAAAAGCAGGCATTTCTTTCACTGAAGTGTAAACAATTTGGATACAGTCCTGAATTTCCTGTGATACCAAATCATTACTTAATGCCACTGTAAACTTTCCTAGTGCAGGTGTGTAGAGCCAAGCCTGACTTCAGCCAGTCAGAGATTCTACAGACTGAGGCTATGTAGGTTTTATTTAGCTATGTTTAGCTATGCATATTTTATTTAAATTTATAAATTTATAGGGTTATATATAAAAATATTGAAACTTGGGGGAAGTTTAACTTAAACTAGCTCTGTGCTAATTCCAATTACAAGCTGTGCAGAAAATGAGTACCTTAAAGGTGCTGAAAGAGCACAAAGGCAATAAAGGAACTCACTGCTCTGGTTTTGAACTTATTTTCTTCTTTCTTCCCTGCAGTTACTAGCAGGGTGCATTGACAGTCCTTATTTCATTTTTTATACAAATTTTTGTACTTATGTTGGGTTCCTAAGCTGTTAAATATGTATCTTGACAATTGAATTTTCTAGGATGAAGGTTCAGTATTTATTAAGCTGGAAACAAGAAAGAGAAGTTCAGCACTAAGTAAATTTGTGCATGTTAGGATACTTCTTTGGTTTTCCACGCATGAGATGTAGAGATCTGTTAATGGGTTGAATTTTCAGATGACTCCAGGGAATTCTGGGAGGTGTTTTCTGCTCTGGGCCCATTAATAAACCATTGAGTGGCTCAGAACAGAGGAACAAAAACTAGCAGATGGAAATTAACTTTTAAAAATTTGGTATTTGCTTCTTTATCTGTGTTTAAAAAATGCAACATTGGCCTATAGTGTCTACCATAAGTGAATTCAGTCTTGATGTACATCTTGGAACATCAAGGGATTCTTGGGATCATTTTATCCCAGTGAATTTGTTGCCCTTTTAAAGTACATACAGAAAAAAAAATTAAAAAATCCTTTAAAAATCATATAAAATCAGAATAAAGGCATTTTATAGGTGTTTTATAAGATTATGCACAAAGACAACAAAATCTGAAACAACCAACAGTAATATGTCTTCTAGTCTGTTTATTTAAATTCCTGTCCATTTAAAACAGACATAGTTGTTCTAGAAAGGGTCTGTCCTTCCACCTGCATTATTAAGTGTATATGTGTTTTACATCAGGAGCTCTTAGTATTACAAACAGGAGGTTCAAATAGATATTTATAAACACCTTCCTAGATAGACATGGAAACAAACATCCCTTTCCAGGAAGTTTTATGTATAATGGTGTTATTTTTTACTCCTAATGAGGAAGCAATCTTATGTATGTTTTTAATGCCAGATTTTCTCATAATTTTTTTTTTCTAATATGCTGTTAACATTTTCCAGCTGTTCTCTGTCTAATATTGGTTGATGCTGGACTGTCATGATTAAAATCACAGAAACACAGAGCTAATTGATATGAAACCCTTTCAGATATACTACCTCAAAACATAAGTGACACTCTCTGTTCCTAAATAAATTTCATGGAATCATGAAAATATAACTGTAAAGGATAAATTGATGTCACTGAATAATAATAATAACAACAATAAAAATAATATTAATATGCAAAGATTCAAAATTAAGACAAATTGACATAGCTTCATTGTTCTGACAACTGAGATTTTGTATTTTAAAAACAATATGCTACTTCCTTCCAGTAACTGAAAAAATAACAGATATCATCATCATCATCATCAATTAACTGTACTTAGAGTGACCCCACTCCTATTGAAGTTAATGACTTTCATGCCTGGGGGTATAAGATGTGAATGATTTTTGTCTTAGTTAACATTAATCTTGCCTAATATTTGCTTATCTATTTAATTTAAAACAAACATGAATACTATTTGGGAACAGAACATCTCTATTTTTATCAAGACAGTGGAATTTACACCTCATTATTTGACAGTTTTAGGTCAAAAAACCCAAGGAAAATGGTAAGAATTGCTTCAGACTAAATAAAGAATGGGGAACAGAACCCAGTATGACATCCGTTTCTTACTGAGACTCTTGCTTTGCAAAGTAATGCATACAAATATTTTACAACTGAAAAAAAAAATCAAATTATACAAAAATCTAGAGATATTAACCACAGAACCCTTCATTCATTTTTCTTTCAGAAATCACATGGGTAGAAATGGTTGCTGATCACATAAGGCATTGCATATCTAAACTCTTTTTACCTTTTTCAGGTCAGGCCATTCCTTAGGCAGAATGTGGCTATGAATATCAATTTTCATTTTGGAAGTATCACAGGAGAAGCACTCCTTCAGTGATAATGTTTTCTGTGTAAATGCTACTGTCCTTCCTCTCCCTGGTTCACAGGTTATTAACTTTGGCTGCTGTCCAGATCCACCTGCTGCCTTACCAGGAAAGCTTGGTACAGTGGCCAACCAGGAGGCCTAAATCCCAGAGGAGTGGCTCTCCAAAAGAACAAAGGCTTCTAGCAGAAAGTCCCTGTTAATGCACAAACTACAGCTGACTGAGGGCAAAGGGAAAATACATGTTTATATTGGCACTATGAAGGGATTTATTTTACACAGAAGCTAAAATGAAAATTTGTGGTTGAAAATCACTCAATAAAATCGAGTTAGAATAGATGTATTAAGCATGCTGACTTGAATTTCCTCTTTTCTGCCTCTCAGGTCTGAAATTGTAGAGAATATATAATGTAGAGAATATGTAATATAACCCTAGTATAGACAGTCACACCTCCCCATGTACTCTCTGTTTTCTCCCCTTGCATTTTCTTTAAAGCTGTGTAAGAAAACCCCCACAGAAATATTGAATTGTAGACAAATCTCTGCTCTGCACTTTATTTTCCCCTTCTCATTATTGGTTCTTGTAGGATATTTACACAAGCTGCTGCATAACGTCGCTCACAGCCTTTCAAGCTGGCTCAATATACAGCAATACATATATATATAGCAAATATAGCAGTTTCTGTTCCTAAGTAAGTTACCTGGAGCTATCTCAGATTTTCTGTGAAACTACATCTCCTCTTTTGCTCTTTACTCAATTTAGAATTACACTTCTTTCCTCGAGATACCCTTGCCCCTTATTTGTGCTGTGTTTTTCTCCGTTATTTTACTTCCTCTAGAGTTTTATTTCAATGTATTCTACTCACACAGTGACCTCTTGTGAAAGCTGGATAACCATTTCCCGATTAATTCTTTTTTCGGTGAAAAATGCTGGTTTTTTTCCAAAATTAAATACTCTCGTGAATCTTGCAACTTCAAATAAAGAAACGTGAAAAATAAGTGGCACATTTTGTTTCATCTGTTTTCTGACTTCAGTATTTTGTTTGGGTTTGATTAAAAAAAGTGGACTCTTGTATTTCCCTACTTTTTCACACATTAAGCAAATCTACTTTTGATTTGGTCAGGCAAATTTCTTGGAGTTATTCTTCAACTTCTTGTGATGGGGTTGGTTGGATGGGTTCTGCAGCAGGAATGACTGAGTGTTCAAAAGAGATGGGAAGCAGCAGCTTTGAGAGAGTATTTCCTAAATAAAGCAAGTCAGCCAAAAATTTACTTCAACAGATCAAATCCCTGTGATTGAAAATAGCAATTACTTCCATCTCAAAATCAAAATCAATGTCTTCATGACTAGGCTGCCAGGTTAGGCAGCAAATTTGCTCTCCTGCTCCCAAATGTGACAGCTCTGCTCTGTGATGTGGCACTGTAGTGTCAGCCTGTTGACAAGCAATGTTCCTGCATGTACTACACCAGACATAAGAAAGAGTATTGATTCAGCTGTGGGGACTCTGCATCATGAATCCATAGACGTGAGGCAGACAGCTAAGGTGAGTCCTTCAATAAAGAGATGTCTGGAAGACAATTTCCTATTTAAGCATAAAAACAGAGGTACTAGTGAAGGAGAGGGGCAGGAAGAGCTTTGTGCATCTGAATAGTGTAAGACACCAAGTTAAGTCACCTCAGCTGCAGGATGCCATGCAGAGCTCAGCTGCATTTCTCCAACACTGTGTGTAGTTTTCCTCAGTTCTAAAGAAAGATGTAGTTGTTACTTACTGCTTCCAAGACACAGCTCAGCTTGCAAACAGTGTAGTACTCCCACACTGTATTTCATTTAGCAAAACACAGCATTGGAAACCATAGCAGTTGAAGGCAAGTTTGTATCCATTTCGCTTGATCAAAGGGAGAGTAAGACATCCGTCTGTATCCAACATGATCCATTGGATCTGCAACAGGAAGACCTTCAGTGGCTACAAACAAAAACATCTTCAGCTACACAGGTACCCAACCTACTCTGAGTGCAACAGTGTGGAAAACAGGACACCTTCACTGATGTTTTGGACAACCTGCCTGATCACAGTGAGTGACTTCTGTCTCTCAATATTTAGGCTGAACAACACAATGGCTTTTAGCACAGTCCTTGCTGTCTGTCTCCACCCAGTTGTGCATTTCTGGGGTGTGAGACAGAGGAGCAGGAATTGCTGGCAGTAGCCAGGAGAACGTGCAGCTGTGTCAGGTGGCCTTACACAGACAGAGCTGAGCTTGAATTCGCTGGGCTATATGTCAGGCAGGAGGTTGAGATCAGATGGAAACTTTTACATGCACAATCTCTGGGGCCATAGAAAGCTGTATTTTACCATTTTTGGGCCCCTGTAAGACATGAACTTCATCCATTCTTGGGCTACCCACAAATACTTTACATTGAGAGGACTGGAGGAGACCACAGAGCTAGTCAGAAAAAAAAAATCAGTCAATAAATATACTTCCTACATCTACGCAGGAGAACTAGAATGCATAAAGACTTCTTCTTAGCCAAAAGCAGCCTCCATACACTAGGATGGGACATACATTAAGTTGGTATACCCCCCAGGCTCAGTACACTTCTGCAGGGTATATGTGTCATTAAGATCACTTGCAATAAAACATGCATTTATTATGGCCATTAGAAACCAAACTGCATGCTTGAATTTGAGCAATTTCCCATATTCGTGTGTGTGTGTGTGTGTTATATGATGCCCATTCACACAGTTTTAGGCTGGGAAGCATGATTAACAACTCCTTCAGGCCAATTTAGCTAAAGACTATTCAGGCCAAGGCTGATTTCAGACACACAGACACAAGTCTAGCACATCTATAGGGTTTTATTTCACTACAGGGACAAGCACTAAAGTGAAAATGCTGTTAGTTGTAGAATGTTAAGGGCTCTTTTCCAACCTATTTAGTTGCTTTTCTGAAACAAGTATAGAATCTGAGATTTGGAGCATTCAGGCTGGAAAGTCGGGATCCAGTTCTGGCCTTTGTTTATCAGGGTAAAAGTGTCAAAAAATGTAGTGCATGGTTTTCCTCATGTCAGTGGGAAAACCACGACCTCTTCAAAAAAGGGTGCATCAACAAACATTGGTGAGCTCTGCAGATAGCTCTGCCACATACCAAGGCAGCCCGTATTCAAGTGGGATGAACACAGACACAAAGAGGCAAATTCAGGACACTGATGTTAGAAAAGACTAAAATACTTGTGCCAGTTTTTCCTACCTTCTGTTTTGCATGTTCTTCCCTAACATCTGTTCTTTGAATTGCACATTTGTTTGTGCAAGCTGACTATTTTACACACCTGAACAGCTCCAGAAAAACAAGTGGAAAACTCTTTGTGCTTGGTAGCTAAGATGAAGTACTTAACGAACATGTTCCTTTCCAAATGAAATAAATGTTGAGCAGCACACTTATATTGGTTGCTTAGCAACAGGTTATCCTTTGGCTGTGCTGGGGACTGCACAGGTCCTCTGAGACTGCCATTACAGACCTGCTTGGAAATGTCAGATTTGGAAAGGATGCAAAAGTCACTAATTCTATTTTTTGTGTGGTATCAAATAATTAAACCTCTCCTATTAAATTAGCCTGATCACAGAACTTAGTCCTCTTCTGGGACTGCAAAGAACATAGACTTCAGTGGAAGTGGTGTGGTTTCAGTCCTGCAGGGAATAGTAACAATGAGTATGGTTTGCCTTCTAATGAGGAATAAGGTTCTGCATTTCCCATATAGCACTTTCCATACGTAGCTCTCAAGTGCTCTACAGTGGGTGCTATTTTTGACAGGAATACATTAGTTTACCCAGCAGAGCTACACCAGGAGGACATGTCCAGCTACAGGTACACCAGTAGTCCTTAACAAAGACGTATCCCAGGCAATGGGTGGCATTATGATTTCCTGTTCATATACCAAACACTTCAGTGTGACTGCTGAAGGTCCTGATGGCTTGGATGGTCAGCTGGATTGCAATGTCAGTGTTTCATTTATACACATTTATACAGTGCAATAGAAAAGGGACACACAGCTCCAATCTTAGAGCCAGCTAAATCAGCTCAAGGTGGGAGCAGTACAGGTGTACTCATCATTAAACACTTAAGACATGTAGATTATTCATTTTGTTATTAAAAAGCCTTTGCAGAAACAACTGTAGAAGCTGATGCTGCTCTGTATCTTGAGTCGGTTTAGCCTTGCAGAGAGGTTGGGCTTTTTAGGTCAGATGACACCGTGCTGATGCTCAGATGACACTGTGCTGATGCTCAAATGACACTGTGCTGATGCATCTCTGATGCTTCCAAGATCTAAGCTATTAACTTTGCATAGTGAAGCTTCATGGTTGCACAAGCTCAGGGTGATGCTGCTCACCATGTGGTCTCCTCTTGGAGCTGCCCCAGCCTCCCCAGTTGTGTCACTAAAATTGATAGTGCGAAGGTGTCCAAATTTGCTGATGCCTTTGGCAGCTCTGCCCTGCTCTGTGACTCCAGCCTAGCAAGGGTTCTGAGGAATCACACAGTGGTGAAAGTAAACAGAAAGTCCTCTGCCAAATTCCTGACCATTACTGTGTTCTCTGCTGCCTAAGTTAAGTCCTAATAAATCCTCATTTATTTCCGGGTTTCTAGAAAATATTATATTGTTGAAATTCAACTAGCATCCTAAGTCTAAAGAAAAATATATGGCTATCTTTCAAATAGCATAATTATTTTCTTAATACACTACATTTGCAAATTTGCAATTTACAATTGCCATGCATTTATCTTGCATAGAAATGTTCTATCAAAAATGTTAATTAAATAGATATTTTCTAAAATATGTGTATGAGAAAAATAAAACTTTAATTTTTTTTCCCATGTGTAGACACAAACAAATAAAAAATACTCTATTTGAGCATGTTTCAGGCCAAGTGTCACTCCTGTGCAGTGGGAGCAACCAGACAGATAACAGCAGCAAAAACATGGGCCAAAAAGGACAGATGGAATGAAGCTTACAGATACTGATGTCAAAAAGTCTTAATTTTCTAGTTAATACCCCATAGTAACATCTGAAACGGTTTCAATTATTTAGAAGGCTAGTCCAAATGTCTTAACAACTTTTTTCCTGCTTGCTAGATGGTCAAATCCCCACTTTCCTCTCCTTGAAGAGGCCTCTCTGTGCCACTCTTTGGGAGCATCTGAATTTTGGGGGTAAGAATGGTCTTCTCGAAGTCTTTACTTCTTCAGAAAGGAAGCCAAGGAACCAACAGAAAGACCCAGAGCATCCGAATTTTTTCAGCTGCTTCAACAAATTCCTGCACCTTCCTCTAGAACTCTGCACAAGTGTGTTTATGCCTTCTCTCAGCTACAAGGACGGTACTAATGAAGTGGCTTTTTCCTGGGTCCTCCCTTTTTTCAAGGTCTACTTGTGCGCAAAGTTTTATGTTCCATCATTTCTAAGCAGCTGTGAATCCCTTTTGCCAAAGAGGTCTGGAAGGGACTGAGATGACCCCCTGGCTCCCAGTAAATCCTGGGCGCTGCTGAGCCACGGCTTTAGGCTGATGATACATTGACTGAACTTCTGGGAGGCAGAAATACCGGTACCTGTAGATTACCACAGCGAGTGCCAAGGTAAAGACCTTTCCAATCATGAAGATGTTTACAATGTAAATGTTTCAGGTTTAGTACTTGAAATTCATTCATCTGGAGGAGGGAGCTTGGCAGAGGAGTGCCTCCACAGGGGATTTCAGGAGCCTACTTTCACTTGGCTGAGTTCAGCTATAAACATTTTTCTGTCTTTAGGTTCCAGAATTCTTATCTTTCCACATACACTAATTCCATTATAGGATTTATACCTCAACATTATTTCTTTGAAATCCACAAGATATTAAAATTATTGACCAGATTGAGAATACAGTTCAGATTATCACAGGAATTAAGAAAGATCCAAATATTAAAGTTTTCACTCGTGCCACTACTTCTACAAAAGTCATATCAGCAATCAAAGCCCAGTGATTACCACCTTAATGCAAACATCTCACAGAAAATGCTGTCAGTTGGAAAAAAAAATCTGTTTCTGGTGGATTAAAAGGAGATAGTCCTGATACTCATACTTTCCCACTGGTGTCCCTGTGTGAAGACTGGCACTAATGAGGATAATATGTTGGTTATTATTACTTCAGGCAAATAAATCTAATAGGAATACTGCTGGAAGTGTTGCTGTGCTGCTTTGTTAAAAGTGAATTTACAGTTGAACCAGAAGGTCAAGCTACAGGTTGCACTACATTTCTGTAGCACACAAGAGGCTACAGAACTGCTCCACGGGCTCAGAACTGATATTTATAAAATCATTAGTGCTGGAAAAGACCTCTAAGATCAGTGAGTCCAAATTTGGTAAAGGTTTACAGAATATCCTATTAGCAGCTCATTGTATTAAGATAACTTTATATGTTTAACACAAAAATAAATATTACTAGCTAAAACAAGTTTCCAATTTGATTGAGAAATAATATTCAAACTGCAAAATTCTTACTAAGAAGTGTTAACCAGAAAACAAAATTAGGAATTATTTTCTTTGCAAATTATCTGATCATTTCTTTGCTCTCCAGCTAAAGTGACACTTAGATTTTGTTATGTGAATATATACAATGGGATTATAAAATAATAGAATCACAGGTTCATTTTAGTTGGAAAGGATCTAGAAGGTCATTGAGTATAACTGGTAAAGTAACACTCTCAAGCCCACCACCAAATCATGTCCCCAAGTGCCACATCTACCTTTCTTTTAAATCCCTCCAGGGATGGTGACTCTACCACTGCCCTGGGTAGCCTGTGCCAATGCTTGCCAACCCTTTCAGTGAAGAAATTTTTCCTAACATCCCATCTATCACTGACCTTGAGTCTAAAAGTTGTGCCCTGTCCTTAATAGAAGTAGCTTTCAGCTCATCAGGTGAATCTCAACAGACGAATATTTTTTTTTTTTAAACACTATAAGCCTAATAACTTTGTAAAGTTATTGGGAATAAAAAAATAACTTAGTCCCCAAAAGAAAACTCCACTTCAAAATACAAAATCAAATTAGTAATCTTAAGAAACGCTTTATGAATTTCAATCTGCTCTTGACCAACAAATAATTTGGAAATATGCAGTAAGACATTTACATAACAGGTAAATAAGCATAGTTACATACATGGCTGTTGTGCCCACTTATTTCAAGCCCCAGCATGACAGTGGCTAGGACTGGGATTACTTAAGTAAATCAGCCATGCCAAGCAACAAAAGACTGTGTACTAATAGCACAGAACCTCACTGGAAATAATGCTTCAGCTACAGGAAAAGTCTTGTAAATCCTTGTTATTCTTACAAATAACTATTAAAACCAAATCCATCACTGAGTTTTCTACTCAATGCATTTGGTGGACTTACACCATGACCGAATTCAGTCACCCAGCTCTGACCATTCTATTTTAGCTTGTAACTTCCACAAGTGGAACAGGAAAGAAAATCACCTGCTGCATTGGCTCTTCTCCTTGAGAAAGCTACTCATAAACATTTTTACCATGTCTTCTAAGAAAATTTCTTTTCCCAGTAAGACACCTTCAGTTTGCCATTCCTGGGGAAGGTTCCATTCTAAATGGAAACGTGTTTTGATTCACGTTTGCTAATAAATATTTAAATTCATGCTTAACTCTAAAACACATTAGGAGCACTAGATTTGGTAGCACTACTAAGTCGAGCAAGTGCCAATTGCTGCATTTGCACTTGAGTGTTCACCTCAGTCCTGCTTAAATTTATGTGCAACTAGGTCCACTAGCAACTATATGCACACAAAGAGAGCACAGAAAGAATGGTTTCAAGACTTACACTGTAACTCAGGGACTCCACTGAGGAGTTGTTTTGGTTCCACACGCTCTAGCTTCACCAAGTTAGTCTTAAAGAATGTATTTTCAAAAATGTTGCAGTAAATTCATACTGTGGTCACAGCCAAACAATCGTGCTACCCATTTAAAAAAATAAACCTCTTTCCTTTGAGAAACCTGTAAGGTGCACTTTGATTTACAATTTGTGCAATACAAAATCCAGATAAAAAGACTTAATCCAGTGCAACTGGTGCTGTAAGTAGAACTAACACTGCAACTTGAATTCTTTCCTCAACTACTATACTTAGCTTTCTTCTCAGGAAAAGGCAGGTACTGTCTTTTTCTTTTTTTATTCCGACATTTGGAATTTAACAACATCCTTCAAGGATGAACAATCGTTTTCACAAGTACTAAAAAAAGACCCATGGCTTCCTGGCTGTGTTTAAGTGTGCTTTATTAATTTGATTTTTTTTTCTTTTATTTGCCGAAAAAGATCAAGAAATTTATGCTTTCTTGGTCACGACTACAGCCAGGACTGTACTGCAGATACATTGAAACATCTGTGTTCACTTCTGAGTGTGAAGCTCACACACAAAGCCACTCCCTAAATCAGATCTATTTTCCCCTTCAGGACAATGCAACTCACCCCCATCTAATATTTCTTGTAAACTTTTTAACAATCTAAAAAAAATTTCAGATGTTTTAGAACAGCTCTGTTATAGTTAATCATTTTGAACCCAATAGAAAGTCCATTGAAGTCACCAGGAAACCCAGTTGTTTCAGAAGAGAGCAATCAAGCAGCGATTCAAAAAGTAGTTTTGAGCCACTGAAAAAAACCAGACCAATTTAAATGAGGAATCACAGCTAAACCTTTCCCAGGATTCAGTAATGAAATGCAGGAGTGCCACTTTTGGACTGTGTCTGCTTGCCCACGGTGCCTCAAAAAGAGATCTGCATTATAAACCATAAATTTGCTGATAATGTTTGTGCAGCTCACTGTGAATACTACAGGTTGCAGCTTGCAGTGCATTAAGTAGAGCACCAAACAGTGATTGCAATGTACACACAGAGCACTTATTTCCTATCGATCCCAATGGATTTTGCCTGTGGGAAGTGACGCAGGCTCGCGCCGTCTGCTCTTGTGGCTGACGCTGCAATGTCAAAGCAGAACTGGGCTGAGCTGCTGCTAAGTAATGTGGGTTTGTAATGAATGCACATGTTGATATAAATCAGTGGTTGCTGGATGGGTATTTTAAAATTCCTTCATCTCTAGTAACACAGCCTTTTCAGGAACAGAAAGGAAATACATGCTCCGAATATCCATTTTTCTAACACGCTTGCTCATCTCTGCTGTATGTTCTTAAACAACTGGGTGTATTAAAATCTCCTGGGGGCTTGGAGCACAATCATTAGGATCATAATGTAGAGCACACACTTCAAATACTAGGGTTTGGATGTTGTTTTTCAGTGAATGTTCACCACTTACCAAATTATAAAGGAAATCCTTGTCACTACCTTTTTTCGCGTGAAATCTGTAAAGTAGTAACAAGATTACATACCATTTGTGAAGCTCTCAAGTTTTGGATCCCAGTAACTAAATATGTGTGTTTATTAAAATTAGCCAATAATACAATTAATTTCTATTAATTTCTAATATTACTAACCAAATAAATCTTACATTCCATTCATCTCAAGTGACAAAAGGAAATCAGTTGCTCTAATTCAATGGAACTATATCTCAGTCCATACTTGCAGTTTGTAGGTGCTTCAACAGTCTAACTGAAATATAGTTAAATGACTTCCTAAATTAATGAGGTTTATATGATTTTCTGTAGTTCAGTCAAGATCTCAGGATTTGTTTCATTCTCACCTGTGTTGCTATACTTGGTGTGTACTGCCAGTTTCAGACACTCACCTGCTTGCCAGGGAAATGGCCAGGGAACAGCAAAGGCAATCACAGCAAGATGGACCCCGTGCTATGTTCCCATAGAGGCTTCAAATGTAATTCCTTTATTGGTTTGCTGAGCTCTGACGTTTGGATTTTTTTCCCTAACATAAAACCCATGTACACTGTGAGTATATTTTGCCCTTTGGGAACCAGAAATAACAATGTTCAGACATCAATGTCGGGATACCTATAGTTAGGTCCCGTGAAATCATGAGTTTATGGAGACCTGTGCTGCCAGGAATGAAACAGGATCCCCTGTTGAGATGGTTGCCAGGTATTTGCTCCTGCCTGCTCTTTCCTTCACAGTCTGGCTGTTGGTCACTGAGCAGAAGCCCAGATACTATTACAGGATGCTACTGTAATTCCAAACACAGACACCCCTCTCCCTAGTTGGGGGTGTCTCCCTATGGTCATAGCGAAAAAATGGGGAAGAAAAAAGCCATGTGGTAAATGCAACATCTCACAGAAGCAGAGCAGGAGTCTGAGGTGATTGGAATAAGTAAATGGTCTTATATCAGTGTGACAGGAGGTGACAGATGTTACCTGATGTTCACTCTACTGACCTAGGCTTCCAAAAAGCTTGATAGTGTTGTGGTTGAAGGCAGGTATCGTCATATTTTTTTATAGAAGTGTTACAAAAGAGTTGAATCATATTGACCATCAAAGGCAAATACAAACCACAAGCACTTCTATGTCAAAGAATCATGTATTGTACTACCTGCAGCCATGCACTACATAGGGCAATTAAAGTTATAGTTCATTAAAGCTCAGGGGTAGCATAAATAAAATAAAGTTTTAAATAGAAAACATGAACAGTCTTAATTTTGGCAATGTTTTGGTAAGTCCTTACAAGTGGCATTGGTTTGTACCCCTCACAAAAACCCAATTCAGAAACAACCTTAAGGACAAGTTTAACTTTTGTATTATGTGTTCCAACACCATAAGGATTTAAGAGCTGTATAACACTAAGCTAATATTTCTTATTCCTTGGCCTGGGATGCTTTTCCATTATGGGCCCAGGCTAACTGAACTGATTAGTCCTTCTCATATTCTACATTCCTCTTACAGTTAGATGTTATTATATTAGATAAAATATTCTGATACCCTATCCTGAATTAGCTACTAAATAAAAATATGCTCATGTGGGGCTTATTTAAAAGCAACCTTCAACACTGTAGCTTTACCTTGGACACTTCCTATCACTTCAGCTGAAGCCATGCAGCCATAAAGGAAGCAATTTGCAGCACTGAAGTCACTCTTAAAATGCTAAATGCAGAAAAGGTTGGTCAAGTTTTATTCTAAAAAGCACATTGCACACATGATCAGGTATTTGTTGCCATGGCTGACTTCCTTTATTGCTCTGAGTAAATCCATATTTGAGGCATTAAGGATGGGTTGGGATGCTGTTAGGTAGAAGTAAGCCAAGCGATTTTTAAGCCACAGTTCTTTCACTCTTGCACAGTCTAAGAGCACAATAGATAATTTCTTATTTTTTGGATCTTTAGCATGTGCAATTATGGTTGAGTTCATAAATTAACTTGCAGTTAATGCATAATGCCATCTAGTGGGAAAATCAACAAGTCTAGATGCAACAAGTCTGTTTGGACAACCCATGCAATATGAATCTAGGTAGTATTGCAACCACTTAACAGTTTCAATACTGAATTAAGTTTTGAGCAGAACTATAACTCAATTGGCATGCTCTTGATTTTCTTTCCTAATTAAATTTCATTTAGAGATTGAATTTTCTGGTCAATAGAATTACACAAACTGATAAAGGAGTCAATATTAAGAACTTTAGTGATACACCAGCAAAAACAACCTGCAATTACTGAGAGTTTCAGAATTAATGATCTTAATCTTCGTAACTATGAGGTCACTTTCCTATATCTGCAGATAAAATAGGAAAAAAAGTGATCAAAAATCAAAAGTTATATAAGATAAAGGAAATAGGCTTGTCATAAAAAGAGTGGAGTAGAATAAGGGGCCTAGAGAGGCTATTGGCATCAGATAAGTAATATACTCCATTAACTGTTCTTCTAAAATGTACAAGGAAGGAACAATCCAAGAGGAGGAAGTCATCAGGATTTTACCTTCATAAAAACACAGCACTTGCCCTTTATTGCTGAATTAACCTGCTCTTAGACCTGAATTATCATTTTCTCAAAAAAATGAGCCAATATAGTGCTATCCAGAGCAAAGCTGGGGAAGTGTAAGTTAAGAAACAAGAAGCAAAAAGCCAGGTCTGTTTTATAACTAAATAACAAATGCACCCAAGCACTGATAAGCTCTTCCAAGTATTGCCTGATGGAAGAAGTGTGTTTGGCTGCTCCAAGAGTTGAGTCTCAAAGGATTACAGAACCTACTACAGTGACACTGAGGGGATTCTGGCATCTAAAATAAAAAACAAAGTGGAATGCTCCTGCTTTTTTTCCTCATTAGTTGAATTTCAAATGTTATAGGAACAAAATTATTTTCCTTGTGACACACACAAAAAAAAAATCCAAACAAAAAAAACACCTGTCTGACCCCAATATAGCTCTTGTTGACTCAGCCTGAAAAGTCATTTTGTGATGCATCTCCCACTAAAAAATTAAATACCAAGATCCTAAATATGGCAAATCTCAGACATATGAAATGAAGATGCTTTGGTACAAAGATAAGACAAAGTCTGTGAATAGGTTTTTAATTAAAGAAGCAAGTGAAGAAAGCAGGTCCTTTTGGACATATAAACCCTTCCTGAAGTCATGAAGACTGTGTACCTAACTACACTTTTTGAGCATATTAATTGGAAATAAATTAAACCAGTTGGCTTAATAAAACATGTTACTTCTATTTACAGATATTGTCTCAGTTTGACTAAATTTATAAATATAAATATACCCAACTTGTACAGTCCAGTGACAGCTGTGATAGTCAGTAGATAAAGCAAAAATTAATCCAAGTATATAAACCTCACCAATAAAATAAAAAAATCTTAAAATACGCATTTTCTAATAGAAGGATGTAAAAATTAAGTGAAATTTCTGGGACTATTGAAGCATCCCTGCACCCTGATACTGAAAATATGTGTAGTCTTGATGATGGAGAAGGAGCTGTCTGCATTACTACATGACTGCCTGCCCCTTGATGACTTCTAGGCATCATTGAAAGCTTGAGACAGAATTTGAAAGAAGCAGAAATTGAATTTTATCATAGTCCAATTAAATTATATGACTGACATCTCCATCTTCCTTTTTGGTTACAGGACAATTTTATTACAGCAGAGGTTCAAAATTTTACTGACATTTCGAATTTCACCTATGGATATCTTTTTAAGCAACCAGTAAAATTCAAATTTAAAAACAATTGAAGTTTGAAGTGGGCTTAATACTCTTAATTCTACAAAGAATATTTTTTCCCAATTTCTTATGCTCCTTTTCCTTGTAAAATTAGCAAAAGCTAGTAGCCATGCTCAACTCTATCACTGCTAATGTAATGTAAATGTTTTAATGGGGTTATTAACCAACCATCCTATCCATTTTTCTATAAATCCAGATCAGACAGCATTCACTATGGATAGACAAATGTCAATATTTATAGAGATCTGTTGCTTTTGCTACTGCTGTACACACAGAAAAAGGCCTGGCTGCAATACAGGAGAAATTTTTGGCTTTGAATTCCACAAAAAATGGTTCCCATTTCTTACAAGAAGAATGACATGAATTATGTGATTCCCTGTCTAAGAGGATGAGAAACAATTATGAGAATAAAGAATGCAGAAATCCATTAGAACTCTTCTATATGTTGTTGACATTATTTTTGCCTCTTCCAAAAAATTATTATCTGAAGAATTTAATTATTTTACTCACAGCATCTCCCATTGAAATGAAGCATTCAAACACAGCTTGTATGCCAGGACTGAGGAAACTAATTCTATTTCCTCCAGCAAAAAAACCCAACAAAATCAATCAAAGAACATTAGGTGGGTAACAGATTCCACTGGGTACTAGAAATTTGATGGCTATCAGAACTTAGTTTGATTTAAAGTGTCAAACATCTGCTTGAGAAGATGTAAAAAAGCTCCCAGAACTGGCACACTTTGAAACGTGTATAGTTTCCTGGTTATGAAGAACGTGCTTTATAAAATATTCATTTTGGCAGTGGCTATCAGTCTTTTTCTAAACACTTCCTGTGATCATCAGAGCTAAACACTCAGCTACAATTCATTTGACATAAGAAAAGGGTAAAACTCTCTTTTCCAATTCACAAAACAACGTGGATTAGCTATTCAAAACAACACATAAATGTTATCATACCGCAGAGTTTATCAGACAACTTCCAGAAAAAGTGAGCTGGGGAGTACTTACTTAACATCAGAGCAGAAGCAATATAAATATTATTGCTATAGATTAGCAGAAAGGTGATTTCCTCAAATACGCAGTATCTTTTCATAAAGATAAAAAGACAAGACTGAAAAAAGTATTCTTTTGCAGATGACACTAAGTGCCAAGGAACAAGACAATAACCCTAATCAGAAATTAGAGTTTAAAATATGGGAAGAAAAAAATAGATGTGAGTTGAGTGTTATTCCCTCTAAAACCTAACCTGTTGCATCTCTTTTCTGACATAGACAAATCCCATAGGTAAATGCAGCTAGTCTCTTTTCTCATTAAATCCCTACCTTACCTTCAAGGTACTGATTATGACTCTTGATTTTTTTTTTAATGTATAAGTTTAAATTTATAAACTATAAATATTTCATGAATGCAGGAGTCAAACCTGACTAGGAAACAAATGTACATCTACATTTTCAAGCAGCCTTTTTAACAAACCCTAGGTCTGACATGACAGGACAAGTTCTCAGCAGACAGGTGCATGAGGAGAAATGGGCATTGGTTTGGCAAGGGGAAGAGTGACCCAATCTGTATGGGATAAAAAGAATGGTTTTTGATTTCTGTAGTTCACTTTAATTCATGTTTAATCATATAAACCTAATGGAAAATTGTGTTTTGAAAATGGATGTGAGATAACATGAAGTTATGCACATACATTGGAAGTGTTTAGTTGTTAAGATGCTTTTGGATAGGAATTAACAAGTAATTATAAGTTATTGGATAAGTTTATTACAAAACTATATTGACTTTTGCTTCCTAGAAATTTCCTAGCTTTTTTTCTTTTCTTTGATGCACAAATGAAATCTCAGCTGCTTAAATTCATGTCATCCATTAGAGTCGCACTTGGAGAAGAAAGATCTCTCCACATAACATGGGAAGCAGGAATAAAAAGTAAAAAAGAGGGAAGATTATTACTTAAGTAACAGGTAGCTGCCTCTTTAAAATTAATGTTCCCTTCCATTCCTCTTCAATGCTTGTGAATATTAACAATGAAATAAACCCACTGTCAAATAAGTCAGTTTTACTCAGTCATATAAAACCTGGAAACGAAATGTCTTCAGTGATATAAAGAAATAACATTGTTTGGAATAGAGACATGTAGTCTTGAATGACTGCATAATTTTTCTCTGAACAAAATAATAAGCTTAGTTTTTGTGGTTTCCCATATTTACATAGCAATTTTGTCTTGAATGAAGAGCAGCTTTTAAATAGTTCGAAAATGCTCACCGTGAAGAACCTTTTTCAAGATCTTCTGCTCAATTTAATATGACATATTTTGCATTCTATGTTTTTATTCCTCCTTTGTTGCCACAATGGAATGTATCCATGCTTGTGGCTCTTGCTAGCTGTGGCATTTTTTGTAAATATGATCCTGCAACAACATTGTACACAGGAAAAGTAGGTGCTTATGTGAGGTGTTATCAATTACTTACCAAGGTCACCTCATGCTCTGTTCTATGGGAATCATATTATAGGCACTTCTTCATAGCCTGAAGGAAAAGATACTGAATTATCATATTCTTTCAAAATAACATCCTGATTATTTTTGATCCAAGTTAATATTCAGTCTAAAAATGCCAAGAAGAGAGATGATTTCAATTTAAACTCTATTTAACCAGTGCAAGAGAAAACCACTAAACGACCTACATACATTGGATAATAATTTAAGCATGCTCTGCAGTTTAAAAATTAACGTAGTTTTGTTGCACTAACATCAACATTATTTTTTATTTTAAATTAAAAAAAATAGAGTGACTAATATTGGGCTGAGAATTATCTAGACTAAGTTAAAAGAACTTGGTATTTTCATCCTGTTGACCACTGAACATGCTGTGGGGCTACACATAAGCTACAGACAACAGAAAAATATGTATCTGCCTATATGCCATCAAGTAAACAAACAAACAAACACACAAAAAGGGAAAAAACATCCTACAACATGTAACCTAATTTGTATTTGTTTACAGAAGAAAACTATGGCACGCAACCTTGCACAAGATGGTTGAGGGACTAATAAAAGAAACAAATAGGTTCATGAAAACAGGCTGTGAAATAGAGAATCTAGAGGTTTTCATCACTAAAGAGTCATTTTTAATCTATTCATTAGAGTAGGACATGTTTCTAAATGGCAAAGAATTATCTGATCCAGAGACAGACACAAAGAGGCAGCTGTACTGCAAACTAGCAGAGCATTTAAACACCATAAACACTTACTGGAAGGTGTTGCCTCCAGGAAAATCAGGATAAGAGTCTCAAACTCTGGTCCTGGAGCAGTAGCACTGAAGATGATCTGCAGTGATGACCTTTCCGGGCCGATGGCTGCCTGTCCATTTAGAGCTGGGTCGGTACTGGCTTTGTTTGAGGTGTGCCTCCTGTGGAACTGAATGGGAATGCCATTACCTCCTGCTGTAGGTGCATGAAAGGCATATTGATGAAGTAAGCATTTTTTTTTTAATGTCAGCCATGAAACGTCTGATAGACCAAACCAAAAAACCATCCTGAGTTACTAATATTCCCTGATACTGCAATACAAGGCTTGTGACAAATATAGTATTTTGTTGCCAAAAGAAGGCAGTTTTATGTTGTGCCTGTATGAAATGTAACCAAAATGAATGACATTATCTTGTTCTTGTGCCTTTAAACATACTAAAAAGTAATCACGAGGCCAGCTGATCAGCCCTTTCCAAATGTGCAAGAGTGCTCTTAATGTAAGTGCTGCACTTAAGGTGATGGTCAATATGGAACACTGGCTAGTTAATGTCAATGGAATCAAGCAAAATTCCTTCTCAGGAGCCTTTGAGTGCACCACTGTGTTCTGCCAATTCAAGTGAAAACATTCCAGTCATTAGCCCTAAAAAGAAAAGGAAAACCAGAAATTCAAATGTGATTGATATTTTTCATTTTTTTCAGTAGAGAAAAGGGAAGCGAGGGAAAGGAAGGGAGGAAAGAAAAGGAACAGAGAAAGGGAGAGAGAAAGAAAGAGAGGAAGGAAGGAAGGAAAGAAGGAAGGGAGGGAGGAAGAAAGGGAGGGAGGGAAGGAGGGAGGAAGAGAGGAAGAAAGGAAAGAAGGAAGGAAGGAAGGAAGGAAAGAAAGAAAAAACCCACCACAAATAACCACAGCAAAACTGCACCACAGACAATCCAGATGAAGAAAAAGAAAAGAAGTTCCTTCTGTTGTTGCTGATTGCTGTGGTGCATGAGACTTCCATCCTATTTGGAATCAACTTTTTCTGAAAGTCAAAATATTACGGAAATTACAGGCAGTTCCAGCTGGGAGCAAAGTTTTGCAAGTGTGTATTAATTTTGTAGCAGCTACAGAACATAGGATGATGTAAGTCCAGTTAGATCAAATCCAGAGATATAGCTCTTTTTTAAAAAATTGATTTTGACTTCTCATTATTCATATCCAACAAAGGGAGGTATGAGGGGCCAAGAAATAAAATGATTTAGTAATATAGCTATTAAAGTGAGGTATTTTTCTCTTCATTGACTACCCTCAGGTTTCCTACACAAGAAGTCTGAGAGGGCTGGAAAACAGGATGCAGGTCTTCAAAAACCCAGTCCTATGTCTTCGTCCAGTGGAAGAGAGTTTGAGTGAAAGAGGTGTCATGAGAGTAAGAGGCAGTGCTGGAAACCAGCTTTCAGCTGCTATGGTGTGGCAGTTTCTCTGCTTCTTAGTAGCTCGTTTATATAGATAATGGTCTGACCTGAAAGGCCCTTCATTGTGGATCTGCTTAATGTTTTGAATTTGTATTTGCTCAATACAGTCTATCTTCCTTCTCACATGGGGCCGTGTTTGAAAGCACTGAGGAGACTCATTTAAAAGAAACTCTAAGACTCTTTGCAGGCCTCATATTCTTTGCTATAGCCTGAACACTATAGCATTTATACAAATAGAGACAGCTGCAGTCACTGCCAGACACAGTTTTATGTAAGAGCAGCAATTGAGGACAACTAAAAAAAATAAAAAATAAAAGAAACACATTAAAGTTTAAAGCTTGTGCTTTGGTGTTCATAGTTTCTATTTTCCTCTTGATCATTTGGAAGCCTACTCTTTTGACCTCTCTTTAAAGAAATGGAATTAGGAATCTCCAGGCACTTTCCTCTTGAGTTGATTTCTGAAAGTTATAAGAATACCAAAATAGCTTAGAGAGACTTATAGAAAGGAAGCAGCATCCAATAAGTCAATTTTTCATTTATGCAAGGAATAAGAAAGTTCTTACTGGAATGGGTCAGATATGGAGATCAGATATGGATTTATCTCCCTAAAAGAGGAAGGATCCTGCAATAATTGCTTTAGGGAGCATTATATCTGTTGCAGCAATTTCAAGGGACTCTTCATGACTCGTACTGGCTGCACATGTATGCGAGGATGTCTCCCCAAACAGACTCACCAAACGTTTCTGTATCCTGCCAGTTCCTGAAAAGGGATTGGTCTCCAGCCCCTTGTCTGTGACCAGGTTAAAAAACTAGTTCTAGTCATTTAAAGATTCTCACTTCACAGATACATATGGCAATCTATTTCTATGGTAAGTAACAAAAGGTAAATATTTTCTACTTTTCATTCACCTCTCACATGCACTTGCGTCATCCATCTGCTCTCGTATTTTGCAGGTTCATGGTCACCAGAGCTTAATAAATAGCCCATTAAAAAATCACGGTATTTTTTTATGGAATTACTAATTTCCAACCCCTCCCAACTCAGCCCAACCCCCTGAACAACACTTCCCTCAAAAGAACTCACTTGTGTTAACTTACACAGGTGTGAACGAACCTCTTTTGACATTAACATTGAATAGGTAATTTGTAATCTACTATCCATTTCCTGAGGGAAAAGAAAATACATTTGGCATTGCTTATATTCATATTAATGCTCATCCAACTAGAAGAGCGAGAGGTCTGGGATCACAAAGCAGAGTAGGATAGCTAAAGGTGAAGGTGAAATTTAGGCAAGAGGCATGAAGACCTCCAAAACATTTCATATAGTAGGTTTGGTAGAATACATGCAAAGAAATCATAAGATTAAGTAAAAAGGAAACACCAATCCCTCACACCGCAACAACCATCTCAATTCCGCAAGGTTGCCAGAATGCCAGTTAGTTTCTAAGCCAATATTTTATGTGACTTACCTTAACATTTCCTTACATTTACTTTTTTACTAATTAATGGTTTAAAATACAGCTGAAAAGGTTTTGAAGGCTAGTATACAGCTTTAAGAGGCATTTTTTAAAACTAAGATATTTTGGTAGTACTGTTGCTCTGACTATTCCCAGATAGGTATTACTAAACTGCTACAAAACTTTTTTTAAGGCTGATATCAGCAAGATTCTGATAATTTATAAAATCATGTTCCTTTTATGCTCGCATAAATATTAATTTCCAGCTGGCCTTTCTGTATTCCCCAAATTTGCTAATTCCTCAAAAGAGATGGGCAACCTGATCTTAATATAATTTAAATAGGGATTATATCCCTACATATCACCCAAGGACCAGGGCTTCAATGCCCAATTGTCTTCTGATGTTTCCTGGGGTCAAGTCAAAACACGATGCAGTTTCACAATTTATCTGCATGCCAGTAAGCATGAACTGGGAGACTGTGCGAGCACAAAGAAGGCTTTGTTTATTTGCACCTCTCTATCTAGTCATTAGAAACCAGCAGAGAAGAAACGAGCAGCTCTGGCACAGATTTAGCTGCAAAATTTTACATTTTTAGAAAACATTTCTGTGCACCTAAGGTTTTAATTTTGTCCCTATGTTCTTCTGTAGCCCTAGGAAAGGCAGGTGAGCGAACTGAGAGCAGCCCTGAACGCCAGCAAGTCTCCAGCTGTAATCCTGTGTTTCAGTATGTTCTAGGACAGTTTTAGGCTGATATTGGTAAAACCAACTGTAAGTGTCACAGAGTGCCAGAGCTGGGGGTTCTGAGAGGTGCCAACGTGAGATGATTCTGTTCTTATCCCGAAAAAGGGCTCTGGTAGAGGGAGAATGAGCGAACCCCCGGCAAAGGGGAGCCGCGTTTTTACCTGTGTGAGGGAGGGCGAGGCTGACGGAGCCTCGCTCCGCAGGGCCCGCATCCGCAGCCCGCGGGAGTGACGGGAGGGCTCCGGGTTTGGACAGTCCCTGGACAGCTCTTCCCTCTAAGGCTCCGGGAGGAGGAGAAGGAGGCGGCAGAGCCTGCCATGGCGAGGGGAGGCTGACGAGTCTCCCGCTCTTCCCAAGCCGCTCCCGCCGCCGAAGGAGCTCCCTGGGGCGGGGAGGGGACGGGCAGCGCCGGGAGGCGGCACCGCTCCCCCCCTGCCCCTCTCCGCTGCCGGCGCGGGCAGTGATGAGGCGGCCGCGGGGAGCGGAGCAACCGGAGTTTGTTTGCTGCCTGCCCTCGTCTTCCCTGATGCTCTGAGCCGGAGTCTCCTCCTCTCCCCGGGCTCGCACCCGGGCTGGATGCTCCGCTCTCTCCTCGCTCCGCTGCCACAGCCGCCTGCCGCTTCCCGCCGCCCCGCAAGAGATGGAGCCGTCCGCTGCCCCCCTGGACACCACCCCGGACCCCGCCATCGTGCAGCCCCCTGGCGCCAACCCGCCGGTGCCCCCTCGGGAGCAGCAGCAGCAGCAGGAGCAGCTGCGGATCGGGGAGAGCGGGCAGTTCAGCGAGGGGCTGGAGGACAGAGGTGAGCGCCCGTCCGTCCATCACCCGCCTCCCTGCGCGCTGCCCTCGGCCGTCCCCTCTCCTCCGTCCCAAGGAGCCTGACACCCACCCCGACAGCCCTGCCGACACCTTCCCTGCAGCACTCTCTCGCCTCGCTCTCCTGGACCCGCACCCTCCTCTTTCCGCCACTGCATCCCTGCCCGCCCCCTCCCCTTCATCCCTGGCAGCCCCACACCGGCTCCAGCCCCCCGAGCTGCCCCCTCCAGCCCCGCTCTCCTCCTGCCCCACCGCCCCCCGCCGCCCACCGCTCCCGCACTCACTTCACACCCCCGCGCCGCCCTCGGAGCTTTTCCCCGTTTTAGCTCCCGTGCGAGCGCTCCGCGACAGCTTTGAAGTATTTTTATAAACTCTATTCGTGGCTGTTCCCACCTCGCCCGGAAACTTGCCTGCCTGGCGGGGGAGCGGGTGCCGGCGGCACATGGCTCCACAGGCAGAGCTCGAGCGAGAGGCGCGGGTGGCTCCCGGTGTTCCCGGTGCTCCCGGGAGGGCCGGGCAGGGCCAGGCAGGGCCGGAGGTTTCCTGGCCGCTGAGGTTCCCTGCCCGGTCGCAGCCTTCCCCCCGCCGAGCAGGGGCACATCGGGGCGTATCTGGGGGGGGGGGGTCCTCCCCAGCCAGGCTGGGGGCTGAAGTCGGGGCACTGGTCTCACGCCTTGTCTCTCTTCCCCCACCATACATCGCACTTCCACATAACTCGCTTTTGTTATTTACCTAAATACCTGACCAGGGGTGGAAAGCTGTCTGCTTCCAGACCGTGTTGCGCGTTTATGCCAAACACACCTATTTCGGACATCTGTTCAGGGTGTGTAAGGCACTCACGTACCTGCCGCCCACAAAGGCAGCTGCCATTTTAACCCACCCCATTGCCCTGTCCTCCACACCGCCTCCAGGCTACTCTTCCACACAATTTGTCTCCATTTTTTATTTCATGTATAGGCTTCCCTTAGCCTCTCTGTTGCCTTTTTTTTTGCTTTTTCATTTTGCTTTCAGCACCCCAGAGTCCTTTTTGTGTTCAGTCTTCATCCATAATCCCTCTACACGTTACCCCCTCTATCTCCCATTCTTTCCCCAGTTTTCCAAATGCCTGTGCCTGCTCACAAATCCTAGACACAAAGTAGAGAAGTAAGAGGGAAGAGCAATCACCACCTTCCTGACAGGTTTCAGTCATGTTGGGGCTGGGGACAGCCCTTAATCAAGGGGTACCCTCACTGTCACCACCAAAGGCAGAGGACAGACATTGTACCTGAGGACAATTTGAGGCTTTGGTTCCTGTTTTAAATAACGGGAGTGAGGAATTTTGATTATAGTTGAAACATGGAAGTTTGATTGCAGAAATTTTTAATTTATGCCCAGTATGACAGAGAGAAAGTTAAAATCTGTCCTTTTGGTATTAAGGGTAATTCCATAAAACCAGATTGCCTGTTGTTCCTAAACTATCTCTTTCAATGAGGGAGATGAGACTAAAGCTGTTGATTTTATTTCCTTCTTTGCCTTCATGCTCTTCTTACAGCCCTGGCAGTAGCTTGCTTTTAGCCTTTTCTGTAGTCGCTGATTCCATGTACCAGGATAATTCCCAGTCATTGTAGAGGAAAATCTGGTATGCTTTTTGCAGGTTGTCCCTGTTGAAAATGTTAACAGTCTGTCCTTTCAGATCGTACTTTTTCTTACGATCCTTTCCAATGAATCATAGCAGATCCAGTTATAGAGATGATGCTTCCATGTTTGCTAAAAATAAAAACTAACCCTAAATTTTGGAACAAGATATTTGCTCTTCAAGAGCCAGATCCAAAATCAATGATAATTTTGTGTATTGTGTTCCTGAATTAACATTCTTAGATGAACAGGTTTTTTTATTAGCCTTATCTCTTCCACAAATTCTAGCTTGACATTTTAAAATAATCCCTTAGCCAAATAGAAAAGTACTTCTGGTAAGTCAGCATATGGTAAAGAATATCCTAGAATCACTGCACAAATATGCCAAACTTGTGTTCTGCAACTGTTAGGCGGGTTTTTTCTCCTTCTGATTTTTTTATGGGAAGAAAATCTGTTAATATATGAAGATACTGAAAGACAAAGTAAAAATCCAGTGGATTTAACCAGTTCATCATCTTTTCTATACCTTAAGGATATCCATGTGTTAAATAAATCAATGGCAATAAAATTACTCAGTTTGCTAATTTCAGGGTGGAGGAATTTTATTTGTAGGTGCCAGCTCTTTTTTTTTTAGCAATGCAGGTCATACTGAAAGATTATCTTTCAGTCTCCTGCAGATGCTTAAAACTTGCTTTCTTTTTGTCAGTGGAAAAAATATGGTGGTTTACCTTGTGAATTGTGTTGTTGTGTGTAAATTAATGAGCTGTCGTTGCTTCTAAATGATTTTCATGCTATGAGCTTGGTAGTCATGTGAATGAGTCTGTATTTTTCTGTGCCAGCTTTAGGACACTCGTAAGAATTACATGATCTTTCTCAGGGTGGAAAATTTTAGATAGAGAAAATTTATGTGAATTATTTTAGGAAGGAAGGGATCACATCCCTGACAGCTAGAATATGCCAGCCATTTTGAGAGACAGAGGGAAACACACACACACACACACACACACATACACACACACGCGGTAGAAGTGGTTCAGTTTTATAAAGATCACAGTCTCTGTCATACTGGACACGTGCTTGACATGTGAATAATAATCAGCAGTGCTACACTAGTTGTGGGGCTCATTATACATTCCTCAATTTAATTAGGATATTGTTTGATTTTTAAATATCAACCATGTATGTTGGACTTCCCAGGTAACAGTGAGCTGTAGCTCATATGAATTATAGGATGTCTTTAAAGAAAGAAACAGGTGAGGTTATCTGTCATTCTGATATGTGTTTATTTGAGGTTTGAAATGTTGAGAATCAAAATCAGCTAAGCAAAGCTACTTTGCTTTACATTCCATCAAATTTTGGGCCATTATTTAAAATCCTTGGTTTGGGGAGGGGACAAGAGAGGTGGAGACACAAAATGTGAGATGTGTTTTCTCTATGGCTTTGTTAGCAGAAATCTCTCCTATATTTCAAGATATGTTACTAAATTACCTCATATCAGACAGCAATTAAACTGTGCATCATTATATATAGTAGCAGAAGATAGGCCAAACATTAGGGGAAAAAAAATTCTTCACACAAATGAAGGCGAGCATGTGAGAAATAGCTGTGCAGTGCTATCCCTAACAGACTCAAACCTCTCAGAGTTGTCATCTGGCAGTTTTCATGTATTAAACAAAGAAAGAATACTCATAATAAGAAACAGATATCATTTCAGTGTAGGGTCTGGTGCATGCAAGTTTGCATGTTCTTTTCCATTCATAAAGGAGGGAGTGTGTAGCACAAAAGCGTGATAATATTTGAAATTTTCTAAGAACACAGTACAAGCATGAAATTCTCAGAGTGGCTTTTTGAACTGCCGTAAAGAAACTCTCTCTGCTTTATTGTAATTGAGGTGTAAAAAGCATGAAGCGCTTTCCCAAGACAGCATGAAGCCCACCAATTATGCTAGGATTAGAACCAGTAATTTTAACAGACTTAAAGTGGCAGAATAAAATCTGATGGCTCAAATTGTTGCCACCCCTGGACGCCTGCCCCTCTGCTGACACATTGCTGCCCCCAAGGCAGAGATGTCTGATTCAGTTCTGAGTTGATTCCAAAACCATGGCAGTTTTCAGCCAGTATATTAAAGTCAGTTGAAATTAATATCTGTTAAGGTTAATAAACTTGGTTAAACACGGTGTGGATCCAGAAGGACACTGAGAACCTGATCAGGTGTTCCTGCCTTGAAAGTGGCTATATCCATCAGAGAGAAAACTGGGGAAGGTGAGGATAATAACAGAGTCCATTGTTACATTTTGATCTGATGCTGAGTTTACCAGAGCCCTTGTTCTCAACCCTTAGTCCAACTACAGAAAGTTGTGCTATTAAACCAGTGTTGCAGTTCAGTGCATTCGGTGCAGGCAAATCTCTCTGAAAAGTGCTCATCACCTGAGAGGAGCCACCCACATCTTTTGGAGTAATTAATTAAGAAGCTTAAAGCCATCAGGTATTCTCTCCAGTTAGGCAGATTTGAGCTGGAACACGCTAGTGAAAAAAAATGTATGTTTTAAATGAGCTGAATACATTAAACATAAAAGGATCAGAATGGAATATACAGAAGACAAATATCTAAAGACGGCATGCATTTTAGAAGCGGCTTAAGATTCAGACTGAGAGAATAAAAACCAGAGAATACTGTTAACTTATTTTTAACCTGCATTCTCTGTAATTTAAGATGAGTGGAAAAAAGACTTCCACAAATTAAAATCATCAAAAAAAAGAGAAAGCAACCGCATTCCCTTGTGTTCAACAGACTTCTGCACTGATTGCAGTAAGGACAGAACTAGTTCCTCACTTAGCTCCTGATGGGAATGTGTTCTTACCTCAAATGAAGGACAATACACTTCAAGATGTTTTTTCAGCTGCAGCCGCTTTCATTCTAAGGCTTGCCCCCTTTTACTTCCATGCGCAATATGTGCAGTATATCCCTGTGCATCCGGAGGTTATTCCACAGAGACTGGTGAGCACGAGTTTCTCTCCTGTGTTAATTATATTCAGGATCCTGGAGTTCTGATACAAGGTTTGATCTGAATGAGCACAGGACTGAGCCATTTCTTGTGTAGGTATACAGGTGGAAAATGTTAAGTGGTGTGAATTCCCATAACTGCCCTACAACTGCAGCGCTCCTTTCAAGTGATTGATATGTGGGTTGTTCTGTGTGAAATCAAAACAGCTTGAGTGTGCTTTTCTTGCTTACTCGCATGTTTCTGGTGGCCTCAAGCACTCAACCTTAATAATGTGAGCAGGATTTGATTCTGTATTGCTTCTATATGTAATATAGAATGTAAATATATGTAAATATAGGGCTGAACTAACACAGCTGTGTTTTTAAAAGGAGCAATGTATTGTTCATACCCTCTTTGCTTATTGCTTATCAGGTTTACTAGAAAGCAGTACAAGGCTAAAACCTCATGAAGCTCAAAGCTACAGAAAGAAGGCATTGTGGGTTTCCTGGGTCTCCATTATTGTCACACTGGCTCTTGCCGTGGCTGCTTTCAGTGAGTATTGGGAATATTTTAAATCTTCACACCTCTTCCTTTTTGTTTTTCTTTTGGTCTCAGAATTTCTCTCTTTGTGGAAGCTTTCTTATGTTTTTTCTTTGCAGCTGCTATAGAGGTTTCTCTCTAGACTGCCTGTGTCTGCATGTTGCTTATAAATTAGTAAAACTGTTGGCTTTTTTCTGCAGAGGATAGGGCTGTTGAAGGTCGGAGAAAGAAACAGGAGACATTGCTTCCTGCTAGCATTTATGCATGTGGAACTGTTCATTTTAGAGAATAGTGTAAAAAATCATTATGCAGTGGGTTGCTTTTAACCAAAGGGGTCAAATATGACAAGTCTCAATCCGCTTGGGATTTGTAGTGGGAACACTATAATAAAGAATAATGAATTGTAAAGGAGAAATATAAAATTTATCTGTATTACACTGACAGATACCCTAAGACAACACTAATCTGGAAGAGAAATCCCAATTTCTTTTTTAGACCAGTGTTTTTCTAAAAGTTTCAAGTCATTTTTTCTAGTTTACCTTTACACAAATAATTTGAGTGGAAAAAAACCCAAACCAAAGCCATGTGGAAAAAAAAAGAAATATGTTACTATTATTTCAAAACTGGGGAAAAAAGCAACATTGTGTAAATATATATTTTAGTTCAATGCCAATTTGTAGAATACAAGCTTTCTATCTTGGTCAATTAAGTAACACATTAAAGACAAAACGAAGTGTGGAATCTGGAACAAAATCTTTGCGGTGGTACATTCTCTGTTTGAAAGAAGGAAAAATCAGAAGTGACTGAATTCATGTGTTTATATAAACAAAAGGAAAGCTCCATCTAGGAGACATCAAAGAAGTCTCAAAACATCAATCTCAAGCTTGATAAAGACAGACTTGCATTATTTTTCCTTTTTTTTTTTTTGAAGTCACAGCAGCATGTCTTTTATTATTCTAATCTGCATTGTATGACCTGCTGCTGGAAGTTGGTGTCAGCTCCCAGGAGAGGTTATTAAAATCTGACCAAATGGTCTCTGAAAACTCAACATATATTACTCAGAGCAATTTGTATAGAAACACAGGTACAATAACTTGATTCAAAAATAAGCGAAAAGAGAAGGAGCACTTAAAAGCACAATCTGACACTGTAAAGAATTGTAATGTTAACAAGAGAACTAAACAAGTTTCCATTTTGTTCTGCTTCATGAAAATACGGTAGTCTGTCTTTGCTACTGAAGCAACATGAAAGTAAGTACAGTGTTACAAAATAATTTTGTTACCTACTAACACTATAGTTTTATTGTGAAATGGCTTAATTTTATTTTACATTTTCATTTGTCAGGGTTGCAAGACATAAGTGTAATACAGATAACTAAAACACTTTCTTTTAAAAGGATCTTTTAAAACATTTTGTAAGATTAGTTAGAGATTTCAGAAATTTCAGAAATTTTCTGAAACCTTTTATTTTTTTCTTTTTCTTTTCTCCCCCCCCCCTCCTTATTTTTGGAACTCTGTTAGTGTTTAGAGAGAAAAAAAACCAGCAAAGAATGTAGTCCCTGCCTGGATATACTGTGGTTGCTTACTCAGCTGGAGGGGATTGGCACTGAACTACTGAAATCAGCTGTTAGTAGTAGACTAATTATGATGTTTTTGGAATGTATCTTTCCCCATGGCAGAAGCTAAATTTATGAAGAATAGAAGAGGAATCAGCTCACAGATACATATTAAATCTGTATGGAATCTCTTAATAAGCAGTTGACAGTTAACTTACATGCCACAAAAGCATTGCCAGGGCTTTTCATGTCTGTAGTATTAAAAATTTTTAATCTTTGAGGAAAATACAGTGACTCTTCCAGAGACACTTTGCTCCCCCATGCAAATTCAGAAGTTCTGCTCAGTTTGTCATCTCACATTGGCTGCTCTCTTCCTCTGTGCTGTCCTTTTAGCAAGTTCCTCTAGCCAGTCCATGAGTTGGGAGAGGTACCAGGTGACCAGAATATGCTGCCTGTTTGATATAAATGACTAGTTGTCACTTTGGGGTGTCTGACACTGACAATTCTTTGCAAACACCTGCTATTTAAAGCATCCTCTTTCCGTTTCACCTCTTGTCTGTGATGGTGAAGTGTTGGCAATACAGTCCTGATGTTCCATTTCAGTGAAAAATGAGGATCTTTTGCTAATAGTTGGGCTACATGGACTGTATTCTCACTACTCTTTCTGACTCCTCTATAAATTCTCTTCCTGCAAATTTCTATTTTATCCTCTTTACAGGCTTCAAAATTCTTTCCTGCACATGTATTTCATGGTGCTGCTTTTGCAGCACTTAATATAGTAAAGATACTAGGCCAGGGAACTGATGTTATTTGATAAATGCAGTTGAAGAAATGGAGGACATGAAAGGTAAGAAAAATACCAAGGGGAGTGATGCCCATGTGGAAAGTAGGGAAGTGGTTCAGGAGCCTGCTTTTCCAACCAAGTGTTTGTAACTAGACTTCCTTTCCTTTTGTTATGGTCTACTCACCATCCTTCCTTTAAAGACCAGTCTAGTTGCTTCCAACACTATGCTTTTCCACCATTAGAGTAAGTTGAAATGGTTGATCTATGGCAAACAAGGCTTGAGATCATAGAATAATAGAATGCTAAGGCTGGAAAAGACCTCTAAGATCATTGAACCCAACCATGAAAGCTACCCTGCCACGTTCATGACTAAACCATGTCCCTGAGTGCTACATTCACACTTTGTTTAAACACTTCCAGAGATGATTCCACCACCTCCCTTCGCAGCCTGTTCTGATGCCTGCCCACCCTTTCAGTGAAGAAATTTTTCCTAATATCCAATCTAAACCTCCTCTGGAGCAACTTGCAGCCATTTCCACTCGTCGCGTCACTTGTTAGCTGTGAGAACAGAGTAACCCCCAGCTCACTACAACCTCCTTTCAGTTAGTTGTAGAGAGTGATAACATCCTCACTGCTTTGATGTCTCTGTGTTACTTTCTATTAGAAAGAACCTGTGTACAGTGTATCGTAAGGTATAAAAATCCAAGCTATGACATACTTATATACACCTCTATAAAACAGGTGTATGGTATGTATTCTCTGTGGGATGGGGTGTTTTGTGGCCTGAAACACCAGAATACGGGAGTTTAAACACTGATATACACATCAAACTGTGTCTGTGCTCTGGATCTGGAAAGCTCAGCTAGGCTAGGCTGGATATGGAGCAGGAGTGCTTAAGGGAAAGTGAAGTTGTCATCTTTCATTCACTAATACTGAGAAGCAGGACTTACACCGGCCATGAAATCAGCTTTTCCCCTTAGCTGAAAGAGGAGATCTCTTACTATCAGATACTTAATAAACTTAACTTTACTACAGAAATGCTGTACTTGTAAAAGACCATTTGGAAGTTTTGACATCTGTGTCTCACACAGCTCCTGCACCGTGGTAATCAGTTGGTCTCACTGGCTTTGGGTGCTGTTGGAGGTGCTGTTCTCCAGCACGTAGTTGCATAAGGCTTCAATAAAATCTCTACAGACTTAAATTTGTAAGGTCCTTGAGGTCAGTGGAGCCCTATGGCTCCACAGTCTTTAATGGTTGAAAGTTAGGTGCTCTCAGTATCTTTTGACATTGTGGTTTTGTGCAATACTTTTATGATCAAATGTTAATCTATGCCTGGTGAATAAATTAATTTTGCTCTTCATGTCAATGCTGCCTGAAAAATTCATGCTTGTAGAATTCCCATCAAGAGTGGATTTACATTGTTATAAATATATAGTAATAAACTGAGTCTGAGTAGGATAAAAATTATTGAAATGAATATTAGATTATTCCTTAGCACTCCAAGTAAGTACTGGAATAATAATTTTAATATAATTGTTTCTGATTTACAATAATACGAGAAAAGAATGATAACAAAACATGAACATCTTTCTGGTTGGTTTTTTTTTATTTGCAGTTTATGTCTGTGTAGTATAAGTCTGCAGTGATTTCATAATTACAACTATAACTTCTTTCTGTGGCTGCAGTATTAAAGGTTCTTACTAGCCTAGTTTCAGAATCATATTTGAGGATGAGGTACTATTGCAGGTGGAATGGAACTCTGGTGTTTTGAAATCCATTATTAGTTTCTTGATATTTATGTTACTAAAACATAATTTTGAAGAATATACAAATATAGCTTTTGCTGTTCCAGTTTGTTTTCTGCTCTGCTTTGATAATATTGTCAAAGCAGAGAACAAACCCATTGTCTGCTATTTTTTGTCCTACAGAGACTTGATTCACCAAAAGCAGTGTGTTCATTCATCTTCCTTATTGGATTAGCTAAAATGGTTTCACAGTGAATGGAGTGGTCATATCAATATATCAAAACAATGTACAGGCCAAATTCTGCACTAAAAGCTCTCTTTGTAGTTGGAGAAGATTTAGAATGTGTGCCTTTGTAAATGTGAGCTTTGTCAAGGGTTTGCAGACAGCCCATCCCAGTGTGGTCAGGCTGTGCTGATCATCCCAGGGAGTGGCACTGGGATGCTGGCAAAGTGCTGGGGAAGTCACAGCAGGTTGTCCAACCTATCTTCATGTTTGCTTTAGAGATCACTCCTTTTAGATCACCACAGGCATGTTTGAAGTTTAACTGTATAGAAATAACTGAAAACTCGAGTGCAACAATAGGTCCATGATTTGAGGTCACATCCTGGTAGTCTGGTGCAGTAAGTAAGTGTTGTTATCTTGATAAGGTGAATTGTGTTAATCTGTAGAGTATCTCAGGTGGAAACTTGGTACATAAAGTTCTGTGGGTTGGAGTATTTGCTGTTATAGGATTAGCTATTGGGCCATGGGTAAGATATTACAAATAAATACAAAAGACACTGATGTTCTGATTTTGTACACAAAATCATTTGTCTTTCAGAATTAATCACTAAAAAATTATTTATTAAAGTGAACTTTCACATACTGAGATTAGAAAGGCATTTTGTTTGAAATGTATGGTCCACAGTCTTAAAAATTTCCGGGTAGGTCTTACTTTCAGAGTAAAGCTTCATGCTAATTCAGATTATAACAGACAGATATAAATGCCAACAAATTTAGGAAGCGGCTCCAGGTCCACTTTCTTCATTGGAATGACATTGAGTCATAAAGTCTCATTTGGGTTAGCTGTAGGACGTGACTGCTGATTTTCCTCCACTATTATGCTACTCTGGTGCATGCAAATGAAGTTACATGGGACAAATATTGAGCAATCAAAGGTGTCATTCTCTGGATGCTCACATGGGATGTATTGATGTAATCTGTCACTCCTCATCTCAGACATACTGCTCAGACAACTGAGATGGGGAGTGACTATATTAATTTATTGATGAATATATCATTTTCTCAGTGACCCATTCCTATTCTTACTTGAAAAATTAAATGTAAGTGGGTTTTCCCTTATGTTTGCACAGTACTTAGTATATCCTGGGCACAGCTGTGAATCATAATAATACTACTAATAAAAAATGTAGGGGAAGGTTCATGGTTCTGAGGCTCTCTAGTTTGGATATTCAATTCAGTACTCTTTAAAGGTCACTGAATTTCAGACAAATGATGGGCATTCAGCACTCAGGCCAGGTTTAGAGTGTCTCAGCTGGGTACTAAACAGAGCTCTGCAGGATCAGTGGCCACATGAAAAGTCTTGGTCTTTGTGTTTTATCTTCCAGGAACTATACAGAATTACATTTGTCACTCCTAAAAACCTGGGAGTTGTTGTTCTCTTTTTTCTTTCTTTTTTTTTTTTTTTTTTCAGTAGAGCAGATTACATTTATTCAGAAAGTTACATTTCAAGTCACAATACCACACAGACACTTAAAAACAAGCAAAGACTAAATACAGAATAGAACTGCTGTGTGGTAGTATACGGATCCCTCACTTTGCATATTTTTCAGGGAATTTAATTACATCAGTTACAAAAAGACAGATGCTTCAGGGCTGTAGTCTCTCAGAAGCATTAATGAAATATGGAACTTGAATTCCCAAGGTAGAGTTTTGATATTGGTGACACTTGTGCTTCCCTGTCGTCTCCGTTATAGCTGCGCCACTAGAGTCAAAAATAGAGTTTGGTCCTAACCGTGTTACACGCAAGATCTAAAGGACAAAAGATCCATTTTCTGGGCAACACTGGCAGAAGATAGCCTTTTGTATAGGTCAGTCTGTACTTAATAACAGGAAAATGCAATTTTCATTCACTGAAAATGAAATAAGAGGCCAGTAAAGGCCTGCCTAATTTTTTTTCAGGCATACAAAACTCCAAGTGACTTTCTTGGGAGGAGAAAATAACATATGGATGTCAAGTTCAAGACTGATAGCTGTTGAACAGAAATGTAGGTCTAAAATCTGCAATGCTTCACACTTCATGAAATCTTTTCCTTAGCTGGCAGGAAAAATGATGGTAGAAGTCTGTGAAATCTAGAACAGGCTATACAATGGTGCTTGAACAGTAAACAATTAAAAAATTGTTGTTGCGGTGGAAGTTTATTAAAACAGCTGGGTTTGTGTTTAAGTGCTAGCCTTTAAAACACGGTAGCCTGTTGTATTTTTGCATTAAGGAATTGCAGTTTAATCATTTCTTGTACTAAGTACTTATTCCTTTCTCATGAGAGAAGATCATCCCAAAGAGATTTGAAATTAAACCAGGATACCGATATTTAGGGAAAACTAGCACTGCAACATCATTACATGAAGAATGAGGAACATGCAAGTATGTTAAATCTAGGCTATTTAATGTAATAGTCACAATCACAGTTCTTTCCCTTGTTGTTTTATTTTTCCTTTCCGAGATTTTGTTGGGGTTTATTTTGTGTGCAAGAGTCTGAAATAAGTCTGTGCAATATCTAGGCCAGGAAGAACAGTAACATCCTTGAGATGGATTAACATCTATGTTATGCTGCATAATTTATACCATATATATAATGTACATATTCTAATATATATAATATTTATTTTATAACAGGAGGTTTTAGACTCTTGAAATTGGGTCTTCAGCTTTGCCATCAGCTCTCTGCCAGGATTCTGTTAAAGTCAACTCTGTTTGATGGTTCAGAGGTTCCAACTATGAGAGTACAGTTGAATAACAAAGTGTAATGTACAAATAAGTAACCTAAATAACTAGGTATTGTTAAATAATTGGATGGATGTCATGGATCCTACTCATATCCCTGAGAGAATTATACTGTACCATTAGAGACAGATGTTGTTACAGTGTGAATTTTTCATATGGGAAAAGAATTGAACATTTAACGAGGAGGGTTTAAGGCACCCCAACTGGTGATAACTGGATGGTGTGGGAATGATGTGCCCTACAGCCATCCCCAGTTTATAGTGGATGAAAAATATGTTTCTTGACTAAAAGTAGACAGAAATAATTAGAAAAAATTATTAATATTAGGTATATTACATGTGATGGGTATTAATTGTTGTCAATAAAAAAAACTGTTTGACTTTTTAGGTATAAAATTGAATATAAATGATCTTCTAGTACAAGTCTCAGTCATTGCTCTTACTGTATTTGCTATACCACATAAGCAAGTGGATGTCCATCTGCCCTCTGGAGAACCATCACTGCAGTCCTAAAAGTCAGATGTATTTTCCATCAATCACTCTAGTGTCAGTTCTGCAAAGTAGTACCTCAGCTGTTGCAGGATTGTGCAAAGGTATGAATGTGTTAAGAGGTTTCTGATACACCAGTAGAATTGGATTTTCATAGTTCATGAGATATTTTCTCTGCTCTCCCAATTAAAAATTTTGCTTCTTTTTTTATTGGCAAAGGTGAAGTTGTACTTCGCATCTGGAGCTGGAAATCAAAATTAATGAAAGAAAATGCATGTTCAATATTCATTGTATAGTATCACTTTATTGTTTGAATTTAGTGAGGATGTAAAGCACTACTGAATTTGTAGCAGTGAAACTAATGAAAATCAGAACACAGCTTTCTCCTCAAGTTTTCTTAACTTCTGCCAGAAATTTTAAACTATTCATGCTTTTTAACTTAGTATACAATAAAATGTAAAAAAAAATGTAAACTTAAACCTGATTTATTTTTTTAATAACGTTTATAACCTTCATTTACTCGGAGGTTGATAGTGCTTTGTGTTTCCTTCTTGGAACTTATTCTCTGTGATTTTTCAGTAACAGTGCTTGAATTCCTTTTGCTGAAAGTTGGAACTTGCTACATTTTAATACTTTTTCAGCACAGAATTTTGTTTGCAGATGACTCATCTCATTTTGGTAGGAGAACCGAACTGCACTGCAGGAGAACTTAGTAAGATAATCCCATAAGTAATATCTGCTTCTTTCAGTGCACTCCAGCTTCCAGCAGCTCTGTACCTGGCTGCAGCAGGACTAACTGTGGGTTGGATGACATATGTGCTTCCCTGTGTCAACTCTGGTGCTGGCTGAGAAGTGGGAGCACCAGGGAGACTATGGGGATATACAGAGTGGTCACAGAGAAAATCGATTGTAACAGAGGGTGATGTGTGAATAGGTGGCACTGCTCCTCCTGAGCTCAATAACCCAGTGTGAACTGATGGACACTTTGGGTTCTGAAAATGCAAGAGAATAAACCTTGTGTCCTGCATACTTCTATTTTTTCATGCTGTGACACGTTTTGAGGAAAGGAATATTAATACAGACCTTGTGAAAAATCCAGTTTGATAAAATGATTTGCTATTTCGTATGAAAAAATTAGTATTTATCTTTGTAGGTGATAAACTGTATTGGAACCTGGTTATGCTGTGTTAATCAGCTGTGCTTGTCCACTGCAGTTCTGAGCATTTCTGGCACACAGTAAAATGATGTGTGTGTGTGGTTTGATCAATCCATTACTGTAACTTACCAAAAATATTGCACAAATATTAGTCTAAATTAAAAATAGGTGAAAATACTGTGGTGTTGGGTTGATTGGTGGGGTTGGTGTTTTGTTTTGTTTTTTCATTGGGGAGGTAGCACTTGGTTAAGGGTTTAACAGTTCTCATCTCATCATAGGCTTTGATAACCTGTCAGGTTGGTTAAGTCTTTCGGGTTGAAAGATTGGAAAACTTTGATGCATTGTATTAAAAGAATAGTACAACCTGGTCAAATTAGTTTTATTCAAAAAAGGATTATCATAGTCTTTGGTAAAGACTGAATCCAGAAGTCTGGAGATGGGGAAAGACAAGATAACTTTTAACAGATGTTAACCTTCATTTGCAAACCAGTCTTTTCCAGAAGAACCATAAGGAGCTCCTACTTATCTCTTCTGACTTTCCTGTATGACCCATTACTGCTCTTTTTTCCTCTGAATGTGCAGAGAAAGGGACAGATAAGCTTATCTTCAGAGTTCGAAGATGCAGATTAGTCAGTGCTTAGTCAAAGAGGAGTGACCAGAAATAACCAGCTGGTATTTTGCTAGACAGAAAAACTGCAGAGGAAGTGGGATAGTCTGGCAGATGCCATAAAAATAGGTAGACAAGAAGCATCTGCCTTCCAGGAACTGTTGCAGAATAAGTGGCTTCTGGCACTTGCACCACCAGATCTCCTTTCTGGAGAGATCTCTGGGCCATTTTTGTGCTAGGTGTGATGCTGAGAACATGAGTGAGATTAACTGCAGAACAGGATCTTTGGCTGAATCCTAAATGAAGTTTTCTCATCAGATATGAGGATTATTTGTCTTCTGCAATTAAAAATTATGCATCAAGGAACTGTTAAGTATAAGGTATCCTTTCAATATGTCAAGGCGAAGAAAATACACATCTAAGTACACTGTCCACAGATCACATTCTTTAATGAAAATTTTCAGTGGCCAAAGAATGACAGTATTTCCCCAGGCTCTGGAAAGAAAAACCTCAAATTTTAGAAGAAAGATTTATTGTCGTTCAGTGGGAGATTTAATAGAATGGAAACGCATCCTGCAGTGTCAGCTGGAATGTATAGCTGGGGAAAATAAAAGCGGCTCCTTGCATTCCCATTCTCTTTCACCTGATAGACAACAATAGACAGATTAAGGTATGCTTGAAATGTTGAAGTGAAACCCACATTTAATATGAATTGAGTGAACCCTCAAGAAATGTTGCTAACAGCTCCATGGAAAACACGGGGCAGAGCCAGGTGAGCAGCATCAGACCTGGCTGACATTATGGAATCTGGTGACAGAACTGATGGTGATTGCAGTGCTGGCAGATCACTTCCTAAAGGCATAGTTAAGGAGTTATGAGAAAACTGCTTAACAGCACAAGGCAGACAGCTTGGACTAGCAGTGGTTTCTGTTCAATTTGCATGTCTGTTAGTGCTGCCAGGAGCACAGGAAGAGAGATGTGAGACATCGGTCTCAGCTCATTGTGTAAGAGCGCGACTGAGGGCTCTGTGTATACCCAGAGGAATATTGTGCACCTCCCAAATTGATAGACATCACTGTTCTCTGACTTGCTGCTGTGGCTAACACATATCAGACTATAATGTCTAACTGTGTGGAACTAATAGCACCCAAAAGAGCCAATTCATTTGCTCATCCTTGTGGCAAGTTAAAAACTGTGTCTCCTTTTCATTTAGCATGATTTGTTATTTCTGTGTGTAATTACCTGCAACAAGAAAAGGATTGTTTAACAATTCTCTCTCTAGTCATGAAAAAAATGGGTCAGCAAGTTAATTTGTACAGATTTTTAATTAAGGAGGTAAAAAACATAGTTACGGACCTTTTACCATATGAGTTCTGACTGTGGGAAACTCATAGTTACTGCTTGTGCACGTGCAAAAAAACCAGAGCCATAAACATCTAATAGAGATGTGGGCAGCAAAAGGCTTCAATTTTTTTATTTAGACTCCTAATGAACACTTGGACAAACTCTGCTCAAAGAGGGATTTCCTTCTATTCTCCCACTAAGAGATACTCATTGAGTTATGGTGTGTGCATTTCCCTGCTGAGAAGCATCTGGTGGATGAAAACAAGACTTTGATTTAAGGGATAAAACTGCAAGTAAAGTTTAATGGCTTATGGAATCTTTAGGCTTGAAATCGCCTAAATACACTTAAGGTAATTTATAGGGACAGGTCTTCAGTTGGAGAACATGGATTTGTTGACTTCCACGGGTTTACTTCAATTTGAAACATAACACTGGGCCCTGAAGCTCATGGCAAATGATAGAATGAACTTGTATTAGATGAGCTATTTTCAGACTTACATCTCCACTTAGCATTTTCTTAGTTTTTTGATAGTAGCTTGTCTCCCATTTCTGTGAGACAGTATTTGCTTAAGGCAGCCTGTTTAATCTCTCACAAGCATTTTTAAATGTTAAGGAAAAAAGGTGAATTCACACTGATCCAGATCCTGCTACATTCTCAGAGGCTGGGCCAAGAATTTGGTCCAGGGACTGTTCTAACTCTGGGCATAGCCCAAGCTTTCTTTGTGGCTTTGGGAAAATGATTTTACTACTGTAAACTTGTTCTCCATCTGCACACATCAGGTTTTGATAAATGAAAAAGTAACTGATTTTTCTGCCAAAAAATTGGACTGTTTTGTTACACAGTAGCTGACATTTTTATGTGTATCTTAAGTCATCTATAGTGACAACTTCCTCTGAATTTTGTACGCACAGTTACAGGCAGGTATTGCAGGCTGCTTCAGCTCAGTTTTAGACCTACTGCTTTGTGGGATAATTTCCACAGTTTGTTCTGGTTTAACCTATGAAAACTGTTTCAGAGTCACAGAGTTTTTTGTGCTCTGATGCTTGTGGTTGAATGTGTTCAAATATATTTGACTTCTTGTTGCCCCTTCAGTAACTTGACCGCTAAGAGGTGTGTTTTGAGGAATGTTGTGTTACTCTTGATGTACTTTGGTGATGCAGTTTAGGTCCCTTGCTGATCACCTGGAGCAGAGGAAAGGCCCTAATAGACAACTAAGAGTAAGACAATAGGGTTGTGCAGTTTTGTATGGTGGTGGCTTTTGGTGGAACAGCTACACATTGTGCAGTGCCTCTCAAGTTTCATGAAGTGCTTTGGGACTTGCATATTTTTTTTTCTTCTCCCTTTCATAAGTGGTAGAGAAAGGTAAACGTCATTAACATTTGATTTTCAGTGCTGGCAAACTTCTGTTTCTTTTAGTAGCCATTGTCATGGGTCAGACAGATGCTGGAAAGAACTTTTACAACTTAAAATTGCTGTCAAATGAGTACCATTGAGAAATGAAAGAAGACAAGAGAATGCTAGGAAATAACCTGCCTTGAGTTCTAAGTGCATGAAGTTTTTGAAATCAAGGAAGAGATCCTTGTGGAAGATGGCAGTTTAAAAAATGTTGAAGTGTCTTTGAGCAGCAAGTAAGGTGGTTTTGACTCTTGACAGTTGTCAGGAACACATCAGTGAGGCCTTGACTCTCAAGGAAGAACCTAGGTTTTTTAGCTGTATGTTTGACCTGATGTTCAGTGTAACTTTTCATGTCAGCACAAGTCTGATGTTATTTTTTGCAGGACTAGGCTACGTTGTTGCATGTACCTTTTCTCTTTTGGGGAAAAACTGAGCCTGAGGTTTTGATAATAGGAGATTTTTGTAACAAAGCTCAGCAGTCCACAGTTCAAAAGTAAGGTTTGAAAGCTGCATCAAAAGTGCAGTTGGATTCCATGAGGTTACCAAACGTTTTCTTCTTTATTCTTCTTCTCTTTTTTAATTTTACCAGGAGTTGAACAGGCATTTGGGGTTTGGCTGGCTCAGGTGTGGCTTTCTAAAACTGGGTAAGTTACAGTATTTGCAGATTATAGACAGTTTAGTCTGCATTTACTGCTCTGTAAGAATCTGCTGATAATTTGTAACAGAGCTGTGAATATTTTTCAGGACATGACACAAGGAAGGGAGATGAGAGTATAATGGGTCAGACCAGCTATGGCACCTATATCCCTGAAGATTGCTGTGGTGTTGGAGGATGTCTCCCTAATCCTTGTAGCAGAGTGTTGTCCCTGTCTTAGGAGGCTGAAAGGTTGTGTTCACCAATACAGAATGGAGAAGTCAGGATTTCCATGTTGTCTTAGAAACATAATAAACAACTTTCTGCACATAAAGTTTCACTTTGTTTCTCCTCCTGGAATGCTTTGAGTTCCCTATGAAATCAGTGCTGTTTTGCAGTGACTGTAAGGCACGGTGGAGATTAGTGAGTTGGTGATTTGTTACTCTGACTGGGTACTGGGCACATTTTCTGCATAGGCTTCCTACTGCAATGCAGGTTTCTGCTAAGCAGTAAAAAACCTTGTTAAATTTTGCTTTTGCAAAAATACCACATCAAAATAATATGTAAACTTCTGTAATACAGGAGAAAGGGTTTGCAAAATATGGTATGGATTTAAACAACAGAATAAAGCACTCTAAATACTGCTTGAAGTTTGTTTAAAAATTAAGACTGTTTATCACTGATTATATCAAATTTTTTGCAATCAAATGCACATCACTTGTTTAAGGCACGTGTTTCTGTGGTGATATATTTTTTCTGAGCCTGTTGTATGTGTTATATACTATTTCAGTGCCTGGCATGGACAGGAACTTCAGATAGAAAGATTTGAGGAAGAACTACAGAGAATTGTTGCCTTGCCTTATCTTTATAGCTATTGCAGCCTCATATGGCACAGTCAGCATTTGAGGATGTGGATGGGAAGTAAGGAAGACATACAGAGGTGCTCTTAGGGGCAGATTATGTGCTGACAGTGAATCTGTTGTGTCTGCAGGTTAGTCCTGAGAAGGTTTCAGCGTCCTGTGTGTCACAAGTCCTTTTGCCAAGTCTTTGGGACAGACTTTGACAGGTCTGCTTTCAGTCCCAGAGGCTTTGATGTTCTCCTGTACACTGTCAAAGCTCAGTGTCCCTGGCATGAGGAAAAGCCAAAGGCTTGTCTAATCATTGTATGGGCAGAAGACTTAAGTGCTTTTAATGATGGGAGTTTTTAAAAATTTTGCTTTGCCTTGTGTATTCTTGGTTTTACTGTGATATTGCACAGAAGTAAGCACAATCAGCCTTCCTTTTAATGACACTCCTAAAAATGTAGTTGGGCTTGAAGATTTCCATGGCTTTCACATAATTGAAGAAAGCAGACATACTTCCAGTTGGAAGGAAGGGATGGCATCCAGTGATGTCAGTGATGTACACAGGCAGAAACAGATTCTTGAGTGGATCATCCAGGGTAAAACCCATCAAATTTGGCAGCATACCACTTTATAAAGAAGGTGATGATATTCAGTCATCCTGTCCTACATAGTAGAGGGCACATGGGAAAACACATTGCATAATTGGGTTGCAAAGAAGCTGCAGGACTAACAAATTGGTTTGGAAGTCTAATACGAAGGTACAAACATCAGCGTGCAGACACTGTGTTTGTTTTAAAGCAAGAGCACAAACTCTGTGGTGTCTTGCTAAGTATTGTGTAATAAGCAATTACTCTGCATAGATGTTGTGTTTCTAAAAATGTTTTCTCAATTTCAGAGGAAGTAAACTCTCAGGAGAGCTGGGGCAGCTCAGAGACAAGGCTTATAAAACCTGGCCTGCACTCTGGTGCACCACAGTCAGTTCCCTTCTGCTTGGCACAGTGAGCAAGGTTGCTTATGACAGATGATGATATAATACTGGTTTGATTCAGAAAGAGAGTGTCCCACACTGTCAGTTTCTGAAACACTGAGAAATCCCTGGAGAAAATATACTTTTGAAGGTAAAGAATTGAGTTTGCTGGAGCTCCTGGTGTTCAGCTGTTTTGCTTGTTTGAATTTCTCATGCAACTATAAATAGGTTTTTCCTGAAAAGTAGAAGACACACGAGGACCTGACCTTTGCTGGTGCTGAATCTATTCAACAGTTGTTCAGGTGACTTAATGTAGTTTAAGTGATATTGCTACCTGTGCTTTACAGGCAGTTTTACAGTTACTCAGCAGTTTCATTCTGAAAAGCAGCAGATTTGATTTTGAATTTGAATGTGTGCATCTCTGGGGTCCAATTAGGAAGGAATGCAAATGGTGTGCTTTTCCTTCCTGGTGGCCTAGGCTTCACTTTTGCAGGCAAATAGAACTGCAAAAAGTATTAGTTACTACACTGTGTAAGAACACCTTTTAGACCTAAATACAATCTCTTCTCTGCTTTGTAACTTTTCTGTGTATATACAATGATTTCACTGGGAGGTTAGATAAAATGCAGGAAAACTAATAAAATGTATCCTATTAATGATAATGTGTCTTCTGCTCACAGTGATGTATCTGCCTTGATTTCACTTGTGTAACTCCAATCAGGATTGATTTTTGCATTCTTGTGCTATGTTATGTGTCTTGTGATACCGATGAAATCAAGATAAGGAATGTCAATGCCCTGGGCCAGCAGAAGATGTTGATAAAGGGGTTCTGTTTGGAAGATCCCTGGTATTCATTAACTTCACTGCAATCAGTAGAAATCCTTTGACGTAGGGAGACATCAATAGCTGGGAAGAACTGACTTTGTAAAAAAAGTGCACAAAATACAAAAAATAAAAATATTGAAAGGAGGTAGTTGGGTTATGTTTCCAGTTCACTGTCCATAAGTGCCACAAAGTAAAATTAAATTAAAAAATATGAAGGGTAAATAAACTAAGCACTACGCCCTCAGCACTGTAGCTGTTTAGAAACAACAGATAAATAAACCTAAGAATCAGTCAACTTCAAAAAAAGGCATTTACATTATGAAGATACTCCCAGTCAGCTCTAGTTCATGTTTTAGATGGGGGATTTTCACTGAAGCAGTCAAGCCCCATAAATTTTGCTATCATGGCTTGAGAAATTATCAGTAAAGTTCTTCAATGTCTTGTCTATCTTTTTACGTCTGGATTCCCTACAATGGAGTTATCAGGACAGAGTATATTTGTTCACTACCTGTCCTTCATTTACTATCTTGTAAAGTCCAGATTTTTTCTTTAATGCAAATTAATTCTTTTATCTTAGGCAAATAATAGGCTTTAGGACAGTCTGAATTCAGTTTCTACTTCTGGTGCTGGTAGGTCACCAGAATTTTTCTGTCACCACATTGCACTTGAATTTTGAGGGCTGCACTTGGTTCTAGTAATTCTGATCTAAAATGAAGAATTAGAAATTAAAAAGAAACTAGAACTTTAAATGATATAAATTTTTTGTTTTGTTTTCATTGAGATTATTCACACTGTATTCATAAGCCTTAGTAAAATCATGATCTTGGGCTCTGAGATTTTCAGGAAAGAATGTATTTTTCTAAGTGTTGATACAGTGTAAAATATAGTATAGGATTCCACTAGTTTTAGGTAAAAATGACAGTGCTAGATAGTTATAGAAAACACAGAAATACAGAAGGGCTTAGGAACTTGAAGGAGGTTTAGGTGCAGTTGCATGTAGTTTTGTTGAATTTCCTCCTTTTAGCTTCATCTATTAAAAAATAAAAAACCAAACAAGATTGTTCAGAATTCCAGTAGAGAGGGACAAACTCCCTGGCCTCAGAGATGGCTTTGTGGGATTTTTCCTCTTACTTCAATAGGTCTAGAATGTCATTTGCTACCTGTATGAAGAATTGCAAGGAGTATTTGTTTTTCCCCTTTAAAAATATTCCCCTTGGTTCGTATGGCCTTTTTGGGATGTTTTCTGCCTTTGGTTGCTGTGATGAAATCTATGGTTTGAATGCAGTTCCTGTTCCTGAATAATTTGTTGATCTTGCTGTGTTCAGATTCAGTGGTGGTGGTGAACTCAAACTGGAAGAACAAAACCTAACCCTTCATGTCCCACAATTATACTTAACAGTGCTTTATGTCTCTGCTGCCTCCTCTGCTCCCATTCTTATTTTAGGTGAAATCTAATGGCTCCTTGGAAAAACATTGCTTTTTTTGCTCCTTGCTCTGTGGAAGGACAAAAGGTCAGAGCAAAGACATACAGTACTACAGTACTACAGGAGCAATTCTCTCATGTTTCAGTGTTTGAAAGCAAGACTTTTAAAAACCGGAAAAACAAATTCAGATTCTGAAATTCAGGTGAATTCCTGGGGCTTATAGTGGGCTGTGACTTTATGGAATGTCTAAAGTTTAAATCTACATTATTTTTTAATGGAAGTGCTAATGATACAGAGTGGAAAGCTGCCTGGGAGTGTGGAGCCTTATTGGGTAATACTAAATTTTCTCTACCACTTAACTTTCTTCTGAAAAATTAAGGTAAAGGTTGGTGTTTGCAGAGGTGTCTCCATCCACAAGGTATGCCATTTTGGAATTTAACTTCTTTTTATTAAACTATTCCTATTATTCTGGTTAAAACCCCATCATATCTGTTTTTCTTCAGTGTTTTTTAAGTTTGAAATTTGTTAAATTTCAAAGCTTTAATTATTGTTTTGTAGTAGTAGAAAATTTGACAAGATACAAGCATTTTTATAAGGGTATTATTTATTTTGTTTCCTATATGAAAATAGTTACTTCAGAGTACAATGATTATCTGAAGAAAATTGCAACGCTTTGGTTATAGCATTTACTAGTGTAAAGTTTAATTTATAGTGCTTGGGAGCATACTGGGCATATCCTCTGTGCTTCCTGGATCCATTTTCTGAAAATCTAAGCCCAAAAATATGCATGAATGCTGTTTTCAGTGGGTAACAGCAATACAGAGGGGTGGCAAGCCTGATTTCCTTCTTACTCCACACAGAGAAAAACTCCTACCTGTTTGACAGATGGAAAGATGACAGTTTGGTCACTGACAGTTATTAATCTCTTCAATTTTTCATTCACCTTCTTGTTGGCAAGGGCTGCCTTACTGTGTTTTATTTCACGTCAGCTGTGATCCTGAATCACATCAAAAGTTCACACACAGTGTTTGCCTCCAGTGCTGTGCCCACTTCCACAGATCCTGGGGAAGGATCCAGAACATCATGTTACTTTTCTGTTTGGTGAAATGATGATTAAATCTGAGCTGGTTTAGGAAATAACAGAGTGATTCATAATGCTGCATGTAGTGCACGTTGAATTTTGGGATTAGTAAAAATAGTAGGGATAGTGGTTTGAACAGCTACCAAGTTTGCAACTCAAAAATTAAGTGACAATTTCTTTTCTTTCTACCCTATTGGATTGTAGAAAGGCAGAATTTAGCTTTGAGGGATGGGAATGCAACAGAACCTGGAGACAGGAATCCTTTATGGATTTCCACTGTATCAAATTAAATCCTTGTTCAAATAGAAAAGTTTCTCAGCATATTTTTTTTAATTGGGAAAGATAGATGATTTATCCAGCCGATCAAGAATATTAGGCAACCTTCTCTCTTCTGTGCTCAATGTAGGAAAAATGTTGTGATATTTCAGATATTTCATGGTACAGGACTGTTTTGCTGATGTAGTTGATATGGTTAATTTTCTTTAGCAGGAGTTAGGTCAGCCTTGTAAGTGGAGGACTTCAAAGCAGTTGATGTGTTTGAATGGTTTTCAGTCCTTAGCAACTGAATAGCTTGTCATCTTAAAAAATTAAATTAGGTTTTCCAGGAGTACTCGAGAAAGAAATTGTTTTGCAATTGGGGTTTAAAATTGAAAGGTTGGAGAAGGAGAAACACTTATTCTGGAAAAGAATATTACCCTAAATGCTGTTTGTTGAGTGAGAGAGACATTTAGGGTCTTAACAAAGACAGAAATTGTGTTTGGCTGTACTTCAGCCTCTGAAGGAGTAAACACATAGTGTGCTCCTGCTCTTCCAGCTGGAGAGAAAGGGAACACAGATGCAATCCAAGTTCCAGTTTTCTGTTTCTGTTTGCTCTTAAAGGAAGATGAATACAAACTGGGAGTCAGTCTGGTGGACATGGTTGGTTGTTGGGATACAAATTAGTGGGCAATTTGTCCCCTCTGATAATTTTTTTTTTTTGTTAATTTTCCCCGTGGATATAAATCTTCTGAAAAATAAAGAAAAAAAAATCTTTCTCTTCCAAATAAATAGTTTTTAGAATAAAAACTCCATTAGAATTAAATTGTCTGCTTAGTAATTTAAGATAGTCTTTCAGAAATTATAAAATTTTAAAGAGCTGGATATTTCCTTCCTCTTCCACTCCCTCCTTTTTTCCCCCTAAACCTGTTGGTTTTGTGTTGGCTTTTTATTTTTTTTTTACAAGTGCCCATTTGTTTTGGATCTTAAGTTTTGCTTTGTTCAAGTGCTTAAACAGCACATTTCAAACCATTCTGATCACTGAAAACTGTACTTCCTTTTACATTTGTATTATCATTGTTAGGTGCAAGTCTGCTGTCTATGTTATATACACTGTGATTATTGACTTCAGGGATGGGTACCTGTTCTTAGGCTGTTACCTGGCTTTAAATAAGATGAACATTGATAACTTTGTTGTGGGGTGTCAAGGACATTTTAAGCAGCTCTGCTTTGTTTCTGTGGTTTCCCCGGACAAAAAACCTTGCTCTTGCATGTCTCAAAACTGCATATTCAGATCCTGAATCTGTACTATGCTGCAGTGTTTTATGGTTTTAGTTTATTATTTATCTCTAGCTACTCAATGTCTGTGAATTGGAACATATTTACTATTCTGTGCCACTGGGAAGGTTACACTGAAGAAGAATAATTTGAATACTGATTTTGGAGGCCTAATTTTCACTCTTAGTATCTCAGATCACTTCTTTGAACATTCTCCCAGTGGATAGTTTTGCATTACATGATGTTTTCTTAAAATGTTTAAGAGGACTTGTTATAGAAATATTACAACTTTTTTCCATATTTTTTTCATTTTAAGGGAAATTTGTCTGTAATATTTTCCAAATCATATGTATGTTTATTAATTCTAAAGGATTCATAGGCCAAGGCACTGGTCTCCCATCGAGTTTGCTGTTTTCAAGATCTAACCCATTGCTGAGGATTAGCAACCCCGAATTTCAAATTTCACATTGTGTTTGTCATGGTGTGCCCTGTGTTAGCAGAAAGCTTTTGAGATTTATCAAGTCAGGTTTTGAAGCTGATGTTTTGAAGTTTGAGTCCCTTCTCAGTAATTATTCAGAATTTCAGGAGGAAGTCCATAAGCACTAATGACTAGATTGTTTAATAGCTCTTTGTGAGACATATTTTTGCAACAGATACCTTTGGGAAACACAATATTGGTTGAAGCACATTCCACTAGAATCAAAGATGAAGAAATTGTTGTGTAGCTGAGAAGTGTATTAATGAACTACTAACAAATATTTGTGTATTGCTGGCATCTGACCTGCACCCTGATTTGGGTGTGTGTGAGTTTCCATGTGCAACAAAACTATTATTATCAGAAAGAAAATAGAGGAGGGTAATAGCTCTCATGGTACTTCCAATAATAAAAATAGAGTTCACTGAATAATAGTCCTAAATGTGCATTGATTTTTGAAAAGTTGAAGAAATAGCAAAAGGTTTCCAGTTAAATATTTATTTTATTAGTGCAGGCATTCATAAGGAGTCTTATATATTTACAGCTCTGTTTTGAAGCAATCTACTGGGGGAAATTGTAATTTTAAAAAGTGCACCATGAGTTAAATTTATACCAACTCAAAACACCAAACTATTTTAACAAGCTCTGTGCTGTATAAATGAATAGATTAAAGCTGTGTTTGTGTCAGAACCTGGAGGTGCTACCACTGTGGAGTTCTACACCATCAGCTCTCACACGTCACATGTCAGCTGGGGAGGATGTTTTGCTGTTAAACCAGCAAGACTATCAGAGAAAGTGCCTTTGAGGTGTCTGGTCTATTTAATCTGATAATTAAATGGTAATTATGCAGTGAACCATTCATGTGTAAAAGTTTGGTTAAGGCAGTGTTGGAAATGAAGAACTTATGTAGAAATAGAGACTACTTTGAGGGCACTCTATTTTTTTGATCCCTAAAACTGTGCTTATCAACAAAAAGTTGATTTTGGATCTAGAATAAGAAAGACGACTGAAAAAAATTGTGTAGAAAATTCCAAAGTGACATGAAATTCCATCAGAGGATTAGAGATAAACTGAAAACTGTCATGCTTTCATTGGTGATTCAAATATCTAGCCCAGGACTTTCTGCTAGAAAATTTTGTTTAAAAATTCTATCTTTTAGAAACATCTTACCTTAAATAGGAAGTGAAGTTTTAACTAAATGAAAAGCCTACTGTGGAGTTCCATACCAAGAAAAGTATGTGAAACATCTTCCTGCAGAAATATTGAATTTAGGAGATCTAATATTCAAGGGCTGAAAGTTCTCCTTATTGAAGGATGTTTTATAATCTTGATACTGGTTGGATACTGTGTAAAATCTATATACCCAAGAATAGACCGTATTTCCCATCCTGCAACATGAGAATGTTTCCATCTGTACTGAATTCTGTTTTGTCTTCCATATGCAGCATTTTTACTGCATAATTTAAAGTTAGTCCAAGTTTTTCATATATTTGTTTCCTAATACTAACTTTTTATCATCCTACATATATAGTCTTTTAAGACCAATTAAATACTGATAAGGAAATGGTTGGACTGTAAACTTTGCTGCACTAGTGACTTCATAGCATGAACTTTTCTGCTTCTGATTTTGCAAGTTGAAAACATTTGGAGGAACTTGAAAATCTCACTTATATTTTTGGTAGCTAATATTTTCCCTAAGGGGAACAACTCCTTCCAACTTATGCAGTGATTATTTCTTATCCTAGAATAGTGCCTTCTGATGTCTTAGCATTTGGAAGTACAAGTGATACTTGATATAAATTATTCAGTGTTCTTGAAATATCATTTATAACATAATACAGTGTAGTCTTACTAGTGGCTGCCAGATATACTTGGCCTGTGGGCTTACTTTGTGTAGTCCTGGACCAAAAGCACTGAAGAGAGCAAGGAAACAGCAAATGCCGTGGGAAGGGGTGTTTCCTCACTGTTCTGCTGCCTTTTAGCAGTTCTCTGGTTTCCTGTTTATTTTGTCCCTTTGGACATTCACCATTCACTCCTCCCATTAAAACAGTGGCCCTTCTCTCAGCTGAGTGGCTGTGGATGAGCCCAACTGAGCACCTTGCAAAGGAGAAGGTTCAAAGCTTCATTGGGGAAAGAAACTTTCTCAGTGGATCTGTTGAGCTACCATGCTTGTGCAGGTCTCACTGTACATGCTCAGGAAGAGGTGTTTGACTCACTTTCTCTGTCTTTAAGGAGCCTTGCAATAGTTTAATTTCAAGGGTCTGTTAGGACAAGACTGGTTCTCCAGATACGTCTTCAGCAAAAGCCAGAAGTTAATAAGTGACAGTATCTAAAGTTTCTGAAGTTTCTGTCTTTTGCAGAATAATGCTCTGCTTTGAAGAAAGAAACATCTGTAAGTTGTTGATTGGTGTTTGCGCTGTTTCTGAAACAGTTATGAATTAAAACTTAGCAGATGTCTGATATCAATCAATCTCGCAGGAGGAACCTGAGTACTTTTCAGTATTTGCTCTTCTAATGCATTTAAATGCTTAAAAATCTGATAAAGTTGCATAGACAGCCCTTAGATTGTTGTGATACAATTTACAGATCATAACCATCAGACAGAGCTTTTGATAGCTGGGCTTGATATTTTTGCTAATTGGATAATACTGGGTAGTGCAAGTATATTGAATTGCCCTATTGTCATTAGTAGACTCTGCAGAGGAGCACAGAGGCCACAAACACAAAACATAAATACATCAATAGGATCACTTTAGTGAGGCTCATTTAACCTTATTTGATATTAGAAGAATCACTTACAAAAGGTTATGGGATATCTCATTTATGGTTCAGTGCTTTTTTTTTCTTGGAAGAGTCTGCACTTTGGAAGAATAAGCACATTTTCTGCTATAAAAGAATATTTAAAGCTAACCAATAATTGAACATCATCCCTTCCCAACTCTCATGTGACAGAATATAGTAGACAACTTCATAGGACTTTGCTGATGTCTACTTGAACTGAATTCAATGTGGTTAACTGGACTTAGGACACTACAGAAACAGCAACCTGGAGCATTTCTCTCTCTTGATTCCCTCACCATCCCCACCCCAATTTCAGCATCCTTGTGATAATTGGGAGTGCACTGGTGTAACTGAAGTCCACTGTAGGACTCGATAATGTACACCATCAATTATTGTCTCCTAAAAGCAGAGAATGGGAATGTCTTTCCCTAGGACAAAAGAAGATGGTTGTTGTAGGATTCACTGCCTTTGCTCCCTCCTGCTAAACATTTTCTTATGGATCAGGGTGATTCCCTGAGGACCACGTATGTGTACAACCCAATTGCTCGGATTCAGTGGTAGTATGACACAAAATGACATACTGTTGTCTGGTTGACAGACTTCATGCTGCAGCTTATTGGAAGCTTCCTTTTAGCTTTTTATTTAGCTGTTTACCCTAATAGTGTTTTAAATGGTGTATTTTAAATTGACACACCTGAACAATCAATATCATTAAAATGCAATTTAAGGAAAAGCTATTGAGTGATTTATTCAGAAAATGCAGAGCACGGACAGGAGATAATTGTTCCTTGCCTGTATAAAACTCACATTCTAACCACCAAGTCTAATGACAATAAGAAATCCCTGAATTTGCAGTTGCAGCTATTAATCTTTCTTAATGAATGTTGGGGGTTTTATACCTTAGTTATGTAAAAATTGTTTTCAAATGGGAAGATTCTGAATTATTCATGTTGCAGTCATGCATCAACACATATACGGGTCCCTTGAGAAACCAGTGCTGTATATTCTGCTGTTTGTTATTTTTGGTTTTGTTTTGTCAACATTTTGTGGAGAGACTGGCAATTAGTAGACCAGCGTAACAGAAAACTGCTCTCATAATGGTAGACATGAAAAAGCTAAGTAATTTGACCCACTGGAAAGGATTAGGTTTAAAATGTATTTGGATTTTATTTTTTTCTATTTAGTTTTTATCTCTCTGCTATTTTACTCTTGTTATCTTTTAAATAAAATCATCTGTAACAGGCTTACAGATCCATTGAAATACATTTCTGCAGACTGAACATGATGGCTGTTGCTATGCAAAGTGATATTGTCTCAAACTGAGAAGATCCCAAGGATTCTTGTGGTACGTTGTACTTAAAAAGCACTTTCCCCAATGGTGACTGCAACGAAGGTTAATTTTTATTTATTAGAGTATGGGCTCTCCTCCAAACTGTGCAAAGTATTCTATTAATAGAGCACAGCAATACAAAAGCCTTTAAATAGTTTGTATACATAATGACTTTCAGAAATCCAATGATAGCCTGAATTTCTCTGTGTCAGGGGTTGCAGTGTACCTGGGAAGCATTGCTGTTCTGACTGGGAATGCTGTCTGCCCTGGAACTCTCCATGTATGTTGTGGCCCACCAAGGCATTTTTTTATTTGGGAACATGCAAAGTTATTTAGAGTAATAATTTAGGCAATGGTGAATTTTGGGCTTCTTCCTGCAGTGGCACTTCATTTGTTCGTCCCTGCTGGTTGCAGGGACAAACTGCTCAGTTAACATAGATCAAATCAAACATGGATCAAAGTGGTTTATTCATTTATTGATGACATGTAATTAACTGGCAATCAGTAAATTGTACATTAAGGATCAATGTCAGCAATGCAATGGATAAACCACAATATTAGACAAAATATATACTTGCAGTGTCAACTACTAACCCTAACCTTCCCAAGGTTATATGTGCACCCCCATCCTTCCATTAGAGAAATAAAGAGTTATTTCTGGGCATGTGCTGGAGCTGCTGCCACCCTTCCAGTGGGAGATGTGGGTGTTCTTCCTTTACGTATCCATTAAGGCACATCCTTAGGTACCCTGCAAGGTCCTGTGCGCGCAGGGTCCCCACCTGGGAGTGCCAGGCATGGTTTGGATGCTGCTGTTTCCACTGCTGCTCCCCTGCTGTTGTTACAAATGCCTATGTTTATTTGTTTCAAAAGTTTCTTTCTGCTTCCCCTTATTTCCCCTCTTTAGCACAGTCAGTTTTGGGCAGACACTTTGTTTCTGCCTTCTAACCAAGCTCATCCTGTAGTGAGGACTTGAATCCTGATATTTTGTTCTTGCAGCCAAGGAATGCTGAAGGTTCATCTCCTTTCAAGTAAATGTTTCAAAGACGGATGTTTCTTATTCTCTCTGTTAGGAATTCATAAAGGTAGGCCAAAATTTACTGAGCTGATTGGACCCTACAGAAGCTGTTATGTTTTGCACTGTGTATCATCACCTCTGAAGTCACAGAATAGGCAGTAGCAGAGCTGGAAATAGGACTCCAGAGATCAGACTGCCAACTCCTGGCCTGAGTGCTGGAGGAATCTTTGCCCTATTGCTCTGGAATTGCTACCTACTCCAGCCTGCTCAAGTTTTTCTGAAGTTCAAGATATGATAAGTATTTAAGTGATGAGGATAATTGATATTTTGTATATATATATATGTTTCTAATTTGCATTAAAGTAGTTTCAGTAAAAGCTTGATATTTAAGAGGTTTCTTGTATGAGGAGGGACCTGCAAAAATATGGTTGTAGAGAGAGAATCGTTCCTGGGCTTTGGTTCTTCATGTTGAGGAGTAAGAATTACAGCCTTCAGCATTTCTGGAAACCTTGGGAGGTGTAAGCGTTGGCTTAGCTAAAAAGCTGAGTAATTCACTCAGAAAACAGTGAACAGTCTGCAGAGTGAGGTTTTTTTTCCTCTGAGCTCTGCCAATGTATGTTATGGAAAAATGGCTAAATGAGGAAACGCATGAAAACATTTCCTCAATTCACACCTCCCACTCAACTGACAGTTCAAAAACTGAGTCAGAAGGGCTAAGAATTGCTCAAAAGTACTGTTGGAATTTGGCAAGGACTTTGGAGCCAGGATTTTATCTTTAATTTGTAGTATGATACTGCTGTCATCAGCTGCCATAAGTCTTGACCAGTAAAGGTCCTTCATTGAAGATTAATGATTCCAAGACAATTATTTTTTTCTCCCCTCTTATTCAGATTTTTGATACTGGGAATCCTTTGAGGCTCTATTTTGGCAGAGGAGTAGCAAACGGCTGTTGTGTTAAATTCAGCTTCCTGTGGTTACGTATTTTAATGGATCATATTTAACTGTACTGTCCATGGCTGTCATTATCTAAGGAATTAAAATACTACTGGATGTGCATCCAACTGAGGAAGGTCACCAGTGGGGTTCCCCAGGGCTCAGTACTGGGGCCAATCCTGTTTAATATTTTTATTGATGGTCTGGATTAAGTGCACTCTCAGTAAATTTGCAGATAACGCCAAGCTGGGTGGGAGTGTTGTTCTGCTGGAGAGCGGGAGGGCTCCACAGAGGATCTGGACAGGCTGGATTGAAGGGTCGAGGCCAATTGGATGAGATTCATATTGTGATCATGAAAATTAGGTATAGAGGGGGTAAGAAAGGGAACCTTATTCGTACAGCTTTTGTTTTTTTTTTTTGCTCCTTCATTGACAAATGCAAGATTTGCTGGAGTATATTCTTAGAGTATCAAGCTGGGAGGAAGGGGGAGGATTGAGAAAATTATGTTTTAGAATCAGCAGCAATATTATACATATTATTTATTTACATTTATCTATTCGAATTTGTTAAAATTTTGTTACCATTCGACGTAAATGGGGCTGCCTCAGTGCATGTGCTGGAGCTCGAATTGAAATTGTTTCATGATTGAAATGTGAATTTATTTTCAGCCTAGTCGTGTTTGCCATCTCCAGGAAGATTTTAGACTGCAAGTCGTTAAATCATGTAAAGATTTGCATGTGACTCCTCAACAAGAGTTGAAAAAAAGTAAGGTTCTGGAAACTTAGTGTGTGCAGAAGCATTTTCAGCAGCAAAACTGATACTACACTGTACCAGAGCAGTATGAGAGTTGTACTCATGTAGAAATTTTACTCTGGTCTTTTGTGAGTGTTTTTTCTTTTTAATGTAAAGTAGAATCTGATCTGTTTGATCGTACATAGTTGCTCTTTTTTCTTGGTCTAATATAAAGGCATAATATAAATATAGAATTTTATTTCTAAACCCTCTATAACTTAACTTTGATTTGAGTAACCTTGTACAGTATATTACAGGTTTATATCTTGTTTTTGCTAAAGGACTAACTACAATAATATAATAGTTCTAAAACCACTAGAACATCCAGTATTTGTTGGAGAGATTGTAATGAGTTTTTCAAAAAACCCTACCTATAAGGTGAATATTGAATATATTTTATGTAGTTATATACTACAATAGACAATAGTCATACAGTGGCATGACTACTGTTATTCAGTGAATCTGTTTTGCCCACAAACAGATATAAATACAAATTATTTTTGTTGTTGACATTAATATTTATGTTTCAGAGTCTGCATATGTAATTTGTTGTGGAAAATGAAATGTGTTCCCAGGCTGCTTATTATACATATGAAGCTTTGTACCCATTGTTTTATTCTAGAAATCAAACACATTTCTTTTTCCCTAATATGCATATTGGATCTGATACAAGGCCTCTTAGATTTCATTGCAGACAACTGGAAAGGGAAAATAAAAAAGAACATAAGAATGGAATATCTTTTATTCCATTATTTTAACTTCAAAACTTAGGTGCCTTACTTCTTTATGAAAGCAGTCCCTCAAGGGAGCACAGACAGTTCTGTGAGGTGCACTTTTAATCTAGAGGTCCCTGAAGTGCTCTAAGAAAGTCATCTTTTACTGGTAAGCCATCAGCTCTCATTGAGCAGTTGGTACCTATTTTTCTTTTCCTTCTGTCAAACTAAAAAAATCTTCTTGTTGTCCCAGCAGGAGAATGCTATAGGACAGTAATATGCATTTTCTTGAGTATACTCAACCTGCAGTAACTCAAAACACCAGCACAATACACCAGAAATGTAGCATAGGAATTATGAATCTATTAGAGGTAAGGATTTTTACCTTTCCTGTAAATCACCACAAGAGGTAGATGCTTTTTTAACGTATAGACATGTACACAGTATTTTTTTATGTTTTTTTTTCCAAATTTCTGATGCATACCCAAGGCACCCAAATTTTACAACTGCATAAACCAATGCTTCCCTTTCTCTGAATAGCTCTCTTGACTTCAGTGACCAAAGTTCACATCCAGTAAGCACTTGGAGGCCAATGAACTTCCATGATGCCTTTGTTAGGGGATTTGTGGCTCTCTAGAGTTGCTGGCAGGATGTTTCCACGCTGCTGGAACTTAAACACACTTGGCTGTGTCTGCTGCTGTCAAATGTGCTGCAAATGCTTGACTCAGCAGCAAACGAGCCTGTGGTCTGCAGCTGCCAGCACTGATCCATCATTCCCTTGGTTGCTGGAGAGTTGGCTGAGGTATCACTTTGCTTGTCTCAGTTGCATCAAGTCATGTGACTGCACATTGCTGCTCAGATTTTGGGCGTAGGAGATCCTGGAACAGAGCTGACATTGTTATGCCTTGGAAATGGAGGAGGGAATGGCAGCCACAAGTCGGAGCAGTCCAGGACAGCAGCAGCCAGAACTCTGTGCCATGTTTTGGGTAGCTGGGAGTAGGTGAAAGAACAAAATTCTGCTGCTGCTGGGATAAGTCTGACAGCTCTTACTTCCTGTTTCATCCTTTCTAGTTACAGATGTCTAATTTGTCAACTAAATAGCATTTTGGGAGAGATTTACTGGTTAAGGATGCAAGCTCTGTAGCACTTGGTGGACATGAAGCAATTCAAATCCCAGAACCAGACAGTTCTGATGTCAGCTGGTCACATGAGTATCCAGCAACTGTGGTTTAACTTTGGGAGGGAAAGAAGGAAAGTGAAACAAAGTCTATAAGAAGGGATAGTTATAGTTGCAAGGCTGAAAAAAAAAAAGGTTTCTTCAAGCACATACTGTCTGATAGTGCTTGTTTATTACCACATGTTCAGCTCTAATGGAAGCAATAGTTCAACATTTCTTGTTTAGCCCATTTTGACAGTATATTGAGTCATTTTAATACCTTTATTTATGTAGTATTACTAAAAGCATATAGGCAGTAAGAGTGTGTAGAAAATCACATCCTCCACATCCTGGAAATACTGATAAAGTTGTAACCTTGCCCAAATATATGAGAATCCTCAAATTGAATTCATCCATCACAGATAGTTTTTATCATAAGCAGAAGCTAAGGTGCGCTTCTTAGTGGCACTAACCATGTTGTGTGAAAAGGGGTTGCCAAAATATGTATTATGTACCAAGACATAAGCTGTTCTGGCAGAATGAATCTTGTTTGCATCATATGAATATATTATTAATAAACCCCATGTTAATACTTCTTAGCTCTGGCAGAAAGGGCTGCATGTTTGAAAAGCACCATCGTGTAGCATCATAACACTGCCGCAAATAGCATTTCATTAGCAAGGAAATTGCAAATATTTCTTGATTGAATTTAGTGTCAAAATTAAACATTACAGGAAAAACTGACAGATTAATTAGTTCTTAACAGGAGGGTTTACAAGTGAAGATTCCCACCCAAGCAAGTGTTTCTGTTTAGGAAGAGACTGCATGGAAAACTGACTTCATCTAGGAATTGCTGCTTGGTCATCACAGGTGCAAAAATCCCTCCTGTGTCTGTCCTCAGCTCTGCTAGCAGGATGAAAAAGAAGGAAATTCCCACAGCTAATAAATGACACATGACTATCAGATATCACACTTATTTTTTGTGCCTGTTTACAAATCTGTCAAGTAGATGCTTAAACATGCTTTTTAATCAAATAATCTTATTTCAAAGTCCTGTCTGCTGTTGGATGTTTTTGAAGTCTGATAGGCCCTGGGTACTGCTCTCTTGTCCAGGAGTTGTGTTAACACAACTAAGTTTTTATACCTGGAATGTCATGGTTAGGATCCCCAAGAATCTGTGGGGTATTCCAATACTACTCTCCACAGTCAGGTTTTTTGGAGAAGTCTCTCATTGTATTTTTTTCCCCGTGTATTTTTTAATGTGCTGGAAACCTACTGAGGATAATTAGCAAATAATCCTCTGAAAGATTATCTAATTAATGGGAAATTGGAGTCATGCAGCTTGACTCTAGAGATGAAAGCAACCTATGTGTCTGCATGCACAATGGCCCTGTGTTCTTTCATTAATGGATTTCAGGGATGTAAAGTGAGAGGTTGGGAAGGCTCTAAATCTTTTCATAATTAACCTGTAATCTACTAAAATAATGACAGAGAGCGTTACTTATAAGAATTTGTGTAATCTTAGCCAGTTTAAAGGAGATGTTAAACATGGCTGAAATTGCCAGTTTCTGTGGGGTTTACAGAATCAGGACTACTACTTGATACTTATTTATTGGTGACATTCATCAGGATCCTTTCTTTAATGTCTAATATGACTTAACTTATTTTCCACTCTCACCTTTTAAAGCAACACACCATCTCATGTGCCAGCAAATACTATGTTCATAAGTTTGCTATTTTCAATTATAATTAAAACTTAATCAGATGAAAAAAGATAATATCAAGATTCAAGATTTTATTAATTTGCTTAATAAAATTTTTATTCCAGTGATAATAACTGACATGCTCATAAATGAGAGTCCTGGGAGAGTAAATTTAAATCTGCTTTCCCACCAGCAGCTCCAGCCCTGCACGTGCCTTCTTTTGTAGTTTGTGGTGGGTACAGGTTTTCAGATGTAAATCAGATAATCCTCATTAGATGAAAACTGGGCATTTCAATACAGCTTTAGAATAACCCTTTGGCCTTTTCCCCTCAGTCCAAATCATATTATGGCACAGACAGAGATTGCCACACTATTCAAACAGTAGACAAGGGCTAAATCTGATGCAGAGTCACATCCTCTTTATTCCAGAAGGAGCAAGTGTTGATTGAACACATTTGCTGAACATCCCTTGAGCCATGCAGCTCTGCTTATAGTACTTGCCTTTGCTCTGGAGGGAACTGATTAACTCTATTTAAATGCTACATCAGCCAGGAAAAGTGAGCCTAAAAGAAAGGTGAGAAGATGAAATATCTATGTGCCTGTCTATAAATAAAATGCAGAGGTTGATTAAAGATGAGTCTGACCCTATTTAATGCATTTCCTTATAGGTCTTTAAAACACTGCTGTGTATTTGCCAGCAAAAATACCCTGCTTCCCAGTGTCATCTTATTCTGGAATATACGTATTTAAGTAATAAAAAATATACATGTGTGTTATAAGGGATTAGTAGAAACTCCATACTCTCTGCATGAAAAAAAGGGCACAGGATAGAGAGCTCACACAAGAAGCTGATTTCTGTTGTGGACCTTTGCAGTGGAAAACTACTGATTTTTTTTAAAGGACTGACTGTTCTTTTTTCTCTTTTTGTATTTGTTCTAAAATGTCTTTAATCGCGCAGAAAACTAGGAAGATGTCATTTATTTCTAGGTTTATCTCAAATATTTTTATGAATGTACAATTAAAAATAATGGAATCACTGTTGCAGGTTTACATGTACATGATAATAAGATTCTCAAGTGCAGAATACCCTCAGAGAAAGCATGTCATCATGTTTGTGTTTTGAAACTCAGCTAGAGACAGATGGGAGTGTTATTATCCTAAAAAATGTTAAATATTTATGATTAATACCCAAAAGAAATTAAAAATATAAAAACCTGTTAATTAAAAATCTCCACGAAATGTTCAATTAGAATATTGAAACATATGAAAAAAAATTAACTTACCTTAAGATTCTTAGTTGAAAATAAGTTATTGTGAAGGTCTCATTTTCTAACAGACCTGAATTTTTCAGAACAGAAAATTACTTAAAACCATCCTTTCAGCCATTGTACAAAGATTCCTGTGCTCAAGATACAGAACACCCTACTATACTGCTTTTCATAATAAAATATTAACATTTTTCTGGGTTGGGCTGCTGAAATTCTTCAATGTTCAGTGAATAGCAGCATGACTGATCTGTATAATATTTCTTCCTCTAATAAAACTAAGAGAAATACTGCCCCCATTTCACAAACAATAGCTGCATGGGATATATAAAAGATTTATGTTCATTTATACAATATTTAAACTAAGAGCACTTCCCAGCATGGGGAGATGTCAGTGTTGTCATGGCAACAGCTGAAGATGTGCCATAAATGGACAAAGCACAAGTCTTAGTCTTGCCCAAGCTGGAGCTAAAAGCTCGTCTATTGTTTTGACCCTCTTACCTAACAAGCCAAATTCTGCTTCTCCTCCTCTACTTTGACAACAGATATTGTGCGAGATGCAAAAAGAATAGCTGGCCTTGGATGGGTGGGTGGGTTTGAAGATGTTTTTCAGACCTGCATACAATTCCAGTTGCTTTCCCCCACTTGAAGTATTTTCTGCTGATGACACAAGGCTGGGACCTGAGAAAGGATCTACTGGTGATGGATGTTGACAAGTGTGATTGTTCTTCCTTGTCTGTGATGTTTTAGGCCAATTCTTCTTCTTCCATCCCGTGTTCCTACAAATGTAGCACATTGCCACATCTGCCAGCCCAGTTTGCTTTACTTTCCCTCCTCCCAGTGCGAGTGTATTTGAGCCTGTACAAGGAAAACACATGCAATGTGTTCAGCACTTTTCTGTGCTAAACTGGTCCTTTTCTTTAGTTGGAAGATGTATGAAAGTGACTGGTTTGCATTTGATTCAATGTGAATTGAGCTTAGTACTTCCTTGCATCTTCTGGAATTCTTAGTGACATGTAGGGGCTGAGGGAGTGGGTTTGGCCAATTGTTTTTGCTGTGTTTTTCATTACTTGAGCAGCTTTGGGGATGGTGCTTGTTCTGCAGTAGTACCAAAAAACAAAAAAAACCCCAACAACGCAAAACCAAAAGAAAAATAAGAATACAGGCTTGTGTAAGTCACGTTCTACTAATGTAGTTATGTGTCACAAGACTACATTGCAATAAAATATATAATAGAGAGGACCTGCATCTTTAAAGTAACATCAAGGTGTATAATTAATTGACCAAATTCTTTAGGAATTCATCTTCTCTGCAGGACTTGCAGTGCAGATATTTCTCTGTCTTTTAACACTTGTAACAATCTGTACAAATCTGTGTAATGACATTATATACGGTTTTCTTTGGTGCTGTTCCTAGATATTTTTATTTAGCCAACATTTCTGTCGACTTGTAAAATAAAAGGTAGTTACATATTGTTCTTCAATATGTTCTTCAAAGCTACATTGTGGTTTCTTTAAGAAAGAAAGGATATTTTCATTATCCTGACTGTAATAAACGTTTACATGGATTCTTAACTATTTCTTTTGAAGTTTAAAGATGAACCAATACCTTATTGATGTGCTTTATTTTGACAGTTATTTTTCCTATGGATCAGAACTTTGCCACAGAGTTAATCTTAAAAGGAACTCAAAATGTTCTTGATATGGAACTGTATAAGTTGAAAGTGGTGCTGAGAGGAAACAGATGCTGTACATCCATTTCAGGTCAGCTGCCAGACATGAATTTAAAAAAAATTTAACACCAGCAGATTTTTTGGCTTTTCTGAGAGCTTGTCTGAACATCACACGGTGTTAAAGGCCCAGCTATTCTAGTGTGACTAATGTCAGATCTAAATTTGCAAATAATCAAAGTGACTCTAAATGTTTAACCCTTTCTTAAGGTGTAAAAATCTGAATCTGTGTGTTGCTGAATGCGAATTCAGACTCCTGTTTAAATCTGACAAACTAATTGTATCAATAGATGGTGAAGACTGTGTATTTTAGATGGGTGGAACTGGAATATAAAGGGAAACTGGATTGGCATGTACAGCCAGTTTGAATTAATTTTAAATGTCTAATTTTACTGAGTATTTATAAAATTGTTGTGGTTTGTTTCATGTGCATATTCTTCTGGCTGTCTCAATGAACTTTTCTCTTAAGGACTTTCTGTGGTACCTGTCATGAAATTAATCATCTGCTCTGTGTTCAGCACTGCAGTTCCCAAATGCCAACACCTGTTTTTACAATTTCTTTCACAGTCGAATTTAAGAATTTATTGATTCCATTTGCATCAGTATAAAGCTGCAAACTCTCAATCCTGAATTTATTAAAGAACATCAAAGATATGGATCAAATAATCACTGTTGCTTGTTGTTTCATGACATAAAATAATAGCAGAAACAATTGAGAAAATCATTTGCATTGAGTAATGTACAGCATCAAAAAATCATTCATAATTTTCTTTAAACCCTCATATTTACTTAATAACTCCTGATAAGCATCTTTTATTACTTGATTGTATTTGCTCCTTGAGTAAATGCCTCATTTGCAACAAAAGCAGTGATTGTTTAGAAGTCATTACTCAGTTCTTAATGAAGTTACTCATTTTGAGCCCTGGTTTATCAGTTTGCACACCCCAAGTCATTGTCTGTTGAGACTCTGATATTGAAAATATTTCAAATTAAATTAGTGTTGATGAAAGTGTTCTATAAATGCATGTGAGTCACTCAGCATCAGATCTCTGTACAGAAGTCCCAGTCCTGGTCTAGGGCTGTATCACTGTGAGATGAGATGTGGGCCAGTCCAACCTTGGACAGTGTGGATGCAAGACATAATCATGGAGGGATGAGGTATCTGATCTAATAATGGGCAAGATTAATCAAAAACACAAGTACAAGTGAACACAGGTATTTCTTCTAGCCTGAAAATAGGAGAATATTAAAAGCCATGCCAGTGGACAAGTTCAGTCATAATTCCAATTGTAGGATTTGAAACCTGCTGATGTAGGTAAAAGAAAACATATCTCCTATAGAGAAATCAAGTAGGAATCAGCATTGGTTTTAATGTACAGCTGCCCAGGGAGCAGTCTGTCATTTTATTTCTGTTACACCCAATGACAAAAGCAAATTCCCAAGAAGTCCTTTATACAAAAGAGGGATACTTTTGTTATATATTCCTGGGAAGGCCATGCATGTGAAGAAAACAAATGAAAAAAAGTAAATAAATGGAGACTTTGAAATATGATTTAGGTTTTTGATCATTTCCTTGTCTGAATTATTGTGACTGAGATCAAACTATAGTGAGGGTTTTGATTACATCTATTTGGAACGTCTGTTGAAAGTTTATTGTCATTCCAAGAGGTAATTTGTATGCCAGACCTTTGGATAACACAGCTGGGAGAGTTGCACTCCAAGATCCCTCTTGGATACTTTGTCCAGGCTTGTGGCTGATAACTCAATGTATGGAGCAGTACTATAAGCCACAGCAAAGAAGGTGGGCTTGTAGTCTACCTGTGGCTGATCCTGAATCATGACTCTTCTTTTCTGTCATATATTTATAAAAAATGCAAAGGAGGCCAGAAATAAATAATGCTTTCTTTTGAAATGATGAGCCTATAAATATGTGTACACTATAAATATTGACTTCTATGTCATAAGAGCTTTCTGGTATCTAGGAGATTGCAAATCCATTTTACAAGCATTAGTAGGTCTAACTGTTTATACCATGTATGTTCAGAATGATCCCCTCCTTTCCTGTAGAAAGATACATCCCTTACTGCAGAAAACATTTCAGAATTGTTCTAAAGCCCTTTCAAGACTTTATGTGTGAACTGTGACTAATCTCATGGCTTCCATCTGGAGCAGCTGTGTCATTCCTACTTCCTACCCCAGAGGAGCCTCAGCTCTAGCTCTGAATTATTCTTTTCTCTCTGGCCTTTCCTTTCAATTTCTTTTTATACATTTTATTCTTAGACAGACAAAGTAGCGTACGGCAGGATATTTTTTCAGAGCTAGTATGCAAAAGGATATTATTAGGATACTTGAGAAGGTGTTACATATTCTCATTTGAAGAAAGGATATTATCTTTCCAGCATGTCAAAAATATTTGCAAAATAATGTTTTCAATTGTAAGTATTCTTTTATCCAGTACTATCATTGATCAAGTTATCTAAATAATTTCCATGGAAATCTTTAGACTTTTTTACCACACTCTCTTCATAATGGGAAATTTTAAATTTAGGCTGAGTCTTACAAACACAGTCAGTTCTATGAAGGCTAGATAATCAAGTAGTATAAATAAATAAGCATATCTGAGGAACATGGTGTAAATTTACACAGTCTGGACTCCTATCTTCTATGTATGCAATCAAGTTACCATGTGATATACTGTGAGGTGCATTTCTAGTACTCCACAACACACGGTAATTTTCTTTGCAAAGTTGATAAAGAAGTAACTTGTTCTTTCTGTTTTCCAAAAGGAAGCTACTTTTCTCATATGATATTATTTAATGTAATAATATTACTTTGAATGTTGCAATAATATCTACTGAATTGAGAGTTGGTCTGCTTGGGGGTAGAGGGAAATATTTGTTAGACTCTTCTATAACTTCACCACAAAAATATCTAATTTGTGTGCTTGGACACATTAACTTCAGATCATTTACATTAGTTTTACGCTGCTCATTTTGTCCTTGATTTTTCCCTCAAAGTGACTGAATGAACTTACTGCAGTGTCTTTTTTGTGGCTGCAGAGCAGACTTAGCATTGTCTTGTGGCTCTGACCACCACACAGCTACGGAGTAAGAGCAATACAGGGAACACAATCCAATAACTCGTAAACTTCAAAGGGTGTCTCACCTGTGAGGGAGGTCATTGAAAGCAGTGAATAGTCTCACATAACCAGAGCTGTAACTGAATAAGAAATACCTGGTTTGGCTTGGAAGGCTTTGTGGAAGGAACATGTTCTCTTCATCAGGCAGCAGGGAGGTGAAACCACCAGGGGCAGCGGCGTTTGCGTCATTGAGGGAATCGGGCTGGGGCTGTGTTGGTGCATCAGGCCAAGGAAGTTTAAAGCCTTTCCTCGCCAAGGAAGGAAAGCACTAATTCTGTCACAGTGGGAATAGTGAGCCAGACATCTCTGGTCAATCTGCAGTGCCACAGTAGTGTTACAATTCTCATCACAGAACCTACCACTGCTAGTAAGTTGATCTCAGGTTCAAGGATCAGGATTGTTGACTACAAATTCAGACCGCTGTATTTTTTTAACCACAAGTCCAGCATTCTGCTGTTAGTAATTCTAGGTTTCTGCTTTTTTAAACAAGCAACTATTCTCAATACGATTTACAGATGAAGAAAACCCCAACCCCCATCATTACTTATGTATGGAACCAGAGAATAGACATTGGCTGATTTGTAAAAGGAGATCAGTTGAAGAGCTAAGAATGATAAAATTGTATGTGTGCAGGTGTATGTGGGGGATGTTGGGTTTTTTTTGCTTTCAATAATCTGAAACAATGTTTTAAAAAAATATATTGTTGACAATAACAATTTTTAAAACTGTTGGTGTCATGATTGTAGGAGACATGTTAGCCCTTTCAAAGTCGGCTCCATTTTCAGAAGGGCTACTGCAGAAACCTTGAAAAACTGTATTTTCAGAGACTACGCTTGTAATTTCAGAAAAATTAAGCCAGGATATTTTAGATGAATCCATGGGTTGTTGGTATCTTCCACTGAAAAGTTATTTTGCGTGCAAGTCAAGGGCATGTCAACTCTGCTTTAAACATTCCCTATGTTCTGAAATGTAGAATTTTCTTCTTGGTTTTGAAGCCTGCATAACAGGAAAGAAAAGCAAAAAGAGCAAGAGCAGAAACCCTTTGTATGTTAAAAGAAAATGTGTATGCTTGACATAGAAGGTTTTATCCTGGGAATATACTTGTAAGATTTTTCAAGAGCTTGCTCCTTGGAGTAGTTGTGCATGGAACAGAAAAAAATTATTGATGTAGTTCGAGTTTTATTGATGTGATTACATGCTATAAATAGCAGTGTATGACTTTGTAATATCCCCCTGTCTTATCATCGCATTTATTTCTGATATTATCTGAACTATTTTCTGTCCAAATAAATTAAGCTCATCTCATAGAGAGAGGACTGCAAGTCTTGTGTTACTTTGATCAGAATTAGCAGTAGACGCATCAAGCCAATTACTCTAAAATTGGACAGATGCAAAGCAGTGTGGTATGTCAATCGTTAAGTGGTTTTTCTTTTGGCTTTACAGCTCTGCATCCATCAGGAAAACTGTTACATTCTTCCTGGTCTTTTGAATTGCTGGATAGGGTTTCCTGTTGCCTGTTGTCAAGACTGCACAACTGGAAGAAAACTACCAGAGTTTTAAAATGTTTTTGTTAGAAAATGTGCATTACCTGTTTGCAAGAGGGCTTATTCAGAATAATTGTATTTAAAAGCTGCTAACAGACCTTAATTAAAAAACACAGAACAAAGGAAATTTGTTATTAAGAGTCACATTTCATTTTAATTTTTGCCTAATGACTTCGAGCCCAGAGCTAACTTAATATATTGGATTTGCTCTTGAGTTGTACACCAAGCCTGACTGCAGTGCTGTTTTGTGTGTACAGTGTGTCTGTGGCATCCTTGCTATCAGAGCATCTCCACACTACACCATGGAGTAGGATTGATGACAGGCTGCTTTATTGCAGCCCTTGGCAATAGATTGTTAAGATTAACACGTTGTCTGAGGAAGAGATCTGTCTGAAGGGTCTGCAATTCCTTCCAGTTACACTTAATAGAGAACCATCACACATTGCTTCTCTCCCCAGAAGGTTTGTTTGTATTTCAGATAAAAAAGGTAACACAGAGGATTTCCTTTTTCATTTATCTTCCTGACTTTTGATTTATTTATGGGAATTATCTGTGTTCAGAACTTGACTGTTTAATTAAATTTGTATAAGAATGGTGAATTTTCATTGCTTGGTGATTTGTGTGAAAGGAACACTAACAAACCACTTCAAAATTTAAGATTTCTTTGCATTCTAGAAGCTGGATGAGAAATAAAGCAAGAATCTGCTATTTCTTAATTGTTGAGCTGAAATCAATAGATTTTATTTGTAGTTACCTGGACTATTTCACTGCTTTGTGCAAATAACATAATCTTCCTTAGCAGAGATAGGCAAGTCATTTAAATGTTACTTTGATCAGAACCCATGATGCAATATACAAAATAGGTGACAAAACCTGCCATTTGGTCCAACTGAATAAATAAGGTAACATTTTCAGTCATCTCTTGCTTTCCAGTTATGTGACTACAGAAATGAGTTTATAGTGTAACCATCTAGGTGATAAACTGCCACAAACTATCTGACAATATAGTAAATGCAAATAAATATTGAAAGGACAGTATTGAGGTAAAATTAAATTATGAAAATACTTGCTGACTCAGAACTACCGTCATTGTTTTGGCATTTTGTAGGTTTATTAGGAAAATGGGCCAGTAAAATTTGTTGGGTAAAACAGTTCTTCCAATTTACCCTCAGTTTCAAAATAAATATTACTTTATTCCAATATAATTCTTCCAGGTTTGAATTTTTGTCAAATACACCACATACAGGAATTCTTGAACATATTGGCCATTAGAGGTACTGCAAGTGCTTTTGAGTGTGGGAATGCCTCTGTGAGAGTTTTACAAGTTTAACATATTAAATGGCAGGAATTGAACTTCTACTTGTTGAAACAGAAGATTAAATGGAAGGATTTAAAGGGCTATGGAAGAGCTGTCTATCAGTATGTAGAGGTGTCCTTAGCATGACGTGCTCCATGCCCAGCACATTCTCTTCTGAGAACAGGCCCTCAGGCTCCTACACACTAAAACAGGTTGTGTCTACAGCTGGAGAAGCCTGATGAGGTGTCCTCTCCCACAGCCAGTTGAAGTATCTAAAAATTTTCACACCAAAAAGCAACTTTAAATTGGAATATTAGAATTTTGGTTTTTTCCAGATGTGTAGTTAAAACCAGGTCTTAAAGTTTTTCCACTAAGTCACTGAGATGTCTGGCATGGTATGCATTCCTAATCTCCCTTTGTAAAAGGGAAAATCTCTACTATTGTGTTATATTCTGGCAGCCTGCTTAATTGTATTTGGCAGCTTGGTTTTGTTCTGGAGCAGCTCACTGGCCATCTAATTAAACAGGGGGTAGTGTGATGCGTGTCTTGTCTCTGAAATTGATAGGGGTGATGAAAAAGGCTGTGAAGACAACTAATTATCTTTCGAAAACCAAAGCTTTTTAGTTCCAATCTTCCTTGGTTTTCATATTTCTAAGTTCATTAAAATGCTCAGAGAACAAACATTTTATATGAGGCAGAAATGTCCTGAGTGTGAATTTCTCCTGGTCTTGTGTTCACACACCTTGCTCCATTCTTTGCACATCCAGGAGAGCCATGCATAGAAAAATGAATATAAGCCTCGAGTTTTCTTTTTTCTTTTCCTCTGTCTTTTATTATGATAAGGAAGATCTGTTAATCTCTGCATCATTCCAGCCCTCTCCTCTGTTGCTCCTACTGATGACAGAGGGACTCAGCTGCATGGGGTAGATCCGCGTCAGATCATGATCTGTGACCTTCAGCTTCCAGATTATAGTGACCATTCCTTGTCCCAGGATCTGCTGAACAAGGGTCAGCTGTGGACGGGCTCCAACCAGGGTAGCAGTCTTAGATTTCTAAATCCCAAATGTATGTATGAAGAGAATTTATTCTATTTCTATTTATCCTCCTCACGAACAGCACTGCAAGACTTAACCACCTGTGAGTTAAGGGAGGAACCAGATAAAAATATCAAGGAAAGTGCCAAGAAAATACTTTCTTTTACCTTCATAAGAAAACAGAACACAGATAAAAGGTTATGCTAGAAATGTAGGTGTTTTTTTTTTAAAGTATCAGCCTGTATTATCTTCTCATGTACCTGAGTTTCAATGTCATTTTAAATAACTCTTTCTCATAATTATTTTGAGTTCTTCATTATTTGGTGTCCAACTGACAGTTTTATATGGACTCATTTTGCTCTGTTCCAAATTCAGAACTTTCAAAGTGATCTAAAATGAAGGATGTTTAAAATAGTCCCCTTTGTATTCATGACTCTCACTGAATTTCTTGTTCTAGAGGTTTCAGCAGGACAAAAATGAGCTTGTAATGACCCATCAATGGGGGTGCACCCGTCACATCAGTTTTAATAATTATAAATACATTATACTAGTGCAACTTAAAGGGCAATACCAAATTATTTTCAATATGAATGTTTTTTTCAGCACTTGATACACTTCTGAACAACTGCTATAATTCTCTATAAAAGGAAGTCTGCTTTGATTTTCAGAAGTCTGTTCAAATACTTTTAGTATAAAAATAGCCTCTCACAACTGTTAAGCTGTGAGAATGCCATAAAGATCCCACAGATCGTTTCTAATTGGGTTACCATTTTCCACAGTTAAAGTTTGCAGTTTAAAAGTTAAAGCAGGGATTTGAGAATGTGAAGTATCATAAAAGGCAGATCACAATGCTGAACAGTTCGTTCAAATAGATGAGGTATTCCTGGTACCTGCTGTCAGTCTTTGCAGAGTCACTACATCCTTCCATACAGTAAAATGGTTTTCTCTTTTTATAATGTCCTGAACTGTGGAAGTACTTTAATCCCATTTTATAGATAAGAATCCTAGAAAAGGGAATGTTTAAGGGTTTGGCAGTGTGATGTGTGAGACTGTGCCAAACACTTGGACCTACCTGCCTTTCCACACAGTTATGCTCTCTCTTCAGAGTTCAGTTCTTCAGTTCTTCAGTTCCTTCAAATATGTCCTGTGATCCCTGATCCAGTTCTGTTTCCTTACCTGTGAAATAGAAAGACTACTGTAGTTCTTGGGGTTGGGTTTTTTTTTCAGGTAACTGTTAACATAATAGTTGCATGTCTATAATGACCTCAAAAGCAATAACTTTCTCCCCACAACAACTGAATGAAAAAGTTAAAATCCATAAAGTAAAATAGACTATAATTTATTTGGAAAACTTTTCATGGTAAGTAAAAACTTTAGTGATTATATTCTTCATCTGTTGAGCTGATTAAAATTTACTGAAATTCTTGGGAAAAAAGACCTTTGATCAAAAATTTGTATATTGAAATCACATGAAACTCCAGCAAAAATATTATCATCTGGTAGGTTTCTATTTGTTTGTAAGTTGAAAATTCATCTGTATTGTATTGTGGATAGCAGACACTAAGGAAGAGGTCTTATGTGCCATAAGGCACATAATGTGCCATAATGTGCCATAAGGCCTGTGGTTTGAATCCTTGCAGCATGCTCTTAGATGTACTTTGAAATGGGACTTAATTTTTTATTAGCAGCATTTATGATTTGTTTTAATGCTCTTGATTTCTGACATACCACAACTTGCTCACAGTAAAGTCAAGTTTGAAATAGTGGCATAAAAATAAGGAACAAAAAAAATCTACAACGAAAAACCCAACCCAAACCCAACCAACCAAAAAAACCAACCAACCAACCAACAAAACCCTCCAAAACCCCCAAAAAAACCCACCAACAAAACCCACCAAAAAACTGCCCACCCTGAATCTGGAGCTTTGGCATTTGAACTTTTCTGATCTATTTCTTCTAGTCTAAATTTGGCAAATTCAAGTTGAGCATCTTTTTAAAGGGAAACCGCTTGGCTTCTTTACAGTAATGGAGACAAATAACCTTGTCAGGGGTAGGGGATGCAATTCTCACTGGTTATGTTCTTTTAAATGTGCTTTGATTCTAAATAAAAGCTAATTAACAATATTTTTTTTCCTTATAGAGACCAATACATGGCATAATACATAGCACAACCAGTGATATTTATATATTTATTGTTGGTTGTGCTGCAGTTAACATGAATCCTTTTTAGGTAAATTCTATGTTAATACATCTGAGCTTTTCAACACTGTCTTTAATTATCCTTTTGAAAGGATCTCTCCATTTTTCTAATGTGACCACAGGACAGGAGCTTACCAGAACCTGACAATAACAACAATATTTCAGCTCTTTTATTAACAATTCAAAACCTCCAATGACTGGTAATAGTGCTTTGCCTGTGTCCAAGCTGTTCCAGGTTTGGGGAATACATGTATAAAATATGAGTTTGTTGAATCTCTGTGAAACTGCCAGAAACCTTTTTAGGTCAGATAAAGGTCTTCACCTCAGTCTTCTGGCTTATTCTGTTAATTTTTTTTAAATCAACTGCTCAAACTCCCAAGAATAATTTTGTTTTGTGCTGAGTAGAAGCTGAATGCTTCTTTTGCCTCCAGTCAGTAAGACACAAAAAATGGGAGAAATTTTGCCTTTGGGGAGTCTTCCAGGTCATTAAATCTGGATAGCCTTTGTTTGGATACTGCAAGTTACAAATCTTGGCCACAGGGCTTCAGAAGCAGCTGTTAAATGTGTCAGATATCACTCAACATTTCTGGTAATTTATGGCTTTTTTAGCCAAGGTACCACTCATTCCTTGTCCCTGTTCAGGGACAACTTGCCTCCTTTGCTTTTGGAAGATGGTTTCAGGCTTGTGGACTGCAGGTATAAGCTGAAAAAATTCCCTGGTAAATGTGCAGTCACAGGCATTTGCAATATTCTAGGCCATTTCAGTTGCTCTATTTGGAGTTGGGACATCAATAATACATAGTTTCATTAAAAGACAATGTGCTCTAATGTCATTGCAGTGAGTTATTTTGGGTGATTTAAGTGACCCCATTTGAAATACAACAGATTAAAGTATGCACCTGTATGTTCAATTGCAGAAGGTTTGCACCATGTACCTAGAAGGAAAATTGGAAGTTTCTTACAGCCCTTCAAGTTTTATTATTTCTATTCTTAAATGCCAATGTATGCATTCAGTATGCTGATAAAGCTCAGTTGGAGCTGTAACATATTGGCCTTCTTTTAGTTCCTGCCCCCTGGAAAGCCAAAACTAAACAAAAACGTCAAGTCCTCCTTTTCTCTGATTTATTTGTGTTCTTCTTTTGAGATGATCCTGTTTGAAAACAGAAGGTTGGCACCTGAGAGAGGAAGCACAGCAGAGTGTGAAGCAGTAGGATGCCAGACAGGAGGGATCCTGCTCTCTCCCAGCCCTGCACAGCGCTTGCACGTGCTGGAATATTGTCCCTGCATGGGATTTTGAGCAGGCCTGGAAATTGCTGTTAACTCTGCCTTATAGGACTTGCCTCATTTCTGGCTTTACAAACAGCTTTGCTTAAATAACTGGTTTCTGGTGTTCATCTCTACCTGTGCTGGAAAGGGTGACATACAAAATTGATGGCTTTAGTATAGTTGGCTGGCCATTTATTAGTGTTCTACTCACTGAAGAGTGGCAGTGAAAGCTTGCTGTACATAGAAGGTATTTCAGCAGCTGTTAAAAGAGATCCCAGGCATTATTTTTTTTCTGAAATCAGGAGCAGATTTACTGTCAGTGTCTACGTGTCTCCATCATTCAGTAGTTTTATGCTCAGGTTTTTTTATATTACAGGTATGCTCTTGAGGACTGTTTACTGAGTGTTGTAGACAAAGCTGGTTCACTCTGTTCTCCACATGGGTAATGTTTTCATGATTTGAAAAGTTATACCTTGGTTTTTGTAAGTTTTTTCTATGTTTTTTTGTTGTTGTTTTAAATTTTTTTTTTTATTTCAAAGTTCAGGATTTTGCAGCCCTGCCAGTTTGCCCAGTGTAGCTCATTTGTGGGACATGCCAGTGGAGGCCTGGCTGCTCTTTTGGTAGTAAATGAGCAAATCAAACAGAAGTGAACCTTGAGATAAGTAAACTTTAGGACTGGACTGCTTTGCTGTTCTTTGAGATTGCTGCTATTGGTGAGCACCATGGTGTAGTGAATATTCAGTTTCAGAAAACCACATCCATGCTGCCTGCATTAAAGCCCATGTTGTGAGCATTTAACCTCGAAATGGAAATCTTCTGATATTTTTCAGTGAGGCAAAGATGAACCCACAAGACAAATATAAACAAAAACATGTAAATAAAGGGGATTAAGGGAAAATGGACATCTCTTTGCGAGAACCACAAAAAAATCAGTTTTAAAAAAATTCTGAAACTGAAACATTGAAAAATGAATGACTTAATATAGAAAATCCTGAACTCAGAGATTACAATAACAATAAAAATAACAATATTTTTTTTCTAACTTGTCAGCAAACTGGAAAGAACTGTGTGGATTAAAGGAAAACCTTTGCACAAAGTCCTGAAACTCTACTGCTTCTGTAGTAAGAAATGAGGAAAATCTTCAACTGATATACACTGTTGTAGTTCACTGAAGCCAATGAAGTTATGGAAGTTTGCAGCTGCTAAAGGTTTGACCATTGCAGCAGACGAAAACAAACAACCAAAACAATTTGGCATGATAGATAAGGAAAGAAAAATATTCTTGGAAAGCTTTAAAACTTCCTATACCAAAATTTGTTACCTCACTGAATCTGCAAAAATTTTTAGGATGCCTTGAGGATTTTTTTTGTTATGGAAGAAGCAAAGTATATTGTTATTAAGCAGTAGAGTCATTTATGTCAAGGATCTCAGACTTTAAAAAAAAAAAAAAAGGAAAAAGTAAAACTGTTTAATAGTTTTGGTGGGATTGTACTTTCTGTTTGAAGGAAGAGAATAATAAATCCTAGGTTCCTTAGCTTTGTTACTTTTGTACACATATATAATCCAGAAATTCCAGCCCTGCTTGTAGTCCAGGCGACAGTAGAGAGACTGGAAGATACAGGTCCTGCTCTGAAGTGTGTAGAATTTGTACAGAAAACAAATTCAGAAATTAAAACCCACAAGGCTCGAGAAGAGTGGGTTCTTGACCTCATAGTCATGGCCCAGGCAGAAGCAGAGCTGAGGACGTGATGTCTGGCTCTTTAGAGTCTTGTGCGCTGAGTTCCCACTGGCTCTTCCCGAAGGATTGAAGTCTCCTGGTACTCCCCTGCAGTTCATTCTGCACAGCGTTGCTATGACACCTTTCAGGCAGGTGGAAAATGAATCCTCTTAGGGACTTCTTTACAATCTGGTCATAAATTCTAATGAGATGAAGATCCAGGTTTGATATACATTATATTTAAGTTTCCACTTGGTGAATACACACATAATGGTCTGATGGGGCTGCACAGAAATAAGGGTCTTTACCATGTTGAAGCAATTATAAACTAGGAAAATGAGCTGAAGATTTTGTATAGGTAGGGTTAGTACAGTTTTGCCAAGTGACTTCGGGGTAGAAATATGGATCCAGGAACATGACACTGATGGATAGCTCTGGATCTCCCCATGTAGATTAGATATCTGGCAGACTTGTGTCTGAGATGTTGGATGTGGGGCAGCCATTTGTAACTGCTGTGCTGATTGCAGAAATCCTCAAATTTTGCTCTACTAGAATTTTGAAGAAGGGAGAAGGTACCTGGGAAAAGGTATCTGTGCCTGTTGGTCCTGGTCTGTAGCATTTTTTACAAGTATTAACAGTATCACACGTCTGTTCTTTGCCTTAAGTTGTTGTGAGGGTTTTTTAGAAAATACCACTTGTTTGGTTTTCTCTGCTTGGAATGGATTTATTTCGAAATATTTATTGTAATGTTTGTTTTTGATGTTTTACCAACAGTAGACAATGAAAACAGACTGGATTTCAGTTTCACTTCTAATTCAGCACAACTTCTAGTTCCTTTTGCTCATGACTCTGTACAACCTTCAAGATATGCGTGGTTATATATATAGAGATAAACCCAATATTTTCATCAGTGTTCAAACTGCCTGTCTGACTTCTGCTGAGTGCAGGTCATATGCTTTTGAAGCCATGGTATTTTATTTGCTGACATCCAAGAGTGTCTTTCAAAAAAACTAATTTCAAAGCAGACGTGACGGAGTGATTGTCCCATCTAGAGGGGCTTCTTAAAAATAGTTTTCTCCTTTCTAAGTATGTAAGAGGAGAATTCCATGACCGGTGGAAGAGCTGTTTGTATGTACCATCTCTCATTTGTAGTCAGACTCATCCCACAGGTGAGACAACTGGAGACAGTTAATTTTCTGTCCTGTCTGTTGCCTCCTACATTTGTGCAAAAAGGTGCCAGGGTGCTCTCCCAATGCAGAGAAGCAAATGAGAGGCCTGCAAGGTCCTGTCTTTCCAGAAACACATTTTAGAAGGATTAAACCTGACAAAGGATGGTGGGAGATTAGATGACTGAAGAGTTAAATTGGAACTATTTTGTTGGGTTAGGGCGCTAGTTACATGATTTTTCTGAGGCCCACGAAGTGAATAAAACCATTATTTTGTTGAGGGTAGAATGTGTGCGAAATGGGGTATTTTTCTTTATTTGGAATCACTTTGTAAGGGGTGAAGGAATTACATCAAAATCTGACCAATTTGTTGGCAGACTTCACAAACTGCTATTGCTGTGCAGGTGGAGGCATTGGTAGATTTGTGGCTTACTGTGCTGGCTCTATTTTTAGTTTCCGATTGCTTGCAAGTTCTGTTTACAAATGTCAGGAAAATGCATTAGGATTATCTGCTTTATTGTAGAGGTAATAAAATGTTGTCCAATTTAGCCAATAAACCAGCTAAAAGCAGGGTCCTGCTGTCATGGCAGTGGAGCTGCTAAATGTACACAGTGGCCTCACAGGATTTTTCAGCTGCCTGCTCTGTTCTTTCCTCATTACTTGTTTCCCACCATTGTACTGATTCAATAGGGAGATTAGGAATCTTTGGGGTTTTTCTTACAGCATGTGCTTCTCTGGGAATAGCTGTAAATGCATATTGAGAAGAAAGAAGGGGAGAGATGAGCCAAAGCTGTATGGACCATCCCTGCAGAGCCACAAATTGCTCCTGGAAGTCAGCAAGGATACTGGATTCATAAGGACCATGGATTATTCCTTTGCCCAGGGACCTCAAATCTTTGGCTGCCAAGAAGTACTTCCCTAGAAGTCCTTTCAGCTTCAGTGGCTGCAGTGGGAGTCAGTCATTCTTAGCGTGGTCAGTCTGTGGCAACCTGTCTTGGCTGATACCCTATAAGCCAATATTGCAGATGTTTTCACTGCCATAGAGCCTGGATCCATGGACAAACATCCCATTTAACCTGGGGTGACTTACTGGTGAGCTTTGTGACTGTACTTGCCAGCTAGAAGTGTTAATGTGCTGAAGTCAGGGCTGAAGGTGCTTCAATGTTGTTATTTGACTCTGAAAGAAAAAAAAATGGGTTGTTTATGTAAATAAATAATATAAAAAAAATCTTTCCAGTCATTAAATTAATGGCCATTGCTACCTTTATTATGGCCTTTTACCACTACAAGTTAGCGTTGTAGGGTGCCAGTCTGAGCTGTAGTCACTAGTTAGCAAAAAGGTTGATCAGACTTGTGACACTGTTAGTTAATACTTGTTTTTCATTAATGTTTTGGAAAGCTCAGGTCAAACAGATTGTGTCTTTGTGCTGGGGTAGAATACATAAAATAAAGACAGTTCTCATGCTAAGGACCTTGTGTTTTAAATGCAACAAATATGTCCCCTAAAGCATACATAAGGTGTAGCTCTCTGTATGCAGTTCATCACCCAGAGAAATTACAAATTCATTTTTAAAGGAGCCATAAAGTTTGCTTGTTTTAAGGTAGGATCTGAGTTAGGAAAGAAACTGGCAATTTAGTGAAAACTGAGGAGTTATTCTACTACAGGGGCAGGCTAGAAATAGAAGTAGGAGTAAAAGTGTTGCTTTGAACTGCATCATATGCAAGCAGTAATGACAGGAACATTGCAAGTTTGTATGTACCTGTGAATGCCCTTTTTTTTTAAATGCAAGTTCTGCAGTTTTTGAAATCATGCCTCTAAGGAGGCAGACAGGGAAAATTTGATAGGTAATATATTATTATGCAGTGAAGTGTTGAAATTTGCAGATGGATCACTTCAAGCTCTTGCCTGGCAAGTCTGACCAAGAAATATAGCTTCTTTTTTTACCTAGGAGATGAAGTGTGGGACATTATGATTTAAAAATGAGAGGGAGACGTAAATCTACACTAACTGTTTCAGTAGTCTTCAACTTTGAGAAAACCGGAATCTGGAAAAGAACTTGATGACTTTTCTTTTTGGTTTGGCCAACTGTAATGACAAAGTCCAAATATTTGTGACACGTGGCATAGTCGTGGCCACAGCTAGGTCTTAGATCCATAACAAAAGGATTATTTTTCCCAAGATTTTATTTTCTGTTTATCCAGATAAGTGCCACAGAACTGCAACTTGCTGCTACTGAAAAGAACAGCCAAATCATAGCATCTCTGTTCTGCCAAGCTGTTCTAATGAATACTGGAATACTGAAAATCAGATATTGTGTTTGTCAGCCTAAGATTTACAAAGTCACTGATGAGTCGTTTTGAGTCTGTTCTGTGGGTTTGTTTGTTTTTTTTTTTCTTAGTAAGTTAGCTGATATTTGTTCATAAAAAAGAAGTAAAATCAATCCTTTTAGGCTTTATTTCAGACTCTCTGAATATTGGAACTAGAGTGCTGTGAGTTTTCTTCAGGGAGCACAGGTTCAGGTAGTCCTTCTATAAAACACAGCAAGAAGCTGGAGCTGCTCAGTGTTTGAGAGCTTGACATAGCCAGGCTGTCAGCCTGGGAGAGGTGCAGTTTGATGAAGTCCCAGGTGATGGCCTCTTACCTTGCTGCCTCCTTCTTCCCTGGTATTCCCCTGGGCTCCAGAAGTATTTTTCTTGCACAGCATCTCCTAGAATTGGAAAGTGTGAGGGGATGGAATTAGGATGCATGGAGTAAAATTATAAAAATAGTATTTTTTTCCTAGATGTTAGACCATTTTTAGAGTCTTGTTTATTTTTTAGAGGTAGTATTCAGTCAAAATCAGATCTGGTCAATTTTCCTACTAATGCTTTTTTCTTTGGAAATCACTGATTTGATGGGATTTGAAGCATTTCCTGGGGCTGTGTGAATTGCCCTTAGGCTTTTTGTCAAAAAGATGGCACTCAAGAAGTCTCCATGGACCTGCATAGTTTTCTGTCACCCAGTTCAGGGAACCTGAAGCTCCTGACTGGAGCAAGGAGCACCTTGAGACATGTACAGTTTTCTGAGAGCTTGAAACTGTAGTTCCAAAATGTTTTTACTCCAGTCTGCATCTAAAACACAGTATGTTTCATAAAAATATCTGAATGCTATTCTAAGATCTGCTGCATTACAGTTTTGCAAGAAAGAAAAGCATCCTTCAAGTGACCTGACCATTTTCTGCAGCACAAGGCCTTTTTTGTAGACATTTTGAACTGTTGGTCAGGTTGTTCTAGTGGGAACTGGGTGAAACTAAGCCTATGTGTTGAAACAAGTTTGGTAGATCTTGAATGAGTGAAGAAGAAAGGATACAAAAAAAATTTAAAGTGATTCTAAATAATGTTTTTTTCCTTCAGCTGTCTCCGTAATGAGATACAGTGCATCCTCCTTTGGATTTGCTGTAAGTAGAAGACACATTTAAATATTCTCTATCCTTTTTTTTTTTTTATGGGCTTTCCCTAAACATGAAATACTGTATTTTTTCTTATGGTAATTTCATGGCAAGTTGTGCAAAGTCAACAATGGATTAGGAAAAGTATTGTTGAAGTCAAACTTTGGGAAGGATGGCAAAGATGTTTGCATTATACTTTTTCAGTTTCTGCCCACTAAGTCTTATATTGGAGTTAATATCAGTGCTTGTATCTCATCATTGATAGATATTGTCCACCAGATATTGTTTTCTTCTACAAAATCTCTCGCTTTTTTGTTGAACTTGAGCCAAATTCCAAAGTTCCCTTATGAATTTTATGTTACCCTGTTCCAATTGAAGTCTATGGTAAGACTGCTATTGACTTTGGAATGACAGCTTTCCTCTCTAGTCCTTGCCATGACTTTCCTGATTAGCAGCAGAGCAAAAAATTCCCACTACAAGCAATGACTCATATAAAATAATTTGTCTCTTGCTTTCAAATTTGAAGGCTAGATGACTCTAGAAAGCTTGATGTAAGGATGAAAGTTCTTAGAGTGGGACAAGCCTAATTTTTGGTGTCTTCATTAACTGGAAATACAAATATGGCAATTTTCCTGATGATACAGGATAACATATTCATATAATATGAAATCTGGATACAATGGGATTTTGAAAAAAGTTAGTATTTTCTTGCTTTGAAACAAAACCTTCTATTGCAAGAAGTTAGGGACTGCAAGAAAAAGGAATGACTGCCAGGCACTTCCAAACACTTCTTTCTTCCGAATCTTTGCATAAGAAGCATATTAGTATTTTAACTCTTGTCGTGCCACAGTTGCGGATTGTGGTGGCTCTTTATCCTTAATTTCTCTACAAGTGATGGATTAAAAATAAATAAGATTTTAATCGCTTGATTGACTTCCTGAGCTCTGAAGTGTATCATTATGCAATAATACATGGCGAAAATGTGAAGATCAATTCAATAAATGTAAATCCTGCTTTCATTAAAGTGATTTATTTGAAGCTGCTTTGTGCCTGTGCAGCAGGACAGTAAATGCACTGCTCTTAGCACAGGGCACATTTAATGGCCAGCAAAGCCATTGACTCTGTCTCTCTTGCAGTTTGATGCCACCCTGGATGTTTTGTCGTCAGCGATAGTTTTGTGGCGATACAGCAATGCAGCCGCTGTGCATTCTGCACACAGGGAGTACATGTAAGTACACTTCATTATACTTCTGGCTTTGGGAGAGACCTGCAGAGCTTTTGTTGTCAAGCTGTGATGCTACAGACTCCAGAGCTTTGACAAAAAGCACTTTGTCATGTCAGCAAGTATTCTTTCCTACTGCCAGCTTACTGTTTGGTCCCAAACACGCAGCCTTTCCTTAGGCAAACCTCCCTGGGGTTGTGATTTTCAGTTTCTTTTTAGGCAAGATAGCAACTTTCATGTCTTTGTGATTTTTTTTCTCTCTTGCAGCACCTGTATCAAACAAACTGTATTTACAATCTGTAATAGATTTGTAAATCTTTTATTTTGCATCTTACCGCATTATTCTTACTAGAGTATGTTTTTTAAATTGTTGCTTGTATTATATTTTTACCTCCTTAACAAGTTCGAAATGTGAGTCCCTTCTCTTTGGATGTAAATCACTTCAACAGTCAGTGATATTATTAGAAGTTGAGATTACAGAACATCTGGTAAGATTGAGTCCATATTAGTGATATGATGGTTGTTGTAACTGCTGTACCAAGAGAGAGAGACACCCCCCTTGTTTTTTGTTTGTTTGTTTGTTTGGGGTTTTTTGTAAGTAAGAATGTAGCAGTACTTACATGTCTTTATATTTACTTTGCAAGCACATAGGGTTTTTTCCATTTTTAATACTTGGTATATATATCCCATGGGAAAAAAGAGCTTACATTTGCAGTGCAGTATTGGTCACGGTGGGCATTGTATTCTGCGTCACTGTGCAGTATTTCTGTTGGGGATACATGTGGTAGCTGAGAAGACCGGCTTGAGATTGACTCAAGGATTTTTCCATCTAGTGCATAAAGAAAACCTGAAGCTCCTACTCAAATTTTGGGTACAACTAGATAGAGAATTGCAGTACATTTGTCTGCTTTGGGTTCGCTCTGTGCTGCCATTGCTAGCACCATCCCATCTGGCTTGTTTGAAAACAGTTCAACTATCCCCTGGACTAGATTACAATTTTACAATAAAGGGGGATAAGGTAGGTTTTGTACTGAGACACCTCTAATGGTGTCCCTTCAACAAGAAGGGCAACCTGATAAAACTGAACTTGTACATAACCGGTAGGATCGGAAAAAAAAAAAGGGCAGACAGAAGGGTCTATAACTCATCTTCATAGTCTTTTTCTAAAAACTAAGAAAAAATAAGCAGTATTTTTACATGCATTAACTCAAGCTCATGCAACAGATTGCCAGTGCTGTGAGTTCCTTTCTGGCAGGGCTCCATACAGAACAGTTTGGAATAAAAGGCCATAAAGGACTGATGTGGCATTGATTCATAAAAATAAATTCAGAAATATGTGATTAAAATTAGTCTTCCTGCACAGATTTGGAGAACTTAACAGATATTTCCTGAGTATTTTGCTTTTGTGGGTGTCCACAGAGATTCCTGTCAACATTCAATTAACATATTTTTGAAATCCCCTTCTGGTGAGCTTTTTCAAGTGAACCTTGTAAACTACTTTACAGAGAACAAAAATCCCAATATAAAAGAAGAATCAACATATCCCTATGGCTAAAGCAGTAAAGTGAAAAAGCGAAGTAGCAAACATATTTTCCTTTTTTTCTAATGCTCATTTTTAATTTTCTTTCATATAATCCCTCTTCTTTATATAAGGCTAAATTAAATCAATGAATTACTTACCATGCCCATCTAGTTGAAGACAGAAAAGATTATATGGTGGGATCAGTACTGAGTGAAAGACTGTTCCCATATGCTGGGAATATGAATCACTGGACAGTCAGTCTGGTTACCTTTCTGTTTTTAGAGTTGACAGGAGAATCACCATAATGCTGAAAAGCAAAGAGGGATGAGGAGATGGTTGTGTTGCTTAAGGCAATTCTTACTGTGTCAGATTTTTGAGGGAGGCACATTTCTAATTTCCTGTTGTGTTTAATCAATCTCTTGCTTGAAAGGCTGCATGTAATTACTTTTGCTCTAGCTGGGACAATGTTGCAATGACGCCTGCTGGCTGCTTGCTCACCTTATGAATAATCTTTGCATCGAGTGTGCCTGTAACCACACCTGGTCTAACACAGTCCTTGTCTCCTCTGTGCCAGTGCCTCAGTGGACCAGTCTGCTCTCCACTTCTGGTGCAAATTTGTGTAGGTGCTTAAGTTGTGCCTTGTGTTATTCCTGTCTCTGTGTGCCTGGCCACATTCTGCCTTAGTGCAGGAGCCTGTTTGCCAGAGTAAGGTGTGCCAGAGTGGCTTTGGTTTAGTTCTTTATTAATAGGTCTGTCTTTTATTGATTTAAATAGTACCTTTGTCTGTGTATCCTAACAGATCTGAAAATATCCTTAGCTCCTTGGCAAAAGCCAAGTGGAATTGCCAATTAATTTCATTTTGCAAATTTATAAAAGTTCCTGTTTCATAAACTTGACAGCAAGAGATTGATCCAAAATCTGTTGAAATCAGTGGAAAGCCTCTCGTGGAAAGGCAGAGCTACATTCAGTCCTTGCTGCTGGACGTCATTGAGAGAGAACATAAAGACAGACTGAGAAACAAACCCCCAGAAAAAGAGATGGAGAATCCAGCCTGACTCATTCTGTGCTATGAATTAAATACTTAGAATAAAATGCTACCATGTAAAAGGACTGCGTAGCTTTACTTAAGATGTAGCCATATGGCAGATAGAGATGCAACATTTTATGGGCTGGCACTCCTAACAGTACAAAAGTGCTTGCTGTGCCAAATTCTGCTAAAATGAACCAATGCATTCCCATTTGACTTCAGGGGAATTGGAGTGCTGAAATTATCATGAAAATTTGTCCTGCTGAGTTGAACTTCATTTAATGGTTTTCATTTTTATTGGGTTGTTTGACTTCTCTCATTTTCTGGGGCGAGATGAGAAGGTACTTTTGCTGTGTACATCCTTTCAGTGTCATCCCTTCCCTCCAGGGTGTCAACCACACCACACAGCAAACTGGCTGAGCGTGCCCTCAATCCCACTGTCCATGTCACCAGCAAAGGTGTTAAACAGCACCAGTCCCAGTATCAGCTCCCAGAGAACATCACTAGTCACTGGTCTCCACTTGGACATTGAGTTGCTGACCCCAACTCTTTGAGTGCAACCACCCAACCAATTCCTTATCCACTGAGTAGTTCATCCATCAAATCCACCTCTCTCCTGTTCAGAGACAAGAATGCCACGCAGGACAGTGTTTCACTTTGCGCAAGTCCGGTAGATTATCTCAGTTGCTCTTCCCTCACCTTCCACAGCTGTAACTCTGTGGCACAATTTGCCATTAGTGAAGCCATGTTGACTGTCACCAATCACCTCTTTAGTTTCCATGAGCCTTAAATTTATGACTAAAATAAAACTTTTTCAATACCTTATTTTTCTCACGAGAGGAGAAAACAAAAGCAATATACCCTGATGTAGCTGATAAAGCAGAGACCCACCACCTGCGTGCTTTGGGCCTAGTGTGGCTTTATGGGGGGAGTTTTGTGCAGTGCTGTGATGGAGGTCATCAGTCCAACCCCCTGCTCAAAGCAGAGTTGATTTGTCAGGTTACAGCTCTAAATCCAGTCTTCTGGTTTGTGATTTGAACACTGACTGAGCACTGAGACATTCAAGATGTGCAAAGAAACCTGAATGGTTCCCCATTCCTGTTCTCCATAACCAGTTTACAGATATCTTGAATATTCTGCCTTTAGTAAATCTTTAGTGACATAATAGCTTATTGGGTTGCTGAAGCAAATCTAAATTCTGTTGAAGGAAGGAATTTATTGAAATTGGTGCAGTAACAATGGGTTTTCGTGGGCTTAAATAAACCCTGTAAATAACAATAGAAGTAATTTCTTAGTAGAAGATTGGAAAAATGTGTCATGAGATGTTGAACTAGTCACCAGCTATGCAGCCTAAGGGCAACTCTTTGCTTCTGTTAAATTACGGAATGAAGGACTTGGAAATGTGTTTGAGGAGAAAGTGAGAAACACCATCAAAAAAGGGAGGATTGAGAAAACAGAATAACAAAATACATGCACAGCCTCATGAAAAAGCTTTAAAGGGCAGAGCTTTTGAAGGCCAATTGGTTGGAAAAATCTTTTCTGTACAGAGCAACTCAGCACTGAGTGTCTGACTATGCCTGTGGGATCCACTGCTCCTCGGAGTTTTTGTCTACTGAGTTTTTATTGCAAAAACTAACTCAGTACAGCATATTTAACATAGTGATTCTTGACAGTTGCAGCTGGTGTTTGTTATATATTATTTTGTTGATGGTACCAAGTGAAATTCTGTGTTTCCCAGGAACCAGTCTGGCAATATCTTTCTTAACCCAGTGCCAGAGTAAATAAGAAACCTTACTCATAATGAACATTCTGGATCATGCCAAGAGCAGAAAATACACATTTTCTTTCACTGTTTTGGTGTGGTTTGTTGGGGTTTTTTTTTGTTTGCATATTTCAGACTCTGGCTATTCATTCCTTAATTACTGTAATAAGAAATATAAATTCTATCATGGACTAATAATTTTAAACAAATTTGTGGTGCTCTAAGTTGCCATGACATAAAACATAATGAATGCAGATATATCCCTTTTTTCTTATATTGTCCAAAACATTGACAGTAATATTAAAAAGACAAGAATTAGACAGACTCTACAGTGTGGCAGACACGGGTGCAGATATCTGTCATACCTCCACCCGCTTCTGAGAAAGCTTTTTGCAAGAAGAAATAATCATTTTGCAATTAGACATTATCTAAACAAATTGTTATATGTCTGTGATTTAACTTTCATCTCCACACATTACACTTCAGCTGTGGCAGCTGGATTTGATACTGCCAGAATGCTGAACCTATTGGCCAAGTGAAAAATGCCTGCCCTGCGGATTTAAATCATGGATTCTTAAATTATGGGAAGGATGAACTGGTATTCTCACCTGTTTTGACATTCAGAAGAACACAACTCGTAAGAGCTTAATCAAAAAATTTCTAATTTAGTTTGAGCTAAAAGCAATCTCTAAGAAAGATATTTGACTGCTCCTCAGGGATGGAGTAAATAGTAAATATGAATTCCATTCATAATTGGAATGCTGGATGCAACAATTAAGAATCTCTTTTACCCTTCACTGCCCTACCCCTGTGTTTAACAATCTCAATAATAGAGATGTACATCTTATTTCTAAATGGTGTATATGTATATATTTAGCTTTGGTTTATAAACACTGTTGTGATTTTTTTCTGTCTGTTGAAAGAAGAACATGGTGATTTACTGGGGGTTTCATTTTTTAGGCAGCTGGAGAAATACACTGTGTGGAGACGATATCTATATCCATATCCATATCTATGTCTATATCTATATCTCTATCATCTATAATCTCTGTCTCTATCTATATATGGGTTATCCATTACACACAGATATGTAATGAAGGGAGGAAGGAAGAAAAGAAATTCTGACCTTTTCCTAGGACTTCATGCATTGGGTGTGAAACTTCTGACTATGTAACAGTATGACATGGGAATCAGGATATTTAAAAACATTTTATGAAGGGTACCAATGTTATCAAGAGATTTTTAATAATACCCAATGACTGCAACACCATCAGTGTACTGATCCCTTTCCTCATTTGCTTGCTGGTCTCCTGGTTATGTGTATTTTGTAAGTTATTCTTTCAGAGAGTATGCCTTGCATTCATTATTGATCGTTAGTAGACTTTCCAGGTAAATGGGGCACTGCAGGAAAAAGACATATTAGTGTTTCAAATATTACCATGAATCAGTGGATGTTTATCACGTGGAAGAATGCAGCTTTGAACAGTTTTTGTTTAATCTCCTTAGGCATGTGATCCTTGGAGAAGCCCATTCAGGTGCTTAGAAACCCTTCACCAGTTGCTTAGTTACCTGCTTTCTGGAATTTAGACTTAAGTAAACAGCAATAATAAAATCATCTCCATAACTCTATGTATGCAACTCCAAACTGACTATACCTGAACAAACTGCCCTTTGCTGTGTTCCCTTTGTCTGCATGGGTATGTTATGGATAACTGTTCCTTCAATACCTTGTTCTCCTGCTCTTTACTTTCTGGTGCAATTCATTTTTGGAAGACAGAGGAAGTCAGATATGTCCATGGTATCCTTCAGTTGCTAGGGAAAAGTGCTCTATGGCTTCATGAAATTATACCTTACTGTTTTGCTCTACATTGTCTCTTTGAACTGCAAATCTACTTTCACTCTATAGTCTCTTGTCCAGTTGCTTTTTGTCTAGTCCAGGGCACTCCAGAAGCTTTCATCCTCTCAGTGATTTTTGCTTTGAGGGTGATCCTTGGAATCACCCTTTCTTACTTTATTTCTACCCTGTGCAGATTCTGTAAAAAGCCATCAGCATTGTCACCTCCCCTGATGCTGAAGGAATTGGGCACTTTGGGGCTGCTGGGCAAATGTGGGGAGTTACTGGCTGGTGAGCTTCTTTCTTACTGAGAAAACAGGATGCCAGGTGAGACCCTAAGATGGAGCAAACCTCTCCTTCCAAAGTAATTTTAACCCTTTTTTCTCTCTTGCTCATGTTCAGTGACACCACTTCAGAATATTTACCCTGGCATTTGCTCATGGGCAGCCTTACAGAAGTTATACTGGATATATATGCATTGCAACTAGGTAGGGAATATGGGAATTGTGATGTATCCTACTTTTGCACTTAAAGCTTGAATTAGAAGTCACCATTTATAGGAGGACATCCTGCAAGGTGAGGTCTGGCTCTTCTCTCTCCTTTCCTTCGATTCAAATAAGAAAGCAGACTGATCTATATGTTTGCAGGGTATATTCTCTTTTGGTTCACAGAATTAAAAAAAACCCATCGCTGTAATTTTTAGCATTTGTACTGTATTTAAATTTTTCTGTGTGGATTGGCTCTGCCACTGGTTAGCCTGGCTAAATGAGCACTGTCTATTTAGGTGGTGTGGAATGAAAATAATCCTCTCGGTTCAGACCCAACATATCAGTCACATTGAAAAAACTGGGGATAATTTTATCTGTGCCATACATACGAAAGAGACTTGAAGCACAGATGGCAAAATCCACACCTACCCACAGTTCAGGGCAAACCTCTGTGGCAGGAGGAAAAACTCCTTTGTGATGAGCAAATGGAACACCTAAGTGGTCTGGAAAAGTGTCAAATGCATGGAGCTGACCTACAAACTTCAAAGAGCTCAGAACCTACCTCTGCAACTCTTGTGTAGTTCTCAGTTACCACGAGTTCATCCTCACGTGACACTTGCATATCTCTCCCACACAGTGAGGCACAGTGTAGAGTTTTCAAGGTAAGTATTCACCTATGCTTGAATATGTGCTTTCTAGGAAGAGAAATATAGTTTCTTTTTAACCACACTGAAAATTTCCAAACCATTCTTTCTTCTGAAATATTTAGCCAAAATTCTGCATCCAGGGACAGGGCTAGATACAAGTTTTAGATGTGCTTCATCAGGCTGAGTTATTAAACACTATAATTTCTCCCTAAATTTATTGTACCAAATAAAGACAAAACTAAAGTATTCCTAAACTTTGCTCTTATCTGGACAGAAAGGTATGTATGCATAAGGTTATCCTTGCACACACACGCAAATCATCGCACATAGAAGTTATATTAAATATGAAATTGAAAATGCATATATTTATACATTCTAAAATCTGTTTCGAAAACTCTGGCATCTGCAGCCTTGGCAATGATTTTACTGGAGTTAGATCCAAAGTCTATTTAATTTATGGAAAACTCTCCTTTCACTTCAGTTGTAGCTGATGAGGAGTATTTGTGTATTTTGACTAGTATTTACACACAGGTCGATCGATACATATAAAACCAGGGATATGATGTCTTCTGTACTAGAATTTGATAATCACCATAAAAATGAATATTACGGAAATTCTCTAAAAGCTTTAATTTCCAGCTTCAGGAGAATGACAGAATCTCTGATCATCTGCTGCAAGGCTGGGAGCAGTGCTCAAGCCAGGAGGGTGGTTGTAAGGCAGGTGTACTCTAAGTGCAGCTGCACAATCTGTGCAGACCAGGGACTAGAAAATAGGTCATGAGAGTTTTCAAACTCTCCCAAGTTGTAGAAATGTCTGTTAGCTTTTTTTCTGATAGATACTTAATACCTGGAGTACCAAATCATTTATGGAACTGTTGCCCCAGTTGAGCTTCATGATTTTAGAGAATGTAAACACCCTGTTCTGCAGCAACTAGTTTAGGTCCTAAAGGATAATAAAAGTTTTAGAAGGACTATAACATTTTCAACATGAAATGTATCCCTAGCAGAGCTAATCTGAATTTCAGATATAAACAGCATTTCCTCTCCATGTGTTTTAAGAAGAGGTTAGACCCTGTGATTCCACAGTATATCTTTTCAAATAAAATAATTGAGAAATTGACTTTCAATGGTAACTTGTACTATTACTTGAATCCTGTTTATTGTGTAACCCGGTTTGGACTTTTTTTTTATGGTGAGAAAAAGGAGTAGCTGTAATGATGCTGATCTGGATTCTGGCAGTTGGGGGTGGATTATGGAACATGTGTGATGAACAGCAAGCCCACTTTGTTCCTTTTAAAGTGCATCTTAAATTGACTCTATTCCCTCTTCACCCTGCAGCAGGCAGGTGTAAATACTCGGAACAGCTGTGGTTCTGTACAGTTCAGTGTCCAAAACCTCTTCAGTAACTAAACCTGATAATAGAGAAGTTACACCACCAGCAATATAACTACCTCACTAGATACAAAGAAGTTTAAGATTAGCAGTAGAGAGTGACAAATGAGCAGGAATCTCAAGACTGGGATTGAGATTGCATTTTTTGCCTGTGTATTACCATGATCTGCAGAGGACCACACCTGCAACTTCCCTTGAGCCCCAAAAAGACTGCAAACCAGAACAAACACTTTAATTTTCTTCTCTGAAACATCCTCAGACTTTTTCCCTTTCTATATTCTTTGTCCACTGACTTAGTTCTGAGTTCTCTTCCAATTTCTCAACCCTGCTCCACTTCATCCCCATCAGTCAGATCCCACTGGTTTGCCACCAGAAAATCATTTCTTGGTGACCAAAAATTGATTTTTTTTCCTCCCCAGGTTCTCAGTCTTCAGGTATCATCATTCATTTTTGCCTGTGCTTGAGAAATCTTGGGCTGGTTGTGACTGGAATTTGGTATTTGGCTACTGTAAACAGACTATAAGAGCTGCCATAATACAAATATTAAATGAAAACAGGCCTAGCTTTGTTTAAACAGGCTGACAGCCTCTCCTATAGAAGAAATGTGGTGCAGGTTATTGCAAGCTCCAAGTGACTGATGAAGGAGCATTCATAGAATGTAATTTGTATTTGGGTATGGGAAGAAAGAATGAAAACAAGAGTATCAGTGAGGCAAAGAGATACAAGAGGGTTCCTGTCATGTGACTAGACACGGAAGACACTTCATAAAAAGGTATAGAGAGATACAGAATTATAAAGTGAAGAATGTTCAAAATATTTTCCTAACTTCTGTCAGCAAAAACCTCTTGAGGAACTGCCTTCCGTGTTACACCATATGACTTTCACTGAATGATTCCATACATAAGATTCATTCTGCCACTCACTAATACTAAAATCTATTCTAATCATAGGGAAACAGGAATTAGCACTTTTACAGTTTTTATTAAAATAATTACTTTTATAATTTAATTTTTTTTCTTAAACTCTAGAGGTTTCCTTAGTGGGTTTATTCAGAGATTAAATCCCATATCCATCATAAAACTGATTTGCTCAGCTTTGCTGAAAAAGCTCACATTACTCCTGGGTTTAGAGCTCATATTGCTCTCAGTGGCCTGCAGCTCATTTTAATGTGAAGTTACAGTACCCCGCAAAGTAATATTTTTAACATTATCTCTTCACTCCAGTGGTGAAAACAGCCTGTAGAGATTTTAGCATTTCCTTTTCCGTGGGCCATTAGGAGCCATTAGTGCTGAAAGATCTTGACAGAACATACAGAGTTAAAGATTTTGTGAATAAAAATTAATAGGATCACAGGATAATCCAGGTTGCAGAGGCCCTCAGGAGGTCTCTAGTGCAGACTCTTACCCAGAGCAGAGTCAGCTGTGAGATCAGAAGAGGTTACTCAGAACTTTACCCACTCAGGTCTTGAGAAATTCCAGGGATGGAGAGTCCACAACCTCTCTGGGAAACTGTTCCACTATTTCCAGAGTGGAAACCCCATTTCTCTTAGGAAGATATATCATGGTAAGATTCTTAACAATCACAGAAACACAGAATTAAAATAGAGTAAACTGGTTCTAGTAGGGTAATAAGAATCTATGTAGCAATTAGAAGTATTGTCTTTTCTTTATAGTATTGTGGCTGCCAGAGAATTGGATGAGGAACTGAAGCATGTTTAGATGGCAGCTTTGCAAATGTGACAATAGAGTTTCTACCTGAAGAATATTAAGACAAATGCTAGTGGTTTATATAATGATTTTTTTCTCAGTTCTCTCTGTCATGTTTACTTCTGTAGCTCAGCTGAAGTTATTAAAATGTTTTCAGTGAATAAGGTAAGAAATCTTGATACAAGAAAGAATTTTCCACAGTGAGATCAGTCAGTCACTCGAACAACCTCCCCATGGACGTGGTAGATGTAACTGGACAGGGTGCTAGAGAATCTCATCTAGGCTCCCTTTTCCTTGAAAGGCTGGACCTGATGATTTTTGGAGGTCCCTTCCAGCCTGGGCTGTTCTATTATTCTGTAAACCTCTTCATATTGGTAAAAGTAGTAAAAACCCAAATAACTCATCTAATCAAAAAAGGGTAAGTAGTCTGAGATACTGCAGTGAATAAAAATGGTGGGAGGATAGCCCAGTATTTGACAAGAAGATTAGGCTTCTAATATTGCATTTTAGTTGTACCATATGTTAACAAAAGTGGGAAGTAATTAGACTGCTACTGACAAACTTATTTTATTCCACATGATGTCATCACGTTTCAGGGACTATTTCAATGAACTTAAAGTGTGGTGGTAAAATAAGGTCCAGGATGTAACAGACAAACTACCAAGTGCATGAGGCCTTTTTCCCTCCTCACTGCACCAAAACAACTGTCTCCATGAGCTGCTAAGAGAAAGTTAACACATTTTTGCAGATTGCATTCACATACATCACTAATCTTTTCTGAATTCTTAATTCTGTTGCAGCACCTTTGCTGCATGTGAGGGCAGATTGACTTGAGAGGAGTAATTACCAAGAGCTTCATTACAAACTGGCGTTGGTGTTGTGGTGCTGTATTCCATTTGCCACAAAGACAGGAGGAGAATAATTAAGAAGGGAAACCTCTTGCACTGGTATTTTAAAGCAGTCGGTTGATATGAGGAAAACTCTGTTACCAATCACCCTTATGTAGCTCACCCCAGATATTTTTTGAGGTAGTATATAGCAGAGCTTGTTACTCAGCATGTATTTGTAATTTCACTACTATTATATATATAGGGGTTTTTTTATAAAATGCTACAAAACAAGTAGCTGAGAATCTAAATCTGCAGTCTCACTTCAAGCTGATTGCTGCTTACATGGAAGAGCAGTCTTTTTGGCTGGAAGGGCCAATTCATGTAAAGGGTATTTAGTGCTTGGCAAGAGCCATGCTAAAGGTAAAATTCCTTCATTACATTGAAGATTAATCACCATAGAAATCTGAGTGAGATGAATCTTTATTTCTATGATGAAAATATTACAGAATTTTAGTCTTATTACTCCCTGTAGGGAATCATAACAATTAATTGCAAAATATAAGATAGAATTAAGGCTAAATCCATGAATTATAAGGCTGTTTTGCTCCATCTGCTAGATGCAAATGAATTGAATAATTTGACATACTCTCCTCAGGAAATTAATTCTGTGATAAAAAGAGGGAAAAAAAAGTTAACTTACTAATAGCAGCTTGAAAATTGACAGTTTGTGGAGGTGGAAATCCCTGAATCTCAGTACTTTTTATAGCTACCTGCTGAAAAGCCATTAACTTATGCAAAGTGACAAATTTTTGATTAAGGGAAAGACCATCAGGTGCTCACAGTGATTGATTTCCTTTTCTGGTTTAGTTATGAGTTGTGAGAATTTGTCATCAAAATGAAGAATTATGTTTATTAGAGCTCCATACAGCGAATATGTTATGGAAGAGATGAGGTGGCAGCTGTATGTCATGTAATGCAGCTACATTGATCTTGTTTTGATTGATGTGAGTGCAAATATCCAAGACTGATGTAATACAAAATGGATATTTATAGGGTTGTATAAATATAAATGAGTTGTTTGTGGGTTGTAATACTGCTTTCAGAAGAATGTCTTGGAAATTTCCAGGATGTAGCACACCCAGAACCAAACTTTAGTTTTTAGAATTTATACACATCTGAATTCCTCTAGGAGTGAACTGGCAGCAACCAAAGCTCAAAAGCTGTATAAAGTTTTTGACAGTTTTGAGAGTGTAAATAATTTCATTCACAATGCCTGAGGCTGCAGTACAACCAATTTAAGTGTGTTTCATCTGTGACAAAGTGATACTGAAAAGTCGACAAAATTGATGAGTTAATTTTTAATACAATGAATTGTACTTCATATTATCTCACGGATTTTCAGATAGAAATACCATATCAAAAACACATCAAGAAGTATCTTTGGCACATCATGATCTGCTACTGACACCCAGCAAACTAAAGAAGATGTGGTAGTTTCACTGTTAAATTTGTAATATTGAATTCTCTTCACTGACAATGTAATGATGTAATTTTAATAACTCTTGCCTTCCAAGTGCCATTGCTCTAATAAAAAAAAATTTGGAAATTTGAATTTTAGTTGACTTAAAAGTTGATTGTTGCCTGGACATCAGAGAGATGCCCTCACCTTTTTGTTTCTGAATTAGTCTATTATTCTTTAAAATATACTGCATTCTGAAAGATTCCAGAAAGCTCATTTCTTCTGAAAATCAAATAATGTGTTTCCATCATGTTTTAAAATGTTTTGACCAAACTCTCTCCATTCATTTTTCTTTTTAGAAGTAATATATTACATAGAACTGAGGGAGAATTCAGATTCAAGCTTTCTTCATTAGGTCTTTCCTGCTGCCTGTCAAACCTGTAGCAATCAATTATTTTGCATTATAGATCAATTATAACTGTAATGATTTAGTAAATATTTAGTGGGAAGCTCTTACACTAACTCAGGCAGAAACGGGTGTAAAATAAGTACAGGATCTTCAACAGGTGCTGGAGGTGTAAGGGGTACAGGTGGCATAGGATGCCTGGAGATCTGTCCATTTTGTTGGGTTGCTGAAAGAAGTACCCTCCTCATGTCTTAGCAAGAAGATACCAGTATTCTGGAATATGAGGGCATTAGGTGGAGCCCCAGCTACTCCAGAGTGTCTGAAATGCTGACAGTCATCATGGAGAACCTGGAGACTGAGGAGCATTTTCTACACCACGGCGATTACAAGTCAGGGAATATCTTTAAAATCAGTCAAACCTCACTGTATAACTCCTCTCTCATTAATTTTTATGGGTACTTCTAGTTGACTTGAACCTGTTTAGGAATGGCAGTTGGCTCATCTAATTTAATTGAATGTTATTAATGAAATTGGATTTGCCAACCACCTTGGCACTAACACCCTTTGTGTGCAGTTGGAAACACTATTTAGTTACGCAGCAGTAATTGTCAGCAGATGGAAGTTAGGAGGCTTGCATTAAAAATTTTGCGGTCCAATACCGTGAAAGTAGAGCAAACTTACAATAACCAGTTGCAATTTGTTTATTATGTACTACAGTCATTCAGACTAATTTTTGGAGGTTTCTTATTTTGTAAATTTTTAGTTGAATTTTGTATGATTTGGAGTTAGAAATTATTTTTTTTCTTGCAAGTAAGATTGAAAGAAGACGCTATGCAATGTTGTGTTCTAGTGGTTTTGCAGATAAATTGAGACACTCAAGAAGACAAGAAACATGTACTTTTGCACTTAAAGTACTATGCCATTACTCATGAATTTTTCATGGCTCTGGATTCCAAAAGCCAGCATATAAAGGGGAAGCTAGGCTTGCTAAATATGATGACTGAATGCTGATTCAAACCTAAGAGTGCATTTCTGTCTGCTATTAATAACCTTGTCTTTGTTATTATCATCTTGCTTGTCTTCTTTTTACTTGAGCTATTTCTGGTTAAGTAGGTGTATAGAAATTCTTTAGCCAGAGTAAAACTGATCTTGAGAATAAGAGCAGCAGATCAAGGTTGCTAAAGTCTTTGTGTATCTGCTGTCATAGGCAAAGATGCAAAATATTTGCTGTTAGGCTTGAGTGATTGGAGACTTTACAGAGATAACTCCAAACTCTCCAGTTTATGTCAGAACTGAATCCAGCCGGTGGCATTCCCCTTAGGGAATGTTTGCCTGTCTTTCCCAGAAGTATGCAGAGAAGAAAAGGTAAGTTAAGGGAAGGTGATGGTGCTTTTCTGTCTTCTCTTTCCCATACCCTTGGCATTAAACGACACATACTGCCATGAGGTAGTGTAATCCATACTTTCCAGCTCACAGGTTTCTGGCTGTGTGGGTTTAAGCCTGCTGGGAGTGATAGAATACCTTGTCTTTCAGAGTTGCTTTCAGACAAAAATGTCAGCATATTCTCACAGGAAGTATAGGTATCTTATGTCAACCTGTCACTGGCTCAGCAAATGGCCTTAGGCAAGTCAGCCAGCTTTTGTGGACCAGTTCTAAGACACTTCACACTTGCATTTGTCCCAGGTAAATGAGCAGAACCTTTAGTATATGATTCTTTACATTAAATAAATAAATAAATAAATAAAACCGTAATCACAACAAAATCTGTTGCGAACGATTGTGCAATATAAGCTTCTTCTGTTATGGCAGTGCTAAATATTACAGAAGTAATGTATAAAGATAATGCTGAGAAGTTTGGAGTTTAACAAAAACAGGTCAAGAGGCTCCAGACAGGTCTCTGTAGTGTTACACAAACAGGTCTCTCTCCGTGTTCAGATAGAGTGAAGCTACAAACCTCTTAAAAGAATCTATTGCAGAACAGGGACCTGCTCACAAGTGTGCAATAGAAAATGGAAATCCCACTAATATTTTATTTTAGTCATTCTTTTTGGGAGATGGACTTTTGTCTCATCTGTATGAACATTTAATGATTGCCTCTCGCTGCGGGATTGCAGAGAATCCATTCCGTGAGTTTCTTCCTCTGTCACAGACTGTGGGCCAGATTTCTGTTCTGTGTTTGAGCCCAGGGGAAGGACTCTGGGGTCAGCAGACTGTCTCAAGCCTTTTCTACCTGCCTTTTACAACATGTTATGTTTAACAAGAATGAGGATTGTGTTACAAGTTAGTACAATGGTGTTAAACATCAACCTTGAAATAGTTGTAGCAGAGTTTTCCTATCTGAGATGACTACCTCACCGGCAGTACCACTCTGTTCCTGGGAAGGGTGTGAGCCTCTATGTTGTCTGTACTCCTCTGGAGAAGGGCAGCCCCTTAACTGAGAAGTTGTCTGTAGGATTGTGTGGATTGTCCACAGCATGATTTAGTGTCACTTGTGTTGGGGGGTAAAATGACCAGCTCCTCACCTGTGCCACTGCTGCTTCATCCTCTGAGCCAGGCAGGGCAGTGCCAGTTCCACTCCAGCCTTGGGATGGAGATTGTTGTGAACATGGCATGTGCTGCCAACTCCCACATGGCCCTGATGGCTGAGCTGGTGAAAATAGTACTCTGCTACGGGAATAACTATAGCATCAGCTACCTGAGCTACCAGGCAGCTACCAACAGATGAACAACAAAAGAAATACAGCTTTTGGAGAAAAAAAATGTACATATAGATATCATTTCTTCACTATTTCATGCTTTAAATGTTAAAATTGCTCTTACTGTATATCTATTGTAATAGATTTTTATGCAAAGAACTGCTAGTAAAATGGAGTTACAGATATAGCAACACTGTAATAGAAACATTATAATTGTTGGTGTAGAGGAAATCAAAGCCTTATATGTAGTATTTCACAGCAAAAGGAACACCATCTCAGAGTAGTATTAGTCTGTATATTTGAACAAAAGCAAGGGTTTTCTTTTTTACTGTGAAGTTCTGGTTATGCATTATGTACTTTGTAAGTAAGTCTAAGTGTGTCTGACCTACCCCAAACTTCATTATTCTCTGCAAAATATTCTCTGTTACTTCATTCAGCATTTGTTTGCCTTTTTTGTAAGAATGGGTGGTAAGCTCTGCAGAGCAGGAGGAGGGAGTCTAATTCTGCGCAGGACCTAATATGATAAAACTGCTCCTTGATTTGGTATTGGGAGCCTCTTGGACAGCCTACAAAGGGAGGCACTTTTTTTTTTTTAATATCTGCACTTAAAACATTTTTTTCTTGGAGATTTGGGAAGGAAACAGATGTTTCAGGTTCTGTTGTGCTACTGACCAGATTTACCAAACATCTGTCCTGGTTTGGTAAAGAGAATGAAGCTCCCTTGATTATTTCTAATGGGAGATCCTAGCAAAACAAACAAACAAAGATAAACAGATCTCTAGAGGACTCTGTGATAAATCATGAGGAGCAGAAGTGGCAGGTCTTTCTCTCTGAAATATCAGAGAGAAAGAAACATCATCTGGTATGCCCAGAAACATCATCTGGTATGCCCTGTCTTCTCATACATAATCCAGGTTTTAAGAACTGGAGAGGAACTGGACATTTCATTCTGTTCTTTAATTTAAGTCTCTATTTTTAGCTCCTTAAGACATTTTTTTATTATTAATATTCTGTTACCCTCAACAGTGGGAGAGTTGGCAGCTTCAAATACCTTCTTAACATTTCTATTTATTTTTGTCTATTTTTTCCCCAGAGCTTGTGTTATTTTGGGTGTCATATTCCTCCTGTCATCTATATGTATTGTGATCAAAGCCATCCACGATCTTGCGAAGAAGGTGCTTCCAGAAGTGGTAAGGTGATTCCTGTTCCTTCAAATGTTCTTTATTCCCTGCCCTGTCAGTGAGACTGAGAAATACCTGTGTCTCCTTTCAGCAGTCCCACTGAACTCTGCAAAGCTCTAGCAGGTGCATTTCTTGCCTAGCTGCACATACTGATCCTAGGATTCAAGCAGTATTTTTTCCTTATGTGAGGGAGTCTAATCTTTATGAGTTTTTATAGGCTTAACCCCAAATCTTTCTCACTTAAAGCTTTTTACATGGGACTGTAAGAGTTCACTTACAGAGGAGGCATCTCTGTGCTTAATGAATGCAGTAGAATTTTATGAGAAGAATGGTTTACTACTCCAATGGCTTCAGTATTCTATTTTCAGTGTGGAAAAAATGTATTTTTGGATTTCATTTTTTTGTTTTCCAGCTCTTGCCTCCAATTCCAGAGCCATGTACAAGTAGCACGAATGAAACAGGTGAGGGGAGCATGCTGGATCAAAGAGCTGGCTTTTTGACTGGCTCACCATGGAGCATCACAAAGGGCTTTTCTCCTGCTCTCTGCTTTCTTTTCATTGTGAAAGCCAGCCCGTACCTGGCCTGTAGAGCAGCTCTCCCCAGTGGTCTTCCTCTCAGCTCTGCTCTGTCCTGTCCTGCTTGCTTCCTTTCAGTACTGGGTATTAACTTCTCTGAGCTCTGCTCATCCAAACCAGCTGCTCCCTGGGAAAGCCACCTGGCAATGGTTCCACTCCCACAAGATTCTTCCTAATGTGCTTAAACAAAATGAGGCTTCAGTTCAGTTGTTGTAGACGACTTGGAGCTTTTGTATTCAGCTCTCATGAAGTTTGGTCCAGTTATGTGTTCAGTCTTTGGCATCTAGGGTCACCTTGCCAAGTGCCATTCTCAACATGGCACTAAACAGAAACCTAAACTCCTTCCTTTCAACCAGGAGTTGGAGGCAGAGCTGGAAAAAAAAAAAAAGCCAAAATGGAATTCCATCTTTTTACCCTCTGTTAGCAGGGCAGATGACCTAGTGGTTCCTGTGCTCTCATGGAAATTTCCAGGAAGCCGGGCAATTACAGAAACTTATTTTCAGTAGTTTAGTGAAATTTGGGCAAAGATGAGTTACACATCATGAATCGGAGCCCAATGCATTGTTTGACTGCAGCTGATTCATGTTCTCGTTGCATTTGACTTTCCATCTTCTCCAGTCTTCATGATTTACTTCCTCCTCAGCTTTGCCAGGACAACAGCACATGTAGTTCACCAGCCTGGTTCTGTCAAAATGATCTGGGTTAGCTTGAACACTTCCAGTAAGCAGTTCTCAAACTCAATCCAAACACTTTGACAGAACTGGGTTAGGGAGTGGGTATGGGTGCCATCGTGCCAGTGAGGCTGAAGGAGAGGCAGGTCGGGGTGAGGGGAGACCCTACTGTGATGACCAGGTAAAGGACAACTTCTTAACTTGTCTGTACCCAAACGGTGCATCTGGCTATAGTTTAACTCCTGTTTAGTGAGAAAATGTAATATATAGTGCTGACTCAGGGAAGCAAAAGGGAAAAGGGAGGCTGCAATGATAATTAAAACACCAATTTGGTGAATTTATGGTAGCATGGATCAGATTAATTTGGATGTCTCAGTCTGCTTCATTATAAGCAAACGCCCTAAGAATTCCAACAAAACAAAACATTTAAAACAACATTTAGAACAAAAATTTAAAAGTTGTGTCATCTATATCTCACTTTTCCATCATTACAGGTTCTGTCTACAGTTTAGGGCTCCATTTCATACAGGGAAGAAATGTCTCCTATTTGTATTATAAACATTTTCTGTGATTTTCAGGGATATTCTACATCCTCATTTTTAATTTTTTAAATTAAAAAAGTTACAGTAGGTAAAAACCACATAATCAGAACTACAGAAGGATATCCCTGAAAAGAACATCCCATTGCATTTTCAGTGTCCTGTAAGAATGATTTGTACAGATCCCTTTTTGTCACAAACTGCCTTGGATTCAGTTTGGTGTGCTAAATCTGTGTCGAAAAAGTTAGGGTGGATACTGCTTCCATTTGAAACTGTTTCAGGACACTGATAGATAATTCTGTTCCTGTGATTGTGTTCACTCATTTAGGCACTCAAGTGCTATCAGCAGTTTGAAAGATGTATCTGGCCAGGCACAGACTTTGGATGACTCGTGTAGGATAAAAGCCACATGAACACACTTAAAGGTTTTTCATACAATTGCAATTTTGCTTGGAAAGTAGGTTGGAGCATGGGATGAAAAACAGTGGTACTATTGTTCAATGTCTCTTAAATAACATAGCAAGGAATTTAAATTCAAAATCTTTCAGTATATCTCACTGCAGGAAACTGATTCAGGAGGGGTTGTGTGACAGGTGAAACAACTCTGTGTAAACTAAGAATAACATTGAAAAATGGGAAGGCTGAGAGAACAGCATCACTGATGCAAGTCACGGCCAGTGGGGTAAAATGCCTGAGGGTTGCCAACATTAAAAATTGTTGGGGGAAAAGGGTGTTGTCCCATAGAAACCTTTCCAGTTGCTCTGGCTGTGCATGAACCTGATGCTGATTTTCTGGTTGCACATTGCTCCCTTAGTTGCTCAGTGTCTCAGCAGAAATGATCATTCTTCCCAGTTGTTTGGGGCTTTGTTTATTGAGTGTATTCCCAGTTAATCTGCAGCTGCCCAGGCAGTATCATTAACATCTGAGCAGAGTGGAAATCTACTCAAAATAAATCAGTAAGGGGGAGAAGTTTCTGTCTCTACTCCTTTATCCAGGGTGCTGTCTTCTGTCTCTTGGACCACTGATGGAGCTAACGGCTAATAATATTCATTTCTGTAATACCTTACCGTGTAATTTAGCTTTAATGTATGGACATATGTGGATAAATAGTAGAGCAGTGTTTTCTGCTAATTTTGCTTAGCAGGGAAGTAACCAGTTCTGCATCAAAATAGTGACCTGAGATATTTTCTGATGGTGATTTCTGTGTCACTGGGAATCCATATTAGCGTGCTATTCTGAAGACCAGGGAGGTATCCCTGTGGTGTGAGCAAGGTAGTGTAACTCCACTGGTGTTCCAAACTGGTATAAAACTAGGGGGAAAAGTTCTGCACTATATTAAAAGGATGTATACTTCAACAAAACCTTCACATATGAGTCATAGTCGCGTGATTTTTTGGGTACAATTTACATCCTTATTGCTCTTTGGTGAAGCGAAGGTCATTGAAGATGTGGGTACTTTGTAAAGGATCCTGTGAAATTTTAGCTGTGTGACTTCAACTTCAAGGGAGATAATGTGGCTAAAACCCAACTGGAAAATGGTGTTCAGATGCTGAACACAAAGCTAGTACTGTCAGCCTTGCAGATGGAGCTGGTTTGGAATGCATTGCTCTGTTTGTGGGGGAGTAAAGATTAACCTAATGATAATAATACAGAGCAACATGACTAACTGCATCATTCTCAAAACTATAAAGTCCCTTTTTATATCTTAATTTGTGGTAAACTTCAGCAACTTTGTCATAATTTCTCTGAGTTCATTTTAATTTGACTAAGTTTTGGAGAAAATAGTATGATATGGTCAAGTTTAATTTAAGCAATTAAACAGACTGACCAATTAAGTATCTGCTTGCTAATTGGAAGTAACTATGATTAAAACCCTAAAAGCATTGTCAGTGACTTCTGAATAATTAGAGGAAGCTCGCTGTATTTCTTGTTGTGTATGAGATACATCAGTTTTGTATCTGTTGGTTATTAATACACATGTAGCAAAAAAGATATTTTCTTGGAAAGAATTTAGGAATTCTTTAATGCAGAGATTCTGTTGTCCTTAAACTGGATCTTGGAAGGGTTGCTTTCATGAAAATACTAGCAACAAGAAAGAATATAAAAATCACATTACTAAGAAATAATTTGAAATACTCTTCCAGATGTTTTGAACTTATGTGGGCATTTAGAAACATGAGTCTTCAGTATTGTTGTCATTTCACATGGTGATTTCTGCTACAGGTCTGGTGATCCTCAGCAGAATTCAGAGAACCAAGAAGAGAATGACAGGTTTACACACTAATGACATTTCCAGCTCGACTACCTCATCCTGGAAGGGTCTTAAATGTCCACAGGTTCGGCTCAGTCAGACATTTTCCAGTCACATATTTGAATTCTCTTTTATCCCACACTGAATGTAATTTTGCTGAAACCCTGTGAATGACAATACTCATGATCTGCACTGGCAGAGACGAGAGGACAATTAGAGCTCCTGACTTTCTGCATTTCTCAGTGCTGCTCCTGCCTTTCATTTCTGCTCTGTGTTTGTTTTACCTCTTCCTCTGTGTTAAGTAAAAATAAACAATAGGTAGCGTTATGTCACAACACAAGCTTTCAGCACAGGCAATGTTTTTTGTAATTCTTTTGAATGCTTCAAAGCCTTAGGAAACACAGAAATGGTGTATTTCTCCTTTTGGTTTCCTTGTTTGATATGGCAGGGCCTATGATACAGCCTGTAGGGCAGGATACAAATGACCAGATAGATTAACTAATGTAAAAGACCTTGGGTAAGTCTAATGACAAGTGTTTGACTCCTGGGAGTGTGTGTGTTTTCTCTAAGCAACAGCAACTGTGGCCATACTGGGTCAGGCCCATCTTTGGTCTTCATTTACTTTCTTCATACCTTTCTTTTTAGTTTTATCTCCATTTTACATGAGGAAGCCTGAAGAGCCCACAGAATTCAAAGTATAGGGGTCACCAGGGATTTTTGCAATATGTTCATTTTTGCAAATTACTGTTGAGCATTGAATTGATATTTTTAGAGAACTTTGACTGTAGATTTCATCTCCTGCAGTTAACAGCAAGTTCAGAAATTGTCATTATTAGATAAACTTATGGTTTTCCCTGTGCACAGAATTTATATTTATATTATGATTAAAAAGAAGACTGCCCTGAAAACTGGCATTCTGTGTCAGGAGAGTTGGTGAGAGAATTAATTACACACTTACTATATAACTCTGTATTTGTATTAATTATGCATTTCTTACTGTCATGGGGGAAAGTTCGTTTTCAAGTAATTGAGATATATATATTAATCCTCAGGGTTTAAAATAAACCCCCTTGTCCAGGTCTTTTCAGTATTTGTGATGTAGAGCAGCGTTCTCCAACAATGATCCATAGAATTGTTTATGTTTTTAAATGAGTTAATTTACAGGGTTGATGATAAGGTAGATAGAGGAGTAACATTGGAACTAAAGAGATCTATTTGTCCAAAAAGTCTGGAAACTGGCAATATTGAAAATATTCAGTGAGAAGTGGAATGGATTTTTTTTTCTCCTACATCTTTGATGATTTGTACATTACTTTTTGTGAGCATTAAAAATATGAATTATGAGTCTCTGGTTCTTGGGCAGAGGAGTAAATGATGAGAATAAAGTTTTCATGTCAATTCCAGAGGGGATTTGTCTTTTAAGTAACCTCTGCTTGAATTCATAGAGAAGCTTCATTATCCTCTGATGGCAATTTGTGTGTGGGTGTGTATGTAGAGGCAGTTTCTGCCCTACATCAACACATACATGCAAGTCACTTTATCAAGCTGTGGCCTCCATTCTCACTTGCCTGAAAATATTTTTAATTAAAGCTTTCTTGTTTTGTGAATTTAGAGATGTGATGATATTTTCCACTTGTCTTGGAACATGTTGGTTTTGAAGGAAATCTTGCTGTTTCTCTCCTATTTTTACCCTATCACTGGGATGCTGAGGTATTTGAGTAAGATTTCTTGTAGAAAGTAGGGGTATATGTGCTGTATAGAGTCCATACAGTGCCCCCAACCATTCCCAGAACTTTTAAGTGGCACTGTCCTAGACTTTCTCTGCATGTGCTGTAGAGTGGATCTGCCCAAACATTATGTGCATGTTTGTAATGAGAGTAGCTGTGGACGTGCTATTGTACACCTGGAAAACTCAAAAAAAATTGGAAAGATCACAAAATCCAAAGAAAACAAATTTTTTGCAGGAGGGAGAGATGTGTTAATAATATGTGGGAACCTTACAGTTACAAATTCCACTCCTTTCTGTGTTCTTGCCCTATTTTTTATGTAGCTGGGAATCTTTGTTCTTTAAGGGTCTGCTTCAACATGCTGCAGTTGTTTCAGTTTCTTATCATTGATCCCTAAGGAAATATTTTTCACTGATCAGATCTTTGTCTTTTTTTTTTTTCCCCTCCTCCCTGTCTCTCTCTTTTTTCCTTTATTCCTATTACACTTGCTGGAATAAGTGCTAAAATAAGTAGGCCAGCTGCTCTTCTTTCTGAAGTGTTTGGAATTGAAATTTCTGATAATTTCAGCTGTTGTTCAATACACCTGACTTACAAAGCTAATCAGTATTTGACATTGGAATAGAAGCCCTTCATTCTGTTTACCCTTCCAGTTAATTTTAAATGAATATTTCTCAGATCGCGTAATTTAAGATTTTTTTTCCCGACAATGTTGAGTGTTGAACCCAAAATAGAATCACTTCTTGTTGACTCAATTTAATAAGGTTTGCTTTCTCCTAGATTCAGGATATTTCCCCTATTGTTACTTGCAGCATTTGTTCTCCAACCCGTGTTGTCCGTAATAAGATAATTCCCACTAGGGAAAGGAATTACCATTCCTTTATTGATGTTACAGAGAGCTGTATCCACAGCCAATGCTGTCCCTGAGGATTTGGTACACACACATTTCACTACGAATGAGGAGGAATAGTGATATTCACACTCCTGATGACATCACACTTGGATTTCTATGTAAATTTTAGTGATTTTTTGACATTTTGCTAATACATTGAGAATGGAGTCTCAAACTCAAATTGAGCACAGGTTTTGAGCATAGTTTTGTGTCTGCATTTGCTATTGTTAGTGCTTGTCATCTCCATGATCAAAAAACCTTTATTATTTGCCCCTTTACCCTCATCATGCCATTACTAGATATTCTTCGATAGTACAAATATAAGTTAAGTGTGAATGATGTGCTTTATTTTACTATTGCCACAAAGAATCTGTAGACCTTTCCTTGTTCCTTAAAGAAGGTTCAAAAAGCCCAACCCAGCCACACTGAGAATGGCTGTTTTAATTTCACCTGGGGTTGTAAATCAATATCCATTTACTATTCAGTTGCTGCTTGCATTTCCCTGGGTAATAGTATAACACATGTAATGTCAATGCAGCTTGGCATTTGTCCTCATTAGTATGGCAAAGGACACTTTTTTGCAAGAGTAAGCAAGCATCATGCCATATTTGTGACATTTCCTGCAGAACAAAGAAGGAAAAATGTAATCAGTTTGTGTACAAAAGACATGCAGCCCATCTGATGCGGTGCCTCCAATGCTTTTATAAATGAAACCACTTGAAAAATTAGGCCATATGTTACACTATCATGATATTGATTGCAGCTGAAATGAGAAGGTAGGGGTGGCACAGTGTAGCTTTTTGAGTTCTAATTTATTTACTAATTTAATAGTTTAAAATAAACCCATCATAAATGTATAAATACATTTAACAATGCCAACAACTGAATTATAGGTCAATAGCAATATAACAAATACTTGTTATTACATACACATATGTCCTTGTACATACTTCCCTATACATTTCTAATCTCTTATATATAATTTATTGCTTGCCATTTCAAATCAAAGTACCACATACATTAATTATACGGTAGAATCCTGCTTTACAATTGTTATCTGTTCTGTATAGTTTGGAGTTTGGTCAAAAATACATGTGCTTCTTGCAGGTTGCTGGGAATGTTGTGGATGCTTGAACTAGTGAGTAAGCCAGGGTTAGGAAAAACATAACAACTTCACTCTTTGTTCAGGTGAATTTTGGAAAGCCTTACTGTCAGATTTTACCTCAGAGTGATAACAAAGAAAAGCTGATGACCGCTCACTACTCGGCAGGTGAAATGTATTGCTGCTCTCAGTTCCCTACTCATCAGAAAAATGTCAGTCTCCCTAGGGAGACTCTGCTGAGAGAGGGCAAATACTATTTGAAATTATGTTTTATAACCGTTTGCTGCTAAAACAATGTGGATGAATCCTGGGAAGACAGGAAGCACAAGCGATGTTAAAGGTTCACGCAGACCCTTTGCAGGAGTCCTGAGGTCGCCTATGAGAGGTCTCTGGAGCTCACAGTCCCTTGGCTCCTGGCCTCAGTGCCATCCCAGGGCATTCAGCACACCCTGTCTTTGTTATCTGTTTCTTGAAAAAACATTCTGTGCTGGGAATTGCTTTGTCACACCAAAGAAATAAGTTTAAACATTCATAAGATTTTTTTTTTGTACTAATAATAGATCTTTGTATCTCCATGTGAAGGGACTGTCTCCTGTGTGAGTCAGAGACTGGGCTGTTGGTTTGTTTTCTGACAGTGGAGTGCAATTAAAACTCCTATTCCTTTTGAAGTTCAACAGTGAGAGAGACCCTCCAGCTTCCCAGGAGCTCCCTTTAGATTGATTGCATAAACTATTTATTGCTTGGGAGAAAGTATGATAGAGATTTGGACTTTTTTTTTTTTTAAAGTGTTTGTATTAGAAATATCTCTGTTACTGTCTGTATTGCAACAATCCTTCAGGGGAAGAAGAGGGAAGCCAGTCCTTTTTGACTAAGTAACATGTTCTGCAGAGGGACTTTTAGTGATCCTACAGCCAGTGTGCCCAGATGACACGACAGCTGCTAAGGGACCTGGAGGAGAGGGAGGGAGTGGGAAGCATGTGAAGGTAGAGATGGGGAGCAGGGTGGGAGCAGAACCTGATGGGCACAGGGGAGGACGGTGACTGGTCACCTGGACTGAAGAAGGGTCATTGTTGGGATCTGTGAGACAGATGGTGAGTTGCAGAGATGGGCAAAATTAATATTTAACAACACAAACTCAGCTCAGTTTGGGCCAGCCATGACTTTGCTCCAGCCAACAGCATCTGTGTCATTCCAGAAATGTGTCCCTGCTTCCTCAGCCAGGATGAGTGAGGCTCAGCAGAGGAGAGGTAAAGCACCATGAGACACCATATTCTCTGGGAAGAGAAAAATTGGCATGAAGAAGGTGGTACAAGAATTCCCAACTCCTGCAGGAGTGAGGAAGAACCAGGCCTTTGGCTGGTTCACAGAGGAAGCTGAGGAGATGGCAGGGGAGTGGAAGGAAAACTGCACTGTTGGAGATGGGCAAAACAGCTTGTTTTGGGATTGTACTAAAATGAGCAACTGAGGAAGGACAGAGAGGAGGGTCACACATAGATTTTAATCATAATATTTTATGTGTTGTGTCCACTGGGGAGGAACGCTGGATATATCTGCTTCCTCCCATACCAGTGAATATCTTTTGGCTCAACACTGTACAACGTAGGGGAAATGAGAACATTTTTACATCCCCAAAGTGGAAGTGAAAGGACTGTGACTAAAGGAGAGTGGGCAGAGGGGAGTTGGTAGAAATAATATATGAAATCCAGGCTAAGTTTTAGGGTCAGAATCAGCAAAATACATTCTAGGACAAGATTAGGAACACAAGTCAGCTGAAACTTAGTTACTAGGCTGGGAATTGGATTAAAATATCTCCACCTAATAAACCAAGCATGGAGGAACCCTGTGAGGGGTTTTTTTTTGTGTGTGTTTTTTGTTTTTTTTTCTACAATAGACTCAGAAAAAGATAGAAGTCCCATCATAATCAACTAATTTTTTTCTTAAGCCATAAGATTATTGCTGCTTTTGGTGAAATCCTTGAAAGCAGGGACAGAACTGTTGTCACACACCTCTTCTCAGCTGCACTGGTGGGGACAATGTTTGGATGAATTGGAGGAAAGCTGCCTGCTGATTTCTATTATTCCTTTCCTAGGAAAGGTAACAGAGCATCCTAGAAAAGGTTTCTTTCTGGAAAGCAAGCATAAAACCACAGCATAAAATCTTGCATAAAATAAATCTTAAGACATTGTAGCTATTAGGGTGTTGTGTAATGAGAAGGCAATCCAGGATGGGCATCTTGTTTTATGTACATTGCTGGATTAAATATGAAGCCATCTAATCAGATATATGTGTCCTTTAATTAAGGTGTCATGTACAGTGTAGTAGTGATGAGGGAATATGATGAAAAGAAATCGAAAAGGAAGGAGCTTTATTTACTGCACTGAGAAGCTTTTATCACATGGAAATGATCAGAATTTTAAGTTTTATCATCTGTCACAATTTGCTGCTGCTTTAATTAAAATAATACCAAGGACATGTACAATGAGTCTGGCTGGATGTGCTTCGTGCTCCTAATGACTGTCAGATGGGAAGGCAAGGGGTACAGAGAGGGCAGGGCTCTGGGAAGATCCGGAGGGAGAAGGTGCCAGATGGCCAGGCTTATTTTATTAATTTAGGTCTTCATTATGACTTTTCTTTCCTTCATTTCTCCAAAGGATGAGTTAGTTTTATGGGAATCATTTCACAGCCACAGTATGACGTGTTTAACTCTTCAGAGCTCGTAGCACTGCAGCAGAGGACGTCTGCCAGTCGTGCGTCCTGTCTGGCCACCTCCATGGGCTCAGCTCCAGCCCAGGTGCCTAGCCCACAGCAGCCCTCCCTCAGGTAATTTGTTGAATCCTGCTGTCCTAAAACAGTTCCAGCTTCTGATCATTGTATCAGAGAAGTGCCAAGGCAGCACTTTGAGCTGTTTCTCTCCTGTTCCACCCTCACCTGCTCAGGCAATGCGCCGCCAGGCTGTTCATGCTGCTGGCCATCGCACCAGCCCGCCTGGTTTGGGCTGATCTGTTACACCTGCAAAACCTTCTTGTTACTGCCAAGTAGCTTCACTCTTCTTTTTCCGGCTCTTTGGTGCCCAGACATGCAGAAAACACAGGGAAGTACTGAGAAAAGTGAGTTCAAAAGATTTTTCCCTCTTCTGTTTTGTCTTCACGCAGCGTGCGCTCAGTTCCTGCAGGATCTGCCGCCTCCCTGTGGCTCGTGCGAAAAGCTGCACACAAATTGGAGACGGTGATTTTGGATACTGGTTAGATTTAGGGGTTTAGAGATGGGGAAAAAAAAAATCATCTTCTGCAAATCTCTTTGGCACAGTTCTACAGCATGTAACTGCTGAGGTGTTTGCATTCAGAGCAAGTTTTTCTAACTTCTTCTCTTTCTGTGTCCGCTATGATAACAAAGGAGCTTCAATTTGTCAGGTCTTCTGCTTTATTAGATGTTATTGGATTAGTATTAGCAACAAAATGAGCTTGTTTAGTGCGATTCAGTAAAGACAAACTCTAAACTTATGAAGAATTTCTAGATTCTGAATATGTACTCTCTATAAAAAGCATGTTCAGGAATTCACAAGTTCATTCAGAAATCACATTTAAGTCATTCTTGGATTCCAGTAGAGTGGCTAGACTCCTTTAGATCACAACTGTATAGCAGAACAAATGGAAAGACACATTTCTACATACTGTGAATTTAGTGATTTCAGGAAAAAGAAATAACTGAGTTCACTTAAAAAATTTGTGATACACTATGACAAAAACTGAACCAGCTCAAAATAATGTGCCATACAGAAGATGAAACCTGGCATGATAGAATGGGGAATAAGGCATAACTATTTCAAGATTTTGAATTAATAACTGGATTTCTGAACACCTGTATCAATGTGAATTCTTAGTGGTTTGCAAGTGCATACCCAAGAATTTTACAGGTGTAGGAAAACTGCATTTTGTCAGCCTAAGGCTGACAGTAACATAACTGTTGATAGCAAAGTAATTTACCCTGTCACCTCCACTGGGTCCACAGGGCTCAAGTCTGTGTAATGACAAAGCTTGTGCTTTGCTGAGGAGGAAGGCAAAGACAAGAGGTAGGGATGCCTGGGAGGAATCATTTAGTCTTTGGAGGGTCTGTGGGGTGATGCAGAAAAAAGAACTCATGTAGTCATAGAGCAATGAGTCATTGTGTCAAGCGAGACACAGGAGAAATGCAGCGTTGAGCTGTCAATGGCTCAGCTGAACAAGCACCCAACACGTGTTACCTGTGAAGAGCTGGGACCAGCCCCTGGCCTGTGCATGGCTGGGAGCACATCAGGTCTGCACCTTTGCACTGCTCTTGTCAGCCACTCCTCACTCATTGCTAGCGAGTGAGGGGCCTTGGTGCTGTTGAGAGCATTGCCAGGAAGTTTGCTTGTCACTTGTACTGTAACAAATGTAAAACTCAAACAAGTAAAACCCAAACTCACACATCAACAGGAAGCTCACAGTCTGTAGGGCAGTGTGGGAATGACACTGTGCTGCCAGCTCAGTAGGCTAGGATGGAGATGACTATGTTAGTGGAGCATAGCATTCTGCTGATTATTTTGAGGCCTTATACATGTGTTGTATATTAAATATTAGGTGAAATATTAGATGAGAGTAGATTAAAATCTCAAAACCAATCAGAATTTGTCAGGCTATCAAAATTAAGTTTTTGGGCACTGAAAATACATATTTTTAAGAGAGATGCATAACATTTAGAGGCATGATTTTGACAAGGATCTCAAATTTCGAGTGTTTTTTTGCAAAGCTTGTCTACTTGTGAATCTTTGCTTTGTTGTCATTTCAGACCTTCTGAAAGCTCCCAACTTTCCTTGCTAGACTGACAGCAAGCAAATATTCCCAGTCCTTCTTTAGTTTTTCCCTAACACTCCAAAATTGGCTGCATATTTTCCATTTGTTCTGTTAAAATAATTTTAGAAATGCTTTTCATCCTAACTTTACCCAGGGCTTCAGTTCTGCGTTCTCACAGCTCCTATTTTACTCTCTTTCCCTCAATGCATTTTGCCTTAATACTCAATATTGTACCAGCTCTAGAGAGAATGAGCTCACGAGTGAGAGTGAATGAAGTAGATTTTCAAAATTATATGACATACAAAATTGTATAAAAATATATTGAATGATTTATTTAGGGATGTGAGTACATTATACCAGTAATTTAATTTCCAGCATCTTCCTAAGCTGATTTCAAAACCATTTTTTGATTTCTTTGGGTTTTGAATTGCTGCTAAAATAATGAAAATGGATGGAGCTGATGGTGAATCATCATGACAATATTTGCTATCAGCGGGGATTTTTGTCGGGGTGTTTTAATCAGGAACAGGGTCCCAATGGCACTGGCCTACTTAGACCTGCAGATACAAAAGAAATATATTCTTGCTCTTTCCTTTATTTGTACTGGTGTTGCAACAGCTTAAATTAAAGCTTCTATTAAGAGTAATAAATTAATCTATTTCAAAGCTCTGTGGTTAGATGGCAGGCTGGCTGAGAGCTCGCTTGGGTTTTTCTGCAGCCTGTGGGCTCTTGCACCTCAGGTGGAAGAAGGCACAGGGACTCCCTTTAGGAGCCTTATTGCGGTGTGTCAGCACTCAGGAGAGTTTCCTCCCACCCAACCAAACACAAAAGAGTTATCAGGAAGGGGTAGGTGCCTCCAGACAACCTTTTAGAGAATGTGTGTTAAACAGTAATTAGTTACCCTTCTTTGCCCTAAATAGACATGCAGCTCTCTCTTAAGGGAGCCTGGGGAGCCCATGTTACACATGCAAATTAAGCAACGTGGATAATTCTGTGAAATGAAAGTCCATGGAAAACTTGTTTTTTAAGAAAGAGCTAAGCCTTACTTTGCACATCAGTATCAAAAGTTTTGTGGATGTACCTCAGAGCAGACTTTAGAAGAAGGAAACCAAACAAAACCAAAGCAAGTGCAGAATCAGAAAAAATATTAAATGGTTATTTCTTACGCCAAAAATCAACAAAGGTCTGGTAAGTGGGATTCTATTCTCAAGCCTTCCTCCTGCCTGTGGGAACTCCCATACTGATGGCACTAGGCATTAGATGGCTTGGCAGTCTGTGTTCAGCCCCACAGGTATATAACCTCCCTATTCTGAGGAGGTTGGGTCAATTCAAAACTTTTTTGGTTGGAACTGTCAATAATTACGGTTGCAAAAGGAATTGCAGTTGGCAATATAAGCAAAATAAGCACCATCTGTCATGGAAGTCATAATGCAGGAATTTTTTTCTCAGGTTGTATACTCAAGTGGCACAACTAATTGCACAGTAACTAGTACTATTTATCATTTAATATATGGGGCATGACCAGAAGACATACTAATGTATGACATTTCTTTTTTTTTTTTTTTCCCAGGATGATTTTCTGTATAGTGTCTCTGTTTTAAGTGGAATCCTTTGCACTGTCTTGGCAGTAATCAAATTTATGCTGGGAAAGGTCCTTACAAGCAGAGCACTGATAACCGATGGTGAGTGTGACATTGATCCTGCTGCATTTATAAACTCTTCCAGGGAATGTTGTAGACACAGAGGATATGAGTGACCCTTGCGCAATGACAGCTGTGAAAGTGCATTGGAATAAGGCAGCCACTGGGAAATGGAAAGAAACACCCCAAAACCCTAGAACAATCTATGGTATCATGAGGCCCTTGCATATATTTTTCAGATGAAATGAGTATGTTTGGTGGAAGCCAAACAGAGGATGTGTGGATAGTAATAGCAATTACTAATAGAGAGTTACTAATACTATTACTAATACTAATACTATTACTAATAGAGAGTTAGGGGTAGAGCAGCTAACAAAGTAGGTGTGTATAAGTCAGAGGTTACACTACAGCAGGGGGACATGACACCAATTTACAGAGTTAAAGTCACCTCTATCCTCTCTGCCTGTGCCTGGTGAACAACATAATCCTGACAGTTTAAACAAAGGAAAATCTGTTGCAGAAATGCCACCTGCTTTGAGCAGGGGTCACCACCATCATTCAGACATACCCCCAGAGATGTAATTTGTCACCACAGACACATGGCAGGTGTGAAACAAAGCCCTGTCCTGCTCACTGCCCTGCCCTCCTCTGGTTCCGCAGTGGTTTGGCACAGGGTGAATTTCATCCACTCTATCTGAACACCTCACTGTGCTGGCTCAGGTGTGTAGCACCTGACTCTTTCTGGTTTTAAAAGTTATGTTTAAAGGCATGTTTTAAAGCTTGGTCTAGGTATATCTCTTACTGACAGGGCTCAAGCTTGTGAATCCTCGGAAAGCCCCAGGGATCTGCCCTGCAAACCAGTGAGGCCACAGTGATGGCAGAGGTTTCACAGCACCCTATGAACCTCTCCCAGTTTGTATCTGCCAGCAAAGGGTAGTTTGAAATACTCTGTAAACAGACATGGTAGGGTGTTAATGATTCATAGATAATGGCACATAAATTACTCTGCTAAAGATTTCACTTTAAGAAAATGCAATTTTCAGCTTACTCTGGGGATACATACAATTCCTTTATTTTAAGTATGTTAAACATGCTTTATTTTTTCCTTGGTGATGTGTGATAGCATGTATTATGAGTATTTATATCATCCTACTTATATAAATTCTTCATGAGCATTTATATTTTAAATATAAAAGAAGAAAAAAGGAACCAGAACAGTGGTGCGGGGGTTACAACTAGAGCTGCTGCCTCCCTGCATTTGAGATTCTCTCCCAACAGACCTGCAGTTCAGAGATCTTGTTTTTTCCTATGGACTCTGCCACCCTAGGCATTTTTGAAACAAAAATATCTCCAACCTGCAAAAAGCTTTCTGGAAAGGATCCTGGGAACCATGGCCCAGTGAGTCTGACTTCCTTCCCTGCCAGAGTGTAAGTGGGACACATTGACCATTTCAGAACTGTGTCTAGGCAGGCAAATTATTAACCCCCCCTTTAGAATGGAATGTACCTTAGTTTTGAAACAGAACAGTTTATTCAGACAAAATATTAGCTGAAAATTCCTAAATAACTCCAGCTCTGAATTGTTCTCCTGTATGACACAGAAATTGCTTCCCCCATAATTACATCCTCATGCTAATGATATTGCTTCTGAGCTGGAGATTGCTTATTCTTTGACTAAAAAAATTAAGGGGGAAAAGTGTACAATTACCTCAGTCTGGTTTTTATCTCTCTTGTCTCCTTCAGGACTACTTTAGAAAATGTAGGAGGCTGATCTTACCTTGTGTGGTTAAATATCTTTTTTCACAAGACATATTTACATATATATTTGATTTAATAACAATCAGGAAGAGACAATGTGATTCAGCAGCTGAGATAGATTTAGCACTCCCTTGCATATCTTTTTTTAGTGTTTTCTGTTTCCTGCTAATTTACCTCCTGTGATCCCTGGCTCTGGACCAACGAACTGTTTTGAGTAACAAGAGCATACATTTTTCTTCCTGAAAAATAGGTTTATTTTCAGAACAGCAAATTCTCTCTCATACATGTCAACCTCTATTAAAAATTTTTGTTAAGAATAATTTTGTTTCAGAGTAGGGCTTGACAACAGTACCTCTTTCAAGCCTAAATGTAATGAGGCAAAAGGTTATTTGTACAATTTGTTTATAGCAAAAGAGCCTGGCCTCTTGGATAATAAAAACAGCAATTTCCTGCCTTGAATTTTGTAACATCTCAGAGGACGACTGCAGATACATGACAGTTGGGTGATGTCAGCCAGCTTTCCTGTAGGTTTTAGATACCTGTTTCCTACCCAGATTTAGCCACCTGTTTTTTCCTGTGCTGTCCTTATGCACAGAACAGTGTCTGCATTAATACCTCCAGCCATTACATGATTTCCTGCCATGCCAGCAAAGAAGGATTTGACTGAATGACAGTCAGGAAGAGAAAATAATTTCCTTTGCAAGTAGCTTTTATATCATTTGGAACCACTAACCAATAATGGCAAGAAAATGTATTATTCTTTTGCATATCATGCTGATGGATTCTGACTTAAGCTGGAACAGGGGAAGTAACACCAGTTTAAATTTCTAGTTAATTAATTTATATTTAATATTCTTTATATATTCTTTATATATATATACACATTATATATATTTCATCAGCATGCTTTAGCAGTATACATTAATAAATAGGCAAGGACTGGAGGTGAGAGGTCTGGATCAAAGGAGACATTCAGGAACAAATGTCATATATGTCTTTGTTAGCAGCCATGGGAAATTGGAAAAAACCTGGGTAAGTGCTGTAAGCAGCAGCTGATTAGAGCTGACTCACCAAGCAATATAGAATGTTTCAAGTTTGATTTTTCACTTGTTAATTAGGTTAAATAGTATATGGCTCTACCAAATGAATGCATTATCAGTGACATTTTTTTTTGTAGACGACAGTGATGTCTTCTGGATTATTGAGGGGGAAAAAAAAGTCAGGAAGAGTTTGGGTTTAAAAAAGGAGTGACTTATAAATATAGTGACTTATAAAACACCCATATCAATAACCAACCAAATAGGAGTTGAATGAAAAAGGGCATTAATTATTTCAAAAGCTCTGGGAGAATTTTTAAGGGACAGTCTTGGAGACAAAGAGAAAGGATTAATAAAAGAAAGTGGAATCTAAAAGGATGTTCATAAAAATTGTAAATAATAGAAGATAATAGAAGCTGCTGTGATATGTCTGAAGCATAAATGTAAAATGTTACTAGAATTTTCCTGTATGTCTTCAGCAATGTATACAGCTCTAAGCTGGTGTACCAAACACACAAATAAATATATGGAATGGGGTAAAAAGCTTCAAGAGAAGGTCTTTGAAAAGTTACTTGAAAAACTATTTTCCTTTTCATAAGCTCTTTGGGTTCTTCCTTTAATTAGCTTTTTTTTCCCTTCTAGGTTTCAACTCTCTTGTAGGTGGAATAATGGGATTTTCCATCCTTCTTAGTGCAGAAGTGTTTAAACACAATTCTTCTGTCTGGTACCTGGATGGCAGTATAGGAGTGTTAATTGGACTTACAATATCTGCCTATGGAATCAAGTGAGTATCTCCTGGGAGCAGGTAGTGCAGTGTGTGCAGCAGATGGGCTGTCTGTGGGAGGTAGCATAGCTCTGAAAGGCTTATATAACTCCAGTGAAATCAGTCCCTGGAATTTACTAGATGAGCTGCCAATGCTAAAGCAGAGTGTGTGGAAATGGTTATAAAAGATTGTGTTCTCACATCAGCTGGAAAGCAGCCAGGACTTAAAAAGAAACTGGAGTAACTTTAGAAGACTTCTGGATACCTGAATTGGAAAAACAAGTTTTTAAATATTTAAAATAAAACCACAAATCTTGGATAAAATCAGTCCCCATTGCTTTTATGGCACATTTCTAAGTACTGCTTTTCCAAAGACAGTCTGGATTAAAGGAAAGGTGCCCAAGTTTAAAGAAGGATCTTGCTATTGATTTCTGTCCTAGCCCCCTACCTTATACAACTTCCAAATGGAAGGTTGCCGGTTGTGTTTCAAATGTTGTTTCTCTTGAATTTTAAAATGTTTTCTTGATTCATGACACAAGAAACAAAATAAAAGATCAATGAAGCTCTGCCATGGGCTTCATTGCTGCCACAATTTCTCTTGACTGCATGGAATCTAACACGAGTTTTGTGCTTTATCCCCTTTTCTGCCATTAAGAGAAAGGGGGAGACGGAGCATCTTAGTTGGAACCAGATCTTGGCCAGGCTGCAGCCAGCTCTCAGCTGGAAGCTGTGTGGGGTTTTTTAAACTTGGAAAATTAAATTAACATTTTAATGGGGAACACCATTCTTGAATAAGTCACTATAATCACTATTTCCAGTGTAAAACCAACTGTTCCGGAAAACTGTAGAGGCTGTTACTGCATCTGAGTTCTTCTTTATTCATAAAGTAAATTAATAAGTGAAGAGAGCAAACACCCCAGTCCCAGGGCTCTGCTGTGTCTCTGCACCCACACTCTGTGTTTCCCCTGCAGGCTGCTCATCGACATGGTGCCCCGGGTGAGGCAAACGCGCCACTACGAGATGTTTGAGTGAAGGTCCCGCCCTCTCCTCTGTAAGGACTGTAAAACTACAGCATCCTATGTTTTGGCAAGTGGTGCCAATGGTATTTTACTGAATATGCAGTTTGTTTCCCGTGGTCTGTTTTTGTTGAAGTTTGTTTTAATGGGAAATCTCTCTGTAAATCTGGCATATGTGCACACTGCTTGCAGTTCTGCCAAACAGCAGCGTCTTTTTATTTCCAGTATGCTATTGATTCCTGTGACAATAGAAAACATGCAGTTTGCAGTTTGAACCCAGCTGCCATGTTGTATATTCCAGAGTGAAAGTGTTCTTAATGGTGTGGTAAGCCTGTGGGTAAAGAAGTGCCAGTTTCAGGTTTGGAGTTTGTTTTTTTTCCCCCCCTGGCCTGTATTTTCCCAGACACATGCTGTAACAGGAGTACAATCCTTGCTAACCTCTTCGACTAAGACTATCTTCCATAGAGTCTGGACACCAAGAGCTGTGTTGCTTAAAACACTTAAGTAGCTACTTCCCCCCTCCCCTTGAAATAGACACCCAGAAAGAGCAGGCACAGCCCTTTCTGTGATCAGAGAGAAAACTGCATTTTAATCCCAAATTAACTGAAACTATACCTCTTCAATTTAAATTCTATTTTTTCTTAACGAGACACTGTTCATAGCTTTGCATGGACCAAACAAGCACACACAGTATTACTGTACAGACCAAAGCCAAAAAGTCATGCAGGGAAGAGGAGCTGCTCAAGGAATGGGATTTTTCATCTCCTATTATACCATATGCAGCTGTACCAGCGTGTGTGACGTTGTGGTTGTTCTGTAGTCTGACGACGGCACAGCAGTGGCTCAATCTTGTGGTGAGATACAGATCTATTTATTAGATTTAGATTGTCCTGTAAAGTGTTGCTCACCTTCCATCACACATCTTATATATTACTTAATAGGTTAAATGATCAAAGAATCTTGATGTATAATCAATAAAAAACTGGTATCTATTTTATACAGTATCTGTAAGTAACATTTGAAAATTATTTCCAGAATGTATCATAGAAAAAGTCTTCCTGTATAGCAGCCTATTAAACTGGATTCTCTGGCTATAGCCATTTTCTCATTATTCTATATATTCCAGGTTGGATTTCACAACAGAGAACCAGTATTGTTGCTTCTGTTTATCACAGATGAATAAGAAATAGATAGTCCGCTGTAGATTTTGAAATAAGACCACGGTAAGTAGAAATGCCCATTTCTACTACACAACAATAGACTACAGAAACTAGAGTAGATGCACAATAGAACGGATCAGTGACTGATGTACAGTGGAGACACTGAGTTTCTCACTGGTGTGATGCTAAAACTGTATTTCCCATTATATGTCACTTAGCCAGATCCTTAAGGATCTCTAATAAAAGCCAACTCCAAATGATATGTGTAGGAAGAGACCACCTAGTGGTTTCACTAATCTGACAGTGCCCATACGAGGGGCATAATATTGCAGAATTCTTTATGGCAAAGTGGAATTTGTTCTGCTACTATGGTTTGTTTTCATGTATTTTGGGTCAATTAAGTTTGTACAATTATTTGCACACAAATTTTCTGATATTGTTGCCCTCAGTGCTGCTGCTGCGTGTGCCTTGCTATCACAGGATGGTGGTAGAGCTCGATGTGTCACTCAGCAGTAAGATTACAAAGGAGCTACATCATAAGAGCATTTAGCAAGGACTCCAGGAGGACTGGAAAGTGTAGGAGTGCCCTCTGTCCTCATCACAGGTGGACTTTTAAGTGTCAAATGCCACCCCAAGACCTTTCTTCCTGCACCAGCCCCTAAGTTGTTATACTTTATCTTAGTTCTCATATTTTCCCAGTATATTTCTTCTTCTCTCACATAGTTCCATGCAATGAGCTGTGGAATAGGTGTTTCCTCACTAACAGCTTTTGTCAGGCACCTTCAGCCTCAGAATCCCACACCCAGAGCCTGAACCTAGTTATATTAGACATTTCATGGGTTTGCTGGTTTTTATTTGCACTGTTTACACTTTTCCACCTCTCTGAGGGCTTTATTCCTTCTCCAGCCCCACTGCTAGTTGTGAGACTGAACTACTGGAAGTGCTGCTCCACAAGGCCATGCAGTCTAGCAGCCAGTCCAGCACCAAGTGATTCTGCAGGCAAGTGAGCAGGAGGTTACGTAGTTGTGGTAAAATGCTGAGCTCCCGATATGACCTTTGCCACACCAAAGTTCTGAAACACTGAAAGTATGTAGGACACTCAAACCAACACCCAGCTCAAACACTGAATAATTCTACTAAAATGCCGAGTGTAAACAGGAGCACAGAGCTACACAGACGTGCTCATGCATGAAGGAAAGCTAAACACAGGCTAAATGAAGTTTCACACTTCCTTCTGGAACTCTGGAATGCTCTGAGGATGTTTGTAAGGACAGACTCTGGCTGTGCAGCCTTTGAAAAGGTGTGATTAAAAAAGTTAATCATACTTTTTCTTATCAGGTTAATTTAAATCAATTGCAGAAACTTTTCAGTTACCACAGCTGCTCAAAGCATTTCTGATATTAGCAGGTAAATACAAGAAAATAACTGAAATACTTGTGATACTTGAAAAAGGCCAGGAAATACAGATTCTCAGAAATGAAAGCAAATGCATGCTGATAAAGCCAGCTCTCATTGTGGAGACTTTGTGTGGAATGTGACAATAGCAGAGAGAATAACTGCTCATCCGTCTACTGCGACACTGCTCTAACCAGCCACCCTCAGAGGTAACAGTTTCTATATGAGTTTTCTTTATTAAATGTCTGTGCCAGTTGATTCTTCCAACCATGAGATAACAAGTGTGCTTCCAGCTAGGCTAAGTGAAAGTGGACTTCTCAAAAGCTGAAACAGCTCAAAAGCACTCAGACTAATTACCTGAAACTTGGCACTGGTCAACATAATAACCTGGTTGGTGATCACAGCAGCTCCTCAGCAATGCCATGGCCTCTTTGTTGTGCACAAGACACAAGGAAGAAGCCTCAGTATTCACACAAGGATCAGTGGCTGCAAATTGACACTTATTAAAGTCTTGCCAAGCCCAGAATTGCAAATTAATCCCTGAAAGTCACTGTGACACCGAGCAGATGCTTTGAATTTGGCCATGTTGTTCAGTGGAGCTATCAAAAACTCTGTCAGGATTACACCAGCTGCGATCTTGAATCCCAAGCCATGACCTGTACCCACCAGGCAGGCATGGGGAATGATAATGTTCCACTTATAGCTAAAAGCCAGATTTTTCTGCACCCTGATTGTCTCTAAAAAAATTACCACACTAACATCTGCTGCTGATTTATGCCATTTCACTTCTAGCAATAATAGGGAGACCGTAAATAACCATCACCCAACCATTGTGGAAAAACAGAGCCTCAAAAGAAGCTCCTTGCTGAAGATGACATTCCAGGAATGGACTTGAAGCAAAGATCCCAAACAAGAAGCTTCTCGAAAATCGGCAAATTCAGCTCTAGGTACACCTGCATCTGGGATTGTACCACAGAGGTGCTCACTATTAATAACACAATTTGTGCTCCTGCAATCTCAGCTGCTTGGAAAAAAGTGTAGGCATTTCTGGTATTCTTTTTTGTAGGCCAGCTCATGGGACACCAGGTCACTGGACAAGGATTAATAGAATAGTTTGGGTTGTAAGGGACCTTTAAAGCTTGTCTAGCCCAAGGCCACCTAGTCCATCTATTAAGCCTCAATAACAGATAAAGCGGGAATGTTTGTTCCCAACCTTACAATGCATTTTTCCTAGGCAAAGAGCTAAAGAAGTCCTGAAGCTACTCGACCAGATCGTCCTGGGGTGCACAGGCTCCTGTAGTGCAGATGACTCACCCGGGCTTTGCACACAGGAAGGTGTTTGGCTGTGCTCGCAGCACCTGCCATTTCTCACTGTGCCAGTCCACGCTGGGTGTGCTGCCACTGCGAGGTGCTGTGACAGAGCCCATCACTGCGCCTCTGGCTGTGCTTACCCAGGATTAATAAGGACGCAGGAGGAGCACACGAAAACACATTCCTGTGGCCTGGCATGTGGGGCCAGGTTACGCAACGTGGGAGAGCACAATTAAAGCAAGTAACAGACAAGCCAGGGATATTTCCCTCTCCTGTTCCCCCCACGTTTGGGAACTGCTGTTTTCCTTTCAGCCACAGGATCGGTATTGGAGGCAGCACCGATCAGTTCCTGAATTTTCCCTGCTCAGTGGGATCAGCTGCCCACCGTGGTGAGCACGGCTGCTCCAGCAGCCTCCAGCCCACTCACCTTGAGCTGCAGGAGCAGAGGAGGAGGAGCCCAGCAGGTCCCACCAGGACTGAGACCAGCACCAACATTCAGCAGCAGGGGGGCTGAAAGTGCATTTTCTTCCAAGCTAGCTTGGCAAGTAACTAGGACACATTCCATTTTGTCAGCTATCACTGCTGCCACCAAACCCAGAACCCTTCTGGACCTGCCTCTTAATGACACAAGCCAGAGAGGATTATTGTCACCTGTCACCTCACCACAGAGCAGGGAATGGAGTAAAGGCAATATAAACTGGCCAAGTGACAATGCCAACCCCCTTTTATGAGGCAGACCAATGAAGCAGAATCCAAGCCTGCAGCACAGCCTTGGGCTGATCACATAGATTACAGCCTCCTATGGAGGTGGGAAGGAAATTAAAGCCAAGAGGGAGCTCCAGTGATTTGGCATCTTCATTTCCAAGATCTGCTGTACCCATTACTTACATTGCAAGCACCAGCTGTTACCTGCTGAGCCACCAAAGGCTCACACCTCAGTATGTTTTCTTTAGAGGTTGGTTAATACTGCTTCAGCATTTTTGTCCAGCACCAGTTTGCTTTGAAGTTTCCCTCCTCACAAAGGTGCAGGAGGCAGATGCCTTCAGCCAGGCAATCCTTCTCTGAGGTACTGCAGGAGCAAAGACTCCTGAGCCGAGGCCCCACAAAGCAGGACACACAGTGAAACTGAACAGCTGGAGTCTGGTGCAAACAGAATCCAGGGTTTCTGCCAACAAAGATTTACTACCTGGATTTTAGATAAATGCAACGTCTATAATCGGTAAAATAAAGTGTGCAAGCCCTGAGCATAAACACAAATACAGAGGAGTGCGAGGCAGCAAACTGGGTGCTCCAGCTCTCCAGCACTTGCACACTGAGGGGAAGTGTGTTGTAGCAGCACAAAGTCCTAGCAAAACGTTTCCATCTGTGGATTCTCTACCAGCTGGAGTTTGACTAAACCCAGTCTAAGTGTGTGAGAGTTGAAGTATTCAGTATTTAAGCTCCCCTCAATGATCTTTCCAGTACAGCTGCATGGCGTGTGTATTTTTTATTCCAAGTTCCAATTTTCATGGATTTTTTTTCCATTATGTGACTGCAACACAGCCCACATCTGACTCTAGCTGCTCACCATTTTACAGATGTCTCTTTAGAATGTCAAAGCTGAACAATAATTAGGGGAATGAAACAGGAAGGAAAACATTTCCAAAAATAACCAGAACAAGAGACCAAATGAGCAGTATCCTCCACTAATGCATTTTGATGGTAGGAAACATTTGGGAATTGTGGTATGTTGAATAGCAACACAGAAACAACAACATTTTCACCCGTTTTCATCCAAGGTGAAGAACACCAAGGAAATATCCATAAAAAGGGGCGGCTGGTGAAGGATACTGACATACTTCACCTCCCTGAAAAAGCCATAAATGGCTCTTGCAGCAGCACCACACAGCAGAAAACCACCATCTGTAGCCACAATGCACTGAACTCCCTAACTCTGGCCAGTGAATAGACTGGACAACTGAATATCCAAACCCAAGTCACAAACCCTCTCCCAGCCTGCAGGCATCTCAGTTTGACATTTTTATTTATGCTATTGCTCACCAGTGTGTGTGTCATTAATTGGACAGGGACAGTGCAAAGGATCTCAAGCTGATAGTTACTGACTTCTGTACTTGTGATTCTACATTACTCCATTATGTGTGGCCACATTAAAAAAACAAACAAACAACAAAACACAGCATAGAACAAATTTGGAATAAGGTAATGCTGGGGAAAAAAGTGAGCAGTTGCTTCTCTCCAGTGTATTTTTTCTTTTGAAGTCTATAGCAACTACGCTACAAATGGACACTTAAACAGATGAAGACCTGGTCTTCATTTGGGGTTTTTTGGTTGGGCGGTTGGGTTTTTTTACTACTCTTTTTTCTCCTGCACATTCTCCTGCATTAATTGTTCTATTACTCTTGGACACCTCCACCGAAACCTCTCAGCATTCCCAGCAGCTGACGACAGAGAGCCCTTCCCCCAGTCTTGTCTGAGCTCACAAAACCTGAGGAGGGCACAATGAGCCTGTGAGCGGAACAAGTGCCACAGAAATACAGCGACAGCTCCCTCTGAGCAGTGTCACTCTGTGGACATTTATCCTGGACATCTTTTTTGATGTACATATTTACAACCGCCAAGGTGATTTCCTGTGGCACCTCTTGAGTGCAGACTACACACTCCAGTCCTTCAAAACACGTTATTCCCACCTCTCTGATGATTTTGGCAGAGACTTTCCAGGGCTCCTCACCAGCTGCTGGAACCTCACTCCAGCCCAGGAGCGATGCTGAAGCAACGCAGGCGTGAAGGCCAAAGCTTCAGACTTCATCCCTTTTTCCATATGCAAATGTTCCATAAGCTTCTGGGTGCTTTGCATATACACTTGGATCTTCATTATTGTACCACAGTGTAGCTTTACTTTTCAACTCCCATACTGTATTACACCAGTAAGTTTTGCAGGTCTGTGCAATTCCGAAGTCTTCCTTGTGTGTTGTAAATTTATAGGAAACCATGAATTCCTAACTACTGCTGTGGCAAAACTGCCCTCACTAAAGGAGGCTTGATGTAAATCCATTATCCAGCTCAGGTTTAAAACAAAACAAAGCAACCAGGTAATTACTCACCTGTTGTTCCTGTGGATAAGATGTGTGTGGGAGCTCTGCAGAGGTGGGGCAGCAACAGAAATGCCCAGTTGCAGAGCTGGAAGAGAAGCCACACAAATGCAATTTGGGATAAAAGGCAGTTCATGGAGTTCCCATTTAAGCACAAAGCAATCATAAATCCAAATCACACAAGAAAAAAGTTTATTGAAAAATAAATTCTCCCTAGTTTTTTTCTACAACAGTGAAAACAAAGCATTTTTCTATGCCATTAAAGTACAGACATTTACTGTTCTAAAAAAAAAAAAAAAAAAGAAAAAAAATCCCATCCTATTGAACCCCAGTGACTTGGCAGTATCTGAACCACTGCGTTCTGTTCTGTTTGAATCCAGCTGCTTGAACGTAATATAGTGGAACACAACCATTGAAATAAAACAAAGGATCAACCTGTTAGGGGAGAATTCAAACCAAACACCCCATAGTACGAGCCTGACCCTGAAGTTCTCGTGTACATTTAAAAACCCTCATTGACTCCAAATTATTGTCTGCAAAAAGCAGTATTTTACTTTCAGTGATTTCAGTAGGGATTTTTGTTAATTTACAGTGCTACAAGGCTTATTCAGACACTGACCCCCTTCACCAGTGGAGAGGGAGACTCCTCCAGGAAATGATGCAGATCAAAACCCAAAGAGCTGCCCAAAATTGCCCTATGAAGGATCTTCCCTCAGCAGTCAGCCCAGCAAGCTCAGGGGGATCAACTTCCCAAAGCCCAAATTAGCTTTGTAAAGATTCCCTTATATTTTTCTTTTAGCTCTCTTATAATTTTCAGGGTACCTTTCCTCATAAAACTTACTCATTTTTCCTTTGGTAAAAACTGCCATTTCCTCCTCCTCTGCTGCATTCCTTGCAAAAAAACCAAATAAACCCATGACTCCTTAAAAATTGTTTTCACCGTCACTGTACTGCAACAGACCTGTTAATGAACATGACAAATTAGTTCTGGGTATAACCCTATTAAAATTAACTTCCCTCAGACAGCAATTTAACTTGATTTATCGTGTACGTATTTGATACTTCAGACTACTCTGCAGCTGCTGGAATCAGAGCCAGGTTGCGTTGCATGCGCTTTGCCGAGCGCCTGCATGGCTCCAGGAAACACCAGGGAGTTATTTACATGCTCTCCTTAAAGCCAAGGACTTTGGGGGCTCCTGCAGGACGCAGGCACTGACCCAGGGCTGGTATTTGCAGTGACAGCTCAGCTCAGACCGACGCGTTCTCCTGCGCAAGAAGCAGCCGTGCGTTTTGGTGGCTGTGAAATGTGGGGATAGCAGGTCCTCAGTGCTCCAGTCCTGCGAGCCCTTACATGAGGTGACAAATTCTGGTCCCATGCACAGCCCACCTAAGTAAATGGCACCTGCACTGATCTTGCCAGCAGAGAGAAGGGTTTCACTCACTTAAATACAACTAATGCTTTTTAATGCAGTTTCTGTGTGTTGATGGTGGAGTTATTACTGATTCTATCAAAACTTTGAGGATCTGGTTTTATTTCCCGTTTAATAAACAGGTGGCTTAATGTTGTTGAGAGAGGTCTGCTGAAATAAGACATACCACTGCATGTTCATAATTAATGGATATGAAAAGGATTACACCTACAAAAATGGGTGAGTTCCAATGTGCAAGGCACATCAGCGATGGTTGCACTTTGTTGCTTTTCCCTGGAAGAAAGAACACAAATGATGCTGCACATCTGAGGCACTCTGGGGTTCAGCCTCTGGTATTTTCAACACATTCCTACAGTAAACATTTTACACTTGATACATGGAGTTGCTGTTTACACATTTAATTTAAATATAATATTTGGAAATTACAAACTAATTTAAAAAAAAAAAACTACAGAGCTGCTTAAAAATATGAAGATAAGATTTAAAGTCACTGCCCATAAAACAGTATGCTTTGATGTTACCTTTACAGCAATATTATTAAAGCAAATCTCAATGAAATTGTATCTGTCCCTGGGCTTTTCAGCCTGAATGAAAACATACATCTGTCAGTGCATTATTCTCCTGGACTTTACAGTGATCCCTAAAATGATGGGACCAAAGGAGAACTACAAATGGAAAGAGATCAAAAGTCAGAAGCTGAAGGCATAGCAGCTGTAGGGCAAACACCACAAAGAAACAGCCATGCCAAATGTTAGCACCCCTGGAAAAAAGACTGAAATTGCAAACTGATAACTCCTGATCTCTTTAAAAATAAACAAACAACAAACAGGCCATTCCTCTGACTCCTAACTGCGGCTTGAACAGTGATTTAACCAAATTTTCAACTGACACTTTAGTGATAAACTTTACTACTGATTACTTTAATAATCAGTAACATCAACTTAGCCAGAGCTGATATGCTGTGACAGCGAGCAAAACTGGCTGCTGATATGTGTGTAATATACCCTGCAAGTGTTTGGTCTTTATCATGTAAGATACAGTGCTGTATCTTTATTAAAAAGAGAGGGCTGCTTTTTTAATTTTAAGAAATGTTAATGGAGGAGTTGTGCTATCACTGAAGCAGTGGGAGTCATGAAGTTAATTAGACTTGGATGAGATTGTATCCAGCCTGATTCATCCCATTTAATTTAATTTACTAGCAAAATCTGGTCCTGAAATGCACTGTGAGCAAAAGACATACCTGAGAAAGCAATTTGGATTTTGTTTATGTGAAAAGTGCTACAAACTCATAAATCACCTTTGCAATTTAGATGGGCCACTTGTTCCTGAGAGGGGAGGGCATGTCTTCATATCAAGGACAAACTGGAGATGATGACTAGGATTTTAGAGGACAGGAGAACAACATGACTAAATGAGAAGACATCAACTCACAACCTGATTGGGGCTGATGATATCAAGAGAAACCTTCAACAAGTCTGAACCTTGGCAATCAGCAAGTTGCAAAACCTGGCACAAGTAGCTGGGAGCAGAGTGGAGCTGGGAAAACACAAGAGTCCTGGCTCTGGCTACAACTCCATTCCAGCTGATCCATGAAACCTGATCAGCAGCTGTTTTGCAAAATACAAAGTAGTAGCATTAAAAAGAAAAGACATCTGCAATAAGCTGAATAGCCAGAGTTTCCTCCCCCCTGAGAGCTGTAAATTCAGGTATGATAAAAGGACTGTACTCTCTGGTGGCATCAGGAATCACCCCCTGCACGTCCATGCCGAGACATCTTCATCTGAAAAATCAACGCCTCACAGACTTCAATGTGGATTTTCAATTTTCCTGCTCATCAAATCAGCTGTGGCTGTTTCTGGAGGTTTTCTGTTAGCATTGTCTCCTTGGGGAATGTTAATGGCTTTCCTTTGCTCCCTGGTCATTGAACAGACATCCCGTCCCAGCAGGAGCTCTCATGCCAAATCACAGATACTCAGTAAATTGCATTCTGCTTGCAGAAGCAATATTTTGCAAGAATTATTATAGTATCTTTTATCTTATTAACCCTTAACAGTTTTAGAACAGATTTCTCCACTACTTAAAAATACTCAAAATTCACAACTCTAACTTGTAGATTCATTAGCACTATTTACCTGGAATTAGTGTTCCATTATACTTGTTCAGACAGTGTCCATATTCCAAACACACATCCAAACCCCAAAGAAAGTAAAAAAAGGCACATAAACATTAAATATTTGTAGAAACATAATCTGATATAAACAAGCAAACACACTGCTGCAACTATAACTTACAAAAAGAAACATAGAAACTAAGCAAAAAATGCAAAAAGCAACTCTATACATGTGCAAATCAACTTGCATATATGAAATAAATGAGGTTTTTATTGGCATTTTTAAACAGTGTGTATTTACCAACTTTACCTTTCAAAGGCAAGCCTTTTATGTTAATTTTAATAAATATGTAAATGCTTCTCTCAAGTTTTCTAATCCCGTAGGAACAAGATTTTTGAAAAAAAACTAGGTCACATACAAAAATACAAAATTTTAAAACAAAGAATGTCTTGATATGAGAGATATGTTTAAAAGCTTGTAAAATGGTTTTGTATTCAATTTTTGACATTTTTTTCCCCATCAATCACAGATCAATATATTCAAATGCAGTCATGCAAAAACCTGGCTTCTGAGCAAAGGAAGCTGCAAGCTTTACTCTCAGACTGACAACAGCAGCACAGTCCCATCTCTAACTTCCTTGTTTAAGTGCAAGAATTGGACTACACCTTTATTCTTTAATTAGGAAAGAAAATACTTATGGAACCTGGACAGAAGGCTGCCCGCTATCCTGAAATGTGGATATATATTATAGGTTTTTGTAAATTACTCAGACTTTTAAATAGTCCCACGTGGATTTGCCTGAGTGCTTATCTGCAGAAGGATTCACTTATCTACCACTGCATGAAGGAACACGCTGTGCGATGGGAGTGCTGAACGGAGTTGAGTGAGCAATGCTTGCAAAGTTTATGCACTTACAGTTTTCACATGATAGACTCCTTTTATAGAAATTTAGACTGAAGCTGTAGGTCTTGATTCTTTTTCCTTTAAGATTAATGAATCTTCTCTACAGGTTTCAGTGGAAATCGGATCAGAGACAAGTGACTCTGAAGCCAATTCGGATGTTGTGTCCCTGGCTGAAATGCAAGCGGCATCGGTGCTGCTGTTTCATTTTTGCCAGAATGCAGTAATTCAGTTCAGCAGACTAGAAACAGTGCTACAGCATGGAAAAACAGAGCTTAGAATAAACTCTCCCTGCTGTGGTAAAGGCAAACTTAGCATTGAGCAAAGCACTAGACCAGAAAATCTTATAATAACAAATACCAAACCCCTCCCATCTTTAAAGGTTTAGAGGCAAAATCAAATGCAGTGTGTCATGGGGGCCATACAGCAAGGGGGGAACAAGCAAATATGTATTTACAGCAAAGAATTACACTACAGCAAAACCCACGTTTTGCATTCTTCAGGTGCGCACGCACAAATCTTTGTTTCCGATATAGTTCTGTGATATCTCAGTCCAAACTAAATTCCTGCCTGAAGAACCTCAGGCTGAACTGGCAAAGACAAGTCCTACTATTGCCTTTACTTTTGGCACCAGCTGGAAGTACATAGACTTAGATACTCAGGCTTTTCTAGTTGCACAGATATGCACAGGTAGGCAGGGGATATTTCGTATAAATACAGAATTCATTGTTGCGCCTGCTCAGACCCATTTCCAATCATCCTCCCCCAGCTTTGCCAGGGTAGTAAAACTATCGCAAACTTTTGCAATATACATTTGTGCTGACTGAAGCAAATGCTGAGCTATGGCAGCAGGAAGGATTTTCATACTGGTTTGCATTTGTTTTCTTTTCATATAAAAACTTTGCCTCCCATTAAAGAACCCAGCTGTTCTGTTTCTGAAAAATTACTCTAAAATACAGTAGATTTTCCCACCATCAAACCCAGATCCTGGTGGCCCTGCTGTTCAACAGCTCCCACAGACCCTTTTCCTATACTCGACAATCCCCCAGGATTAGGCTCCTGTGTAGTCCAGAGGGATGTTATGCAGTGTTACAGGGTAACACTGTCAGGAGTGCTGAGGCAGGAAACCAGAGGCTTGAAAAGGCTCATTCATTGCTTTCAAATTGCAACTTTAAATGTATATTGGGCTGGAGAATTTATCCAAGGTGAAATAGCATCTGCCTTGCTTGATCTTTGGTAGGTCGCTAGACCCATCAGTATTCCCACACAGATAATTAATGCCACTTACAAAAACAATCTGAACCAACCAGATATATCCAAGAAAGGAAAATGTAAAGTATCTATACTTTTCATGATTACCTGATGACGCTGGTTAATCTTTATGAAAAAAATGTTTGTCTTGATTTGAGGGTTTTTTCCAGCATAGTGAGAGCATGTCCCAGTTGCAAACCTGCAGACACTGCAGATTTGTTTCTCACTAATCTTAGCACATAATTTCCTGACTACAAATGGTGCTGTCAAGCACGTCACCTTCTGCTGAAAATAACAAAAATTACTTCTATAAAAAGAAGGCAGTTAAGAAGAGTTAACTTGCTGCTCTAAAAAACTGAAGTTTGATTTGAATTCTAAACTCTTGAATTGTTTTTTTCCCCTAAATTTGTAATTGGTGTGCTTGATAAAAAAAAACAAAAAAGAAAAAGGAAACAAACAAGCCCCTAAAACTAGAAAATCAATCAAGGAACCCACAAGACCGATCAATGCTTTTCTTTGCAGTACTTTGTTTCCTCTTACTTATTCTTCAGAAAAAATTTCTCTTTAAAAACCGAGCTAGTTATGAAGACATTTTACATTTCTACCATACAATAATTATAGTTAGCTTAGTTTTACCTTTCTATGTCATTCAGCAACACTTTAACTACTGGAAGCCGTAGCAAAATGAGGTTCTAACAATAATATTGCTCCAATATGCTGAATACTTTTTGCTTCACACAGTATTTCTAGTAGACAGACTACAACAGAAGCATGGGCAAATTCCGAGGATTTACTCTCTAAATGGGACCAGTAAACTGTGATGAGTCCATTCCAAAAATGGCAGTATGTTTTTGTAGCTTTTCCACACTGAAGAATGCCACAGCCCTTGCAGTTATCCAGTCACCAAGATGTGTCACATGCTGTCAACTGCCTGTTTGCTCATTCGTTACACTCTGTTTAGACTGCTCTGATGCAGCAGCTGTGATGCAGACAATACCTTGTTGTATACAAAGATTCAATAAAAAAAAAAACAAAAGGAAAAAAACCAGAACTGGGCCCAAATAACCCAATAATAGGGTACAGACCTCTCTTGTAATTCCAAGTTTTTGTGAAGTAAACCACTTTGTAGCCATTCAAGCTAAAGCTGTACCCAAACCAGTGCACCTAGAATAAAATGTTAGTCCTTCCTCCCTGGCACCCCCCTCCCTCAAGCACACTTTTTTCAATTTTCTACTGGAATGAAGTTTAAATACTTCAGCTAATCATGATGAGGGATGTCCTAACTCATTAAAAAATAGAAAATACTTCACCCAAACAACAAAACCAGAAATTTGATGGGTCTGGAAATTTTCTACAAACTATTCTGCGCCGTCATCTTCAAATCACTGTCGAACATGAAACTTGTTTCTCTTTGCAAACAGGTGAAGGAGTCTGAAGAGTTACACTGCAAATGTCCTTACAGGAAAAACAGATCAGTGAGCTGTCTATTATGAATCCCTCCTCTCTTAGAAGACAATTCTGCCCAGCAATGATAGCTCTGCCTGCAGCGAAAAAACCTGGACAAAAGTGCAGGAAGTAATAAGTAGCTCCTCTCCAAACTACTTACATTTTGTCCCCAACTCAAAGCAGCCCTGCTGCTGCTATAGGCAGTCTTTGCAAAGAGCGACCTGCCCCTTGATATAGTCTCTGCAGGGGCAGATCCTTCTGTGGGTGGGGTGGGATCCAGCACAGCTGAACAGTAGCAGGTCACCTTGGAAAACACAGTGCTTCCTTCTTGCATCAAAAGAGGGGACCAGAATATCATTTGCAGACTCCATGGTGAGACATTCAATGTTATGCCTGAAAAGCAAAGCACATGATCTAAATCACACTGGAGTTTATAGGAGTTTGGTACAGTTTTCATCCTTCCTCGCTAAAAAGAAAAGAAAATGCTATATTATATCCTAGATCAAGTACATTTACAACTGCAGCTTTCCAGAACGTAACTTTCTTTTCTCCTGTGCAGATTTTCTCTGCAGAGGGCAGTGCTGCCTTTTCAGCTTCACTGAACTTCATCAAAGAAGTTAAAAAGGAAAAAAATGCTTTTGACTATTCCCCAAAACCTAATATTTAAATACACCATGGATTTTTAGTAAGACAAACCCAGAGAATCTAAAATCGGGCGATAATTCTCTCTAATTTCAGCAGGGCTTTCTCCCAGGGAAGCCACACAGTGCCATGCAGCCCTGGGCAGCTCCAGGTGGGTGAGCTGGACTGTGAGGATGAGGGATGAGGGATGCTGCTGGACTACAGCGGGAGCTGGGCAGAGCAGGGCCTGTCACTCCCAGGAACCTGCCAGAAACAGCAAGCTGGAAAATGAAATGAAATGCCATTTTCTGACCACAAAGCTTAAGCAGGAGGGTAGCAATTCCAGCAGAGCCTTGTTTTTCACTTATTCTGGAAACATTGGTAGCTCTCAGCACTTAACAGATTTTTTTTTCCCACAGAACTATGATTTTGTCTAGACAGCTAGAAAAGAAGCCTGACCAGGTTTTTATATGAGCTGCTTCTGAACTCCACTGGAAATTATAACTTTTCAAACAAAATACAAATTGAATTTAGCAAAAAGTGGGGATAGAAAACCTGGAAAGCAGATTCTCTAGCAGCCATTTGTGGGAGACTAGCTTTGAGAGCTTTGTTTTCATTCTGAAAGGAACACAGATATTCCCAAAGAGATAGCACCTGAAAGAAACATTCATTTCTTTATTGCATAGCTGGTGAGCTTTATACATCGGCACAGATACCTCTAATGTCCAAGGGTTTACAATTCTTTACCCTGGACAATAGTGACAAAAGGTTTGCAGGAAGAGTCATTGCTAATTGCCAATGAATACAGTGTTTCAATGGGGATGTTAAGTGTGACCAAAGAGGCAGATCAAAAAACAAAAGCAAGACTTTATAGAAGCTATTTTTAAAATAATGGTGCACACACAGAGGAGACAGAGGGGGAAAGGCAGAGATGTGAATTTTTGCTTTGGTGCCGTACTCCTCCCTGCAAACACTCTCAGCACAGCAGTCACCACTGCCATGCACTGCCAAAAAGCACTGCCAGCACCCTCGCAGCTGCTGCAGCCAAACAGTGCTTTTCTCCCCACCTTCCCTTCTCACACAACTCATGCACCAAATTTTATGTGTGGCAAAGACCAGTGCAATAAAAAGAGACAAAACAACATGCCTGTGCTTTTAAGTACTTACCTAAGCAGAGCTTTGTCCTTGTTAAGATGCTGGAAGAAGGAAGGCTCACAGATGAGCTGGCTTTCCTGACAAACCTGTTTACAGGATTTTCCGGGTTCAGCAATTTTTACTTGAAGGGCACTTAATGGGGGCCACATCACCTGCCCGTGACAGAAATCCTGCAGTGACAGAGGAGATTTTATTATGATGTGTTTGGTTCCTTGACGGCAATTTTCACCACTAGTAAAATAAGTGGTTATCACCCAAACAATCATCTTGCAGCTCACTTTAGTTGTATTAAAATCAATAATTTAAGCACATTTAAAAAGAATATTTAATCTTTAGCAGGAGGGAATTACCGCCTTTGATTTTTACTTGAAATGTAGTATCATTCTTCCCAAAGAAGCTTCTTTCCTACCCTTACCTTTTTAAATTTATCATAAGCAACTCTAGCCAGTCCCTTTCCTTCCACACACCCAACCCATTTTGGATTTATCTCAGAGATTCCTGTTTCACTAACTTACTGCAGGCGGAACTCTTTTCATAACAGCACAAATATCAGGAGGATGTTCTCGTGGGAGAAGAATTCCAGAGGCCAGTTAGGAGAGAAATGTCTCAAGTTGCCCATGGGAAGAGACATGTGGGAATGATCTGGGGACTCAGTGCTATGGAGTGAGCTGAACTCATAAAAACCTGAAGATTTCTGTAAAGCAACCAGGAGTTTGTTTGTTCTTTATGGTTGAACTGCTGCTAATTCAAAGTGCTTCCCCAACACTGAAAAAAACCTGGCTATAAATAATATCTGCAGTCAGGTGTCACCACAGTGGGAAAAGGGAGGGAAGAAATGACACCCGAACACACCTGCTCACAAAAACTATTCAAAGCCAAGTTCTTATAGTCTTGACATTTAAAATGAGAAAAAGCAAAGAAAATTTTAATCACTGGTTTTATAGAACATTCCACAGTACCCAGACTGTATTTTAACATTTCGCAACTCTCATCAAAAGGTGATAAAACAATTTTGGCCTGGTCCATCAAGGTTTGCTTTCTCTGGATAACGACAAAACCTGTATGAACAGGTCCCTCACTGTGACCCAAAGCCCCCAGTGATCTAGCAGTTCTCAATATCAGTTTGAAGTTCTTTTATTCCATTTAGATTTCCTCTGTTGAAAGAGGAAGTTTTCATACTTCCAGGTCTAACCATAAATTTAGTATTATACAACCATGAAACAAAGAATATCCTGAGGTGGAAGGGACCCATGAATTTCAAGGTGAGAAAGGCCTAGCCCTGCTGTCACAGGAGGTGTCCTCCTTCCTCTGTCATTTCTTGCTCTTGGATGAACGGCCTCACTGCCTTTGCCAAGCTCTGGTGCTCAGCTGACCCTTTGCTGAGCCAAGTCAGTTTTCTAACCTAGTAGAGCCCTGCCAAAAACATTTTCTGCTGGGTTACCAAGTACTCTTCTTGACCACTTCTTTCTAAGTCAGCCTGTGTGTTCCACCAGCCCAGTCTGCCCCATCCAACAGCTCCCAGATTTGCAGCAGGGAATCCCTGCTGCTTTGCCTGCAGTTGTCTGGCTGCTCCTTTGATGGCAGTGCCAAAATTTAAGCAGTCCCACCCTTTGGTTCCCATCCTGTGCTGCTGCTCTGCAGAGCAGACACAACTGTCTTTGCAACCACAGAGCAAACAGGATGGATTTAGCAGATGGCCTGGATGCACCTCACAGCCACGCTGAGTTGCTGGCAGGGGCAGTGGAGTAGCTTAGAGTGAAAGCTGGTTTCATCCAACTGAAGGTGGCACTGCTAAATGTGAAACCACAGCTCACAATAGTTCTCTTACCTCACACCATAAAGACCTTTAGCCTAGCTGCTGGATCTGAAGGTTCAGGGCATTCACCAAACCTTTCTTATAAACGCTGTCCACCCTCCTGACCCTGAGATAAGGCCTCAGAAGAGGAACTCCAAACACCTCCTTTAAATCCTACAGTTTCACTGTTCCACAGAGTGGCTCGTGGGTGAATGTATCTGGCCCCATCCTCTTCACACTCAAACATCCCCTGAAGACCACAAGGGGTCAATGTACACCACAGCCTCTGAACCTGACCAGCTCCAGGAATCTTTATTCCTGTTCCCAGCTCATGCTGCTTTCTCTGTTCTGCCTGCCTCCCACCACAAACTCCTCAAAATAAGGTCTCAGCTTTTATTTTTGCTTCATCTGACACATTAATCAGGTGCAGTGCTAAGCACATGGAGCTAATAATGATGCTTGAGCATCTTGGGGGCTCTGAAACACCACTGACTTTTGACAATTAGTCAAAGCAATGATCAAAATTGCAATGCTCTACTGATTTCTGAGAAGCACAAAGCAGGGCTTAGCCCTTGGGGGAGGGCCAGAGGGGAGAGACAGGTTTCCCCCACAGGTGCTATCTCTAGACTGTCTCTTTTTCTCCCTTACACTGAGCTCCGTTTCTTCTTGTATTCACAAAAACTCTCAATTATAGCTAACTTGGGTAGAAGAACCAAAAGCAGAAGAGATACTTTTACAGGTTATGTCATCAATACAGCAGCAAAAAGTTTTAAGTGTTTATTGGTAGGAAACTGGAAATAGCTGTGCTGTGTTAACTGCACTTCTAACCTGGAACTGTGTTATTCTTTATGACTGCTTTTAGTACCACACACTTACAGAAATACAAGTACAGAGAAGCGTGTCCAGTGCTTTAGAAAGGAAAACTGGCAATTAAATGACATATCAGAGATAAAAGTTATTCCCATCTCTCTTCTGGAGCAGCCAGAACAAAAGGCAGAGCTGGCTCCTGCAACAGATCTGGCTTGGGCAGAAGTCCAAGCAAACATACAGTCTCTAGAAACCAGGATCCCATGTAAATCTCTGCAGTTTATTACTCCAACTCAACATCTTCAGCTGCTCTCAGCTGGCAGTATGCACAGGGACCAAAAGTCCTTTAAGTAACTGGTTTCCAAACCATTTAAAGCTTTATCGATTGAAACTAAATACTTGAAAAATCTGCCCAGAGGCTGTAGCCCAACTGCAATTCTACCAAAGAGCATGAGTATTTACCTGATCCTTTGTGATACAAAGCTTTTTTTTGTGTACACAGTTAAAGAAGTCACATACACACTGAAAAATTACTTTGCCTTTCTGCTTTCATGTAACACCAAGGTCTGCACAACTATTATTTCTACTTGGACAGCAACAACACTGAGAAGCTTTAAAATGGAGAGGGTCCTTCCTTTCCAACATACACCAAGACTGTCATCCCACAATAAAAGCTCATACCTGTTTTTCAATAAATGCATTCATCCTCTGAAGCATTCCCTCACATGTGAATTCATAGGGCAAATAAGGGTCAATCTGTGGAAACAGAGGGTGTTAAGATTAGAAGGTTTTTTGTTTCAATCAACTTTGTGTGTTTCAAATACTGCATTACAGCTCAAGTAGCAACAATAAATACAAATAAACTCATTAACAAATCACAATTTTACTAAACCATCAGCAGTTTAAGCTGAGTTTTGCTCCTTTTTAAAGGCTGTAAAAGTTGCTCCATGAGTAACTTGAAGGAAACTCAAGGTGTATTGCAAAGTGGCAGATGTAAAGCCTGCCTGAGATCCTATGGGATTCCAGAGCTCCTGTTTTAACTAAGTTTCAGTTCTGAAGCTGAAGTGACAAAAAAGAATGCGATACCTTTGAAAATTACTTCAAACTTTTTTTTTTCCCCCACCTTGAACTGCCCTCATTACCATTCCACACCAAAAGTGCACAAGCACTTCTGTGGTAGTTATGTCAAGGCTACAAAATCAGTCAACAGAGTTGAGCAGTATTTGAAGAATTTGCAATGCTCTAAGGATCAACAACGAAACTTCCTCAGTGAATGCACAGAAAATATAAACTGCTGTACAATTCACATATGAAATTCACATTTCTATACGAATTCATCCACACTTATACTTTTTCAAGAAAAAACCTGACATATCCAGTACTAAACCATGATAATTTAGAAACCACAGATACGTAATAATCATTTTTTCCTCCAATATCCTACCAAAGTGCAGTCATCAGACTAACATTAGGAAGCACTCTACATGCAGTACACACTATACCCTCAAGCGTTGATGGCAAATTGAGGACACATTTCTCACCTTTTGATTCAAAATTAATTTCACAGCCTTCTCAACTTCAGAAAGATCATTGATGTCTACAGTCCAGACATGGGGCTTCCCAATGTAAACTTCAGCATAGGGATGCTGAGATGTCAACTGAAATAAAGAAATGATAAAAACTAATGTATCAAGATATTCTTACCTCTCACTCTCTTAATCACACTTTTTGGATGAAATGCAGCAGGATAATGCAAGCATTCAGCTAGAATCTAACAGTCACCATCACACCTTCTGAGTTATCTTTCAGATCTTCTCTTATTTAGAGAGTGAATTTAGCTGGAAAACCGAAAATCAGATAGTGCAGATCACAAGTAACATATGTGCAACCTCCAGTTTGAGACTTTGATCCTCACAATGATCCACGTGACAGAGGACTTGAAATTACACCATGACCCTGCTTCCCCACAGCTCATCCACAGAGCCACCCTCCTTTTTTACAACCCATCTCTGCCACCAGTCCTGGTCAGACCTGCATGACTGGCTCCCAGAGATGTCACCCTCACCCTCTCTGTCTCTCCTTCAGATAATGTCCTCATCCTGTTTTTCCTTCAGATTTCAAGCATTTCCAAAGTTCTGTGAGCAACAGTATATAGAAAATAATTTCTATCACACAGGATGAATTCACTGCTGGTAGTACAAGAGTAATTTGACCTCAGGAAGGGTGTTCACTGAATTTGTTTTCTGACAAAGTGGTGAGGAAAATATCACTTAAGGTAACTAAGAAGAGCTGTATTAGAGTTCCTTTCAGAACCTGCAGGACAGCACTAAAAGTAATTTTTGTAACAGGTTGCCCAGGAGTGAAAAGGAACATGCAAATGGACACATTGAAAGGGAGCAAAAGCTACAGAAGAGGGGAGTGGTTCACACCAACCTCAGAAGACAATTGTTTTTTAAATAAATACCAAAAAACCCCCACAGGATAGGTTATTTATAGACATTGTTTATACAGCTGCCTCTTTATGCTATCTTTATTCAAATTGCAGAAAATCTGAAGCAGAAAACTGTATCTGTTGGGCAGAACCTTCTCCTGCACTAGGCATACACTGCACTTGAGCTCTTCCTCAAGTGAATGCAGGAAACTATTGCATTCACTACTAAAATTATTAAAAAAACTATTTATTTTTTTTTTAAATTTGCCTCTTGCATTTTGCTTGTGGATGAGGCAAGCCAGTCTTATTACTTACACAGTAGAAATCTGTGCTGTGAGAGCAGTGCTCCAGGGGACTCTCCACGGGCTCCCACCTCATGGCTCAGGCAGCGGGGTGGAGAAGAGGACTGACATATTCCAACCTTTTTATTTTCAATAGTTTTTCTACTGCAACTAGAACTGTATGTACTTAAAAATTTGGGTTTCCAAGACTGAGTTCCCAGGGTGCTTATGTCTGCACTTCATAGGCAGAAGCTGCATTCCTATTGCTTTCTGTAACAACAAAGAACTTCCTACTGCTCCTTAAAGAATATGAATATAACCCAGTGTTTTAAATTCCACAAAGCTTTAGGAATATTCTTTAGACTCCTTCTCTACCATCCCAGACAGACAGATGGCAACATTAAAGCCAGATCTGATCTGGAAGATGAACCACTAAACTTCTCAGACTAGTACTTGGTTTAAGTATTAAGAGTAACCAGCAACATACTTTTACTGTATGAGTTTTTCTGTATCTATACTATTAAAAACATTAAGACTATTTATTTCCTAGTACTGAGATACTTTGGCTAGCTGAGGCTTATTGTTTTTTAGACATGCTCTAAGAATTCCTATAAATAAATTTGGAATTAATTTCTAATTTCAGGTTTGGGTTTTTTTCCTTCATAAAGGGAACAAATGAAAGAAACCACATCCATCAAGTACACATTTCAAACAGATTAAGCATACAATGTTTTCTTTCTTTGGCAGGAGGTGGGCTGGAATGGAGAAGAAATATGGGTACAAATACTGGTATAAAACAAGATGCTTCAGGATGATTTTTCTTTTTTCTTTTTTTTTTCCTGTCTCTCTCTTTCAGCAAAATCCTGTCTCAAGACAAAACAGCTGCCGATCTAAAAAAAAATAAATTATAATTTCCAGGTTTTTTATAGTTTACAGTACCCCATCATGGGGCTAGAGGGGAGACCTCCTCCCCAAAATTCTACCTAGAAAAATAGAGAAACAGTAAATTGCAAAAGTTACTTTACAGAAGGACTAAACACAGACTTTATCTTCACATTTGTGTATGGACAACCATGTCACAGAACTGCACAAGCTCTTTTTGTTCTCCTGTAACACTTGAAAAAACTGAGAGAAGCATTTAAGGACTTTCTTAATCCTAAAGAACCAGTACACGGATTACCGGCAACCGGATCTAAATGCAGTTGTGAAAACCAGTTAGAGAAAAGGTTACTGTCAAGACAGGTCAGCAGGGCATGTGAACACAGTAATATTCCTGATGGATATGTGTAAACCTGATGGATATACATTATGTTACTTTGGACTGGGGCAGTCAATAGGGATTATTTTTCTGTACAAATCAGGTGCATGGCATTTCTGTTAGTGCTGACACATGCCATCGGGATTTACCATGGCATTCCAAGCACTGAAATTCCTAGTAAGGAGTTAGGTGGGTTTGGATTATTTACTGAGCACGACCAATTATAGTGTCTGGGCACAGAACAACTGGAAACGAGACAAACAGTCGAGGAACCCACCAGAAGAAAAGGTTTGAGAGGTGCCAAGACCAAGGAGAAGGTTAAACAGGCTTTTGTTTCCTTACTTCTGTCTCCTTTATTAGCAACACAAACTGTGAGAAGGGGCAAGTTTCAGCTTGTACAGGACATGAATTCAATGTATAACAAGCTAAAAGGCGATTACAGTCCTGGATCATAAAAATCATAATTTATGTTACTGGTTTAAAATGGGAAACTGCCTTTTGTTCAACCAGCTGATGCTGATCAGAATGCAATTTATATGGCCCAAGAGTAACCTGAATTGGGAAATAAGGCTGTACAAAGTTCTCATCATGTACATATTACCTGAGAGCTTTCCCTTCAGGTAAATATGTAAAGGAAATATGTATATACACCCATGAACAAGCCATGGTCACAGACAAAAGTGCTAATGTCAGAAACAGTTATGTGACTGTTAAATGCTTGCAAGTGGTACAGGCTGAATTTTACCTACACTGAAGACGAAAAATATTCCGAAGTCAGTGCCAGGATGAGGGGTTAGTTTACTTTGCCTCATTTTTTTCTTACTAGAGTCTAAACACACTGGCTGTTTTGAAAGTTTGAAGTTTGGTTTTCCCGTTCTCTTCAAGAGTCAGTTTTCCAAAAGTCTCCAGTGTTTAACCACAAACATGATGGGCTGTGAACATCAATACCTCAGCTCAACAGTGCCTTGAACAGGTCTTTTCTGGAGAAAAAAATAAATCCCAAAACACACACAACCACCCACAAATGCCATTTTCATAATTTATTTCAGTGCCTATTTACTTCCTGCACAGTACACTGCAATGTCTGTTTCTTCCACAAAATAAAACCACTTTCAAATGATCATCATGTGTCAGATGATGATCTGTTCCCAGGCAGAACATCAGATTTTCAAATGAAACTTCAGTTCTATCAATAAGAAGTAACAAAATGTACATATAGGCAAATCTAGAGGTAAAGTTTAACAGTATATTAACAAAAACATTTTGATTATCCTATAAAAATAAGGACTCATAATCCCATCAATGGCTAAAGAAAAAAGCAGTTGCACACCTTTGGCAATAAACCATGAACATTTATGCAATTTTCCCTACACTGTGTTGCTAAAAAGAAATCACCAAGACTGATAAAGCTTACCTCTCGGAGGGTAGGTTTGCCTTTGAAAAAATCTGTGTTTTTGCTACTTTTTGGTGGGTTAAATCTTAAATTTAGAAAAGCACATCCATTAGCAATGGCCTCTAAGGGAGCCGGCCCTTCATATGGAAATCCAAGACCAACAAACAGCTGAAAAACAGAAAACAAGGGCTGTCTTAATTTTTGTTATTTACAAGAACACAAAGCTGAGTGCTAGTTTAAAATAAGCAATAACCCATTCTAAATGTACCAGCTTAAAAAAAAAAAAAAGTAATGTTAAGAATAAAATGGGACAAATTCAACAGCTCACCTCCTCCCACCCAAGCAGTAATGGAATGTCCTGTAAAACACATTTGACAATAATCTTCTGTAATGAGCTGAGGTGGTTTTTCATGGAGCTGAGGCAACAACAGACCCTTTCATTTATTTTTTTGAAGAAAAACCAAAGTTAGTGGTTTGACTGGGGCTGAAATGAAACTGCTGGTGCTTTCCTACAGGTACAGGTTCTACCGCAGCAGACTCATGGAACAGCTACACTAGTGTTTTCCCCCTCTCCAAACCTGCTGGGTTTGCCAACATGAACTTGCTCCTGGCACACTAATTAAGGCTCCTAATTAAAACGGTAGGTGGCAGCAAACATCAGCTAACGGCGCTGTACCGAGGCAGCAAGAGCCTGCACAGGCTTCAGAAGGTTCAACGCCTCCAAGGGAAACTAGCCCAAAAAAGCATCCTAAAGCTTTCCCTACATCACCTGAGATTACAGGTGCTCTGGAAAATGAAAAGACATTAAATGTTTTTTTCAGAGTTGCCTGAAAAAATCTTGACCCCTTTCCTGGCCAAACATAGTTAACTCCCCTGAATTAAATATAGGATTCTTCATCTTCATTTGACTGTCCAGATATAATGGGAGAAATACAAGCCCTGATTTGTAACAGCAATTTCTTGGCACTGCTGCATAACTTAATGTATGTATAGAGAGAGCTACTGCCTTTTACAAGAAAATAAAGCACAACCTTCATAACTATTAGGATCATGTATTCAGGATGTACGTATTCAAAGAGGTCAAAATATACTATTCTGCATTAAATCTTCTGCAACATGGAAATGAATCCTGCTAAAAGAACATTCACAGCTGGAGGCTCTTCCTAGGAGCTGGTGCATAAACCTGTAGTCAGTCTTGTCGTGCACAGGCACTGCAGCATCAATTCTCTCCAACCCATGGCAACAACAGTATAAATTCAGAGTTGGCTCATTTAAAAAAATGCATGTTAACACTTCTCAGCACAGTTGAGGACATACAGTTTGCACTGCATGGAGCTGAATATTGTTATTTCATTTTTCAATATTCAGGTTTAAAAAGTTGCCTGCTTGCAAAAAGTTTCCCAGCTATCTCACTAATTTAAATCTTACAGAAACTCTCCCATGGCTGATAAGAAAAAGATCTGGAAGACTATCTCCATTAAAGACAGATTATCTAAATTCAGGTTTTATATATGGCATAAGACATCTGACCCGTCAGTCAGATGAGATGCATATTAAATTTCATCTAAAAAGAGGCTGAATTTACAGAAAGGTATGTCTTGAAAATAATGACTTATGGATATGGAACCATTTCATGCAATCTGCACATAAAATATTATTTATTTAAACTACTCCTTAGTTCAGGCAGAAAACCAGCTGAGAACCAGCAATTAAACCCATCTGAAGTATCAATTCTCCTATGATCCTGTGTTTGTCTGTTAGGTAGGGAATGCTGAGTTGTTTGCTTAGTTTTGCACTTTTTTAATAAACTGCTGCTGTGCACTGCTGAGTTCTGTGTCTGACTGGCCCATTTATTTAGGAGGAAGCTCCATGGGGAAAGAAACATGGGTTTATGTTTTGACAGCACAGAGCACACTGTCATCACTTAATCTGTAATAAATAGCTTACCACCTGTTTCTCATCCATTTTCCAACCTCACCTCTAAGCAGCACTGCACCTTTGAAAGAAGAAAGATGTGTCTGATCACTAGAACAGTGTGTGTGTGCTGCCTGTTGGCCCAAGGTTGCAACAGCTGCCTGCAGCTCCCCTAAGTCCTTTTTTCAGCCCTCCAAAATCTTCTATCAGTCTCCATTCTCATCGTCATCAAGTCAGCTGAAATTCCCAAACTCAATCTAGACCCTGCCCCTGAAAATTGTCCTTTATGAAGTGGAAGGTGTCCTTGCTTGTGGCAGGGGGGTTGGAACTAGATGATCTTTAAGGTTCCTTCCAACCCAACCATTCTGTGAGTCTCTATGATTGATGTTCCTTGGTCAGCCAGTATTTTTGTACGGTATAAAGAGCAAAGCTGAGAAATACCTTAAATGCCTTTGAGAGAGTTTTGTTAATTCTGATTAAAAGAGCAGGTATTAGAGAACACAGGCCATTTTTGTAACTCACAATGCTCTCATTTGCTAATCATTTGAATTACATGCACCCTGTTATTTCCAGAAAGGCTAAAACAATCTGTCAAGGTACTTCCTAAGAGAATGTAAAAAATTCTGCAAGTCACTAATTGAAAAACAAGTAAAAAAAGAAAAAAGTAGAAATAACAGTCAACAGTTTTCAGGTACCATCCATCCTCAGTACAGGTGAGGCTGTGAGGAAGAAAAGGCTCTGTCCCACAAAGAGTAAAGATTTAGAACAGACTGTTTTTTCCACTATTTTTTTATATAGATGTACACTGTTGCCTCCACCACACTATGGTTTTTAGGATACTTTCTTACCAGTCACTATGTCTGGTAACCCATTCCACCATGGAGAGGCACCTCCAACCCACAGCCGAAGATCTACATTGCAAAACTCCAGATGTGAGTGACCATGTTGGTAACATCACAGTGGGTACATGTGGCTAAAAATATTAGCCCTGATCTGACTTTGTTAGCTGCAGCAGAATTGCTATGCAGGATAGAATTCCTTTATGCTCTGCTAGTTGATTAGTGCTTGAAACCATTTCATGTTCCGTATGTGAGCATTTTGCTCACCTTTCAAATGCTTCTTAAAGCAAGAACCATTATTTTTCCTGCAGTGCTTTAAGTGGGCACATGGCACAACCAGCTCTGTAGGTTGATGCCTCATGCAATGTGATGATTGCCAGGAGGAGATTACAGTATACAAGTATATATAAAAGGGATAACAGCAAATAAATGCAGACATAAAATCCTCATGGTGACAGCAGTGTGGGTTTTTTAGGAAAACATTCCTTTTTAGTAAGGTCTGCTACCCAGATCTGTCTGTGCCTGTAGGTCTGCATGAATCAAAAAAGGGCATTTGTATCTGCAATCTCACTTGCCCAACTTGAGTAAAGCAGGTATTGGAACCTTCAAGCAGGAACACTTAGGTTTTCATAAAAAAGGCTCTTCAGGAACCTTTTCTGCCTTTGCAATGAACTGAGCCCCTCGTTTGGAATTTCAGAATTTTGAGTTGGTCACCCAGCATCACACTAGTCAAGACACCACTCTTTTCTGAATGGCAGTCCTCTCACAGTGCAGTATTCAAGTGGAGATTTTCTGGCACAAAAAGTGACTCACAACCACTTCTGTGAAAAAACAGTGTGCTTCTATTTTTTTTGGAAACCATTGACTTTCAGTTGATGCTAAGCAATTTGTGGAGTTTACAGGACCATATCAAACTATTATTAAAATGAGTAAGCAAACAAACAGGCTTTCTAAATTATAGTCGAAAGTATAAAATAAGGAGTGAATGCTTTACTTCACTGACTGTAATTACGAGTAGCTGAATATTTAAGAGAAAAAATTTCATATTCCAGAGACTAAATGCTATAGTTCCATGAACAGGAGTGTTTATCTTCTCCTCTCCCCCTTCTGACATTACTGCACTTTATCTAATTTATTCTGTCAGGTTGGTAGGTTTATCACCACTTTTATATGTCTCCTTACTGAACTTACATATTATCTTCTGAACTACAGAAAGAGGAATATAGCAAAGGTTAACTATCTTGCTATATTTTCCTCATGAATATAAAATACTTTCTGGAAAAGTCAATTCTTTTGTGATTGAAACAACTTGAGAATAGAATCACTAGTTAAATGTCCTTTCAGCTGATTTTGTGAAGCGTGTGGAAGTAAAAATAGATAGTCCTTCATAAAAGGCAATATGAAAACCAGCTTGTTTTCCTGTTTCTGTCTAGGCAGGGTGTTGCTCCTGTTTTTATTAATCACCATTCAGAAATCATAAATCCCACTTAGAAAAAGAATTTGAGCTCCCTCAAAAATGTACAGTGACCTGAAGTAAAAAGTTGCATCTGAAACTTTCTCAAAGGGAGAAATATTTCTCAAGAATTCAATACTGGTTCTTCCAAGAGAGTCTAGTCCAACTCCTCCAGCTGCCCACTTGGCAAGGAGCCATGGAAGTTGGCAGGAAGGCTGCCAGCTCGCCTACCCTATTTTCCTCAGACGTGATGAATGGCTTTACATCTTCTCATTAGAAACTGTAGACATGTCTCGTTTTTGTCATGCACTACACAGCTGAACTAGCCATGATGAGGCTCAAACAGCCCCCTCCTGACTGGAAAACTCACTTATTCTGAAATGTGCTGCTTTATAACACACACCAGAATGAAATGGCAGCTGCATGCTTCTGAGAATAACTGTGTCCTACAGAGACCAAATACATTTTGGGAACGCAAAGCTCTGACTAAGAATCACAGGACTGAGCCACTACCTATTGGTATTTTGTTGTCTAAGGGCAAAATGAAGCAGTTCAACATAAACTGACGCTTCTGAGTACACTAAACCATCTAATTTGTTGAGTATTATTTAGCTCTCACTCTGTGGAAACCAGAACATTTGTCAGCTGACCTAACAAAAACTTGCTAACACAGTGTTGACATCACAAGCAATGACAGAGAATTCTTGCCCTTGGTCTCAAAACATCTGAAAGCTTCTGGAAGCCTAAAGACAAAGGTTGCTGCTGGGAGACAGCAACAGCAGCCCTTGATGGTCCCAGCCAGCATTGTACCCACAGATGTTCCCAGCCCAGAGTTATGGCTCTGATTATTCACACACTTGCAGCACACAGATAGTCTGGTGACAAAACCTCCTTAACTAAATTCATTAGGGAACTCTGGCCATGTTGCCTAGTGAATAAAGTGATTATGGTAAAAAAGTGTCCTTGTACATCACAGCATGCATGTGCACACAAACACCGGGCTCCTCAGGGCACAAAGCTCCCATTTAAGTCAGCCTGATTTTTGTGGAAAACCTGCACTTGTTTTAGAAATTCAAGCCATGATCCATCTGATATAAACACAACTGACCCACATAAACAGCAGATGGCCACTAGTGACAGGTGAGTGGTGTTTTATAACCAGCTACATTCAAGTATTGTCTCTTAAAGGGTATCAGAATCTGAAACTGTGAACATACAAGCAACAAGAAGACTTAGAACAAGTACATGTGTTGATCAATACTGACAGGTAACCATATGCTAGGGCAGAACAGCCAGAATACCTGTGGCATACGAAGCATCAGCCAGCAAAAAACATAAACCCCACAACTCCCTGCACACCCTCCCCAATCCACTTCAACTAAAAATGTCCAAACAAATTAGATGGTAATCTCAGTTTCCACTTTCAAACCCCGGATGCTGCTGTTTCACTTCTTCTGTTCCATTAGATATATTGAAACAGTATCAGACAGGAATAATAAGCAAAATTCCTGATGCAGTAAGCCATATTTAATTTCATTTCAGTGCAACATTAGAAATACATCGCACTCCCATTTCCCTGACAATAATAACTATGAGGAGAAGCAGATGGACTATTAATGGTTTATTATCAAGGCAAAGTTTGGTTAGCCTGGCTGCATCATAAATAAATAATTTCCTTAAAAGGAAAACAGCTTTTGTCATTTGCAAACCTGCTAACAAAAGTTCAGAAAAGCCACATTTGCAGATGTAATTTTTAAAAAAAGTTTATTAAGAAAGATTGTATAAAGAAGATAATTGAGGATAATTGATAAAAATATGAATTCCTTATAGAGGGTTCTGAAACACACTGATGTGTTTCTTAGTGTCATCTACTAAGAAATGCAGCAAATACTCAGATGATTTTCCCCACCATTATGAAGGAAAAACCCGACCATAACCAATGCTGAACAATAGTAGAGAAAATCATGAAAACCTAAAGTGCTTGTAGGACTCTGATAACAGTACAGTGCAGATCCATGCTTTTCACCAAAGACTTCTTGTGGAAAATAAGCAACTTACTGTTTCGGGAGCACTTCATAATCACGAGACAGTCTCTTCCATCTGATATTCCTATTACTAGTCAAAATTGAGTGAAGCTACTCTGCTACTTCCTGTGTCACAGAATCCATGCAACTAAGCTGCATAATATGTAGGTATCAACTTGAATTTGTCCTGAATTGAATGTGTCTTTACATTGCATCTTTGAACACAACAAATATAACCAATAACAACTAGATGAGCTATCTAGTTAATATTGAAAAGCAAGTCTTTTATTGTGATACATGTAAGATGGCTGATAAAGAACTAGAGGAAGACATAGGCAAACATAACTATTATTATGAACTGTTACTTGTAAATTATAAGGACTGAATAATTCTACAGGAATTCCATTAGCTTCTTTTACTATTTCAGTGAATAGAAGACATATTTTTTTCAGGAGGCACTGTTCGTGCTTGGGGTTATTACAAGGTCAATATTCTTCCCACATTATGATTAACACAGGGATTTCCTACTCCACACAGGCAAAAGCTGTGTAATCTCAGATTATCTATGACGAAAGTAAATGTTGACTTTTTAATATGCAACATTATGTGTATCTGTATGCATCAAGTACATACACACAGTGGTTGCCTTTAAAAACTCATAATTTACCAACAGCTGTCACACAGAGATGTCAAATTACCAACATTTTCCCAAGTACTTAAAGACAGAGATCTCTACATTTGTGTGGGAAGCCTGGGAGTTGCTTGCTTTTTTCTTTCCTTTTTTTTTTTTTAATAGATTTTTCTATAGAAGTGCACAGCAAGAAACTATCAACAGGGATGCAGTTCCACAGATTTTGCTAATTTTAAACATACAACCCTCTTCTTTCACCAACTTGAAGTTAAACATCCTATTTAAATGTAAACTACTGAAGTGTTTTAATGTTGTAAAGTGCCACAAAGATTACAGGAATGGCACAGAATCCCAACAAAGCATTTTAACTATGGGGACAGAAGTTATTTATTTTGATGTATATATCGTCCCTTATCTTGAGTTCCCTTGACTCTGGAGCCACAGGCAAAGCACACCACAAAAAGCATGCTCTTTTGCTCACTCTCTCTGCACAGCTGAAGCAGAGGAAGGACATGAATGGCAAATGAAGTGCTTGCTTTTCTTTTCTCCCTGAGAGAGCAGGGTCGCTCTGGGTTAAAGTCATTGCTAGGGCAGAGCAAGCATGCGACTGCACTGCTCTCCGCTGTTACCTAACTTTGACCTCAGGGATGGGAAACAAAGCACACTCTCAGCTGATAATCTCCTTGAACTGAATATCACATTGAAGAAAATGAAAAATGCATTTATCCCTGTTTCTCAAGCTGGTTGTTAAATGTGCCTATAGGCTGTCACGCCAATTTTCTAATAAGAGCTGTCAATCCAAAAACCACGGACATGATGAGAAACGTATTCTTAGCACACAGAAGACGACTTAAGATCCTTTACATTTGATAATTTTTTTCCCAGTGCTTTTAAATTAGGAGCTTATTCATAGGAGGTGAAATGCATGCACTGCAGACACTGCCTATCTGGAGCTATTTTTGCCACCACTCCCACTTGGCAAACTTACTTTGGTTTCTCTCAGTAGAAACTGCAAATCCCGCCCGCTGAGTATCCCATGGTTTTTTACATAGCCAGGAATATACATGGTGCTTGTCCCATGAACAGTTCCATGGACCTCCATATAGGTGTGGATGACATCCAGATAAGCCTTCTTATCCTGTAATGGCAATGATAAAATATTTTCAGTCTTTACAAATTTGAAGTAGCAATATTCAATCCAGTATTCAAAAGCCAGCAAGAGAAGTTCACTCATTCTTATTTGATCTCTATATTTCATCTTTCATTACATTATTAGTTTTGTTTTCTTCTAGACTGGAAGTAAACTGCAGCTTTTTCATTCATAGTCTAGGTATAAATAAATCTATACCAAGGTCCTCTTAATTTTTAACTGGACAAAAACCAGGTCACCACCAGACAGCTGCAATCTCAGCATGCCTAAACAATGCTTGGCCTAAAAATACTAAACCCTCATTTTGAAATAGCAATTTTTCACTGTTTTTGTCAGAGACGCACAAGAATTAGTCTACCTTCTTTGTCAAGAAAACTGTGAATGTCACCTTAGTAAGATGTAGTCTTGCCAACTGAAGAACTGAACACACACCTTTATCTAAATAGCCATTATCTGAGTCCCATGAGATGCCTACAAATATTCCACTTACCTTAAGTTTCAAAGGCATTTTGGAAAAAATGCAGACAAGAGTAAAGGCTTTAGTGTTGCATTTAAAAAAAAAAAATTATGAAAAAACTGTACACCATTCTAATTTGCAAACAAGATTTACTTTAATTTTCAATGCCATATGTTTTTTGAGTTTTAAAGACTACTGGCATTCCAAAGGCAATTAGCTAAAGACAGTATTTACATGCAGTATGCAGCACAGATCAGAAGACTCTCCCTCAATATTTGCACATAGTCTTAGTAATAGCTCTAAAATCAGGCAACAAGTTTCTACACTCCTTGGCAGCGAGTTTTTAAGAATTCTACTTTCACTCACTATTTTTGTCATGTAAATTCTGTTCCTCCACAGCCCTGTGTGAAAGCTGGCCAAAAATTTTACTGAAGTTCATTCAAAGGGCAAGTAGACTGGTGAAAATGCTGTCTTTTCAGATCCTGGAGGAGCAGTAAAGTATCAGGCCAAGGTGAATGAATGCTATCACTTCTTACAGTTTCCTTGCTAAATGAATTGTTGGGATGCATTTGAATGCACAGGGTATTTAATGTACATAATGATGGGCTCCTTGCTTTAGCCCAATCTGTTGGGGACCCTGGCTGTGCTGAAATGGAGGAGACCTGCCTCATTAATAAGTCTCCTTACTCTGGCAGCTATGCCAAGGCTGCACTGGCCAGACAATGTCCTGGGCTAAGTATTATATAAAATGGTCAAAAGATGAAGACAAAGATGCTTTTTTGTTCAATGTGGCTGCTGGTATTATTAATTAACACAAATTATTCAAAAAACTAAAAGCTTGCTCCATTTTTTTGTTTTTCCCTTTACCTCAGATTTGAATTGAACATTAACTGTCCATAACATTAACTGGGAACATTACTTAAACATATGACTAATTTCTTTCATGATTCAGAGTCTAAAACCACAGATAAAACATTTAGAATCCCAAAGAGAATCAAAGTCCAAGCAAAGCCTCACTCCTTTATTTCCTTACTTACTTCAAGTCAAAAGCAACTGCTTTCATAACCATCTATCAAGCACCATGAAAATATTATCAGCACCTTATACCTTGCCTAGATCTCACATTTCTCTCCTTTTGCAATTAATTTCCACATTCCTTGCAGAGTGTTATTTTTGATCATAAAGGTATCTATTGTAAGAAGCCAAAATAATTCACAAAAATAATCAGGACACTGATTCTGAACACTAAAAACACTGAATTGGAAAATGAGAGAGTGTAAATACGACATTTATAAATAGAAAGGCTACATGTAAATAAATCAAGAAATTTGACTTGCAAACGAAATATTAACACTCCTTCTACTATTTATGCACTTCTTGAGTTTGCCTGCTAGGGAGCAGGTATAATTTTTCTTTTATCTTAAATCATTTGACAGTAAACTCCAGATTTTTACTTTCTCCAAAATAAATGCAAAGAAGAATTACTGCTGGCTAGTAATGCAAACCCAGCATTCTCTGCAGTGTGCACCTAACTGCACTTATCATCCTGCTGTCCACACTGCAAACCAAGACTTTGAGCATGGAAGATAATCACATTAAAAGAAAGCAAGTTATTTCTCCTCAGAATCAAAATGGAAGTGTAACAGTGAGTAACAGCTATACAAACCTTTTCTGAAACAATTTTTCAGCAGCTAAAATAAACATGCCATTCAGGAAAGTACTTTTTGTTGATCACTGACTGTAGAACTGTTATTACTGTTCATCAATCATTTCCACTGAGTTTTAAAAGCACCACGATAAGGCCTTTCTCATCAAGTGACAACTATTTGATAAGTCTTTACCTAGGACAATATTAACAAGAAGGTACAGTATGAAGAGGTGAAATTTTAAGTTTGGTGGGTGAAAAATTTAAATATAAAAGCTAAAAAAACTCATCAAGAATTAAACTCTGCTCTTAGTTTTCTTGAGGTAGTAGATGGTGGTAATTAAAAACTCCGCTTTACCAACAGTTTTCAGTTCAAGGTAATGACAGTGTTTTGCAATTTTGGACCATTTGGGTGCCTTCACAGAACACCAAAAAGTCAGCACTGAATGAAACTAAGAAGCACATATGCAGAACTACAGGCCAACTGGATTACAGAAGAGCTTGAATCAGTGTTCTAAACTGCTTTATGGGTTGAAAGTTCAGACTGTAAAATGTATGTAAAAGAGCCCATATATCCAGCCTCACTTTCTTATATTGAAAAATTCAGGGGGTAATGGTTTCATAAAGCAGGACAAATGTAATTCAGAAAAGTTAGTACTGGGATACATCTTTGTATGTATCCTAAAGGCATACTGTTGAGTCTAGAAGTCCTAACATCTTGTGGCTTATCTCTCTAAGTGTCAAGTCAAAAATAAGCCAAAATGCAGTGTACCTGCAATGTTTGACAATTGAGATTGTGATGCAAACATAATCTCTGTTCAAGAACTGTCATCAAAGGCTGTTCAAGACATCCTTGAATAATGAAAATCCTGTCTACGAGGGAGCTAGAAGAGAGCACAAGTGCTGAGGAGTATTAAGAGAGTTAAATACATAGTGTTTAACTGTAAGAGTTTTACAGTGCTAAATCACAAAGAGTAGATGATGCCCCTGGGAGCTTAAATATGAAATTTTCAAACTGCTAGCCACTAAATTTAAAAATAGATGTGGAGAAGATTTAGTGATTCCTGACTAACAAGTGTGAATTCTACACCGAACAAATTATCTGAAATTTCAATAAAGTGTTAACTACCTGACCATGTAAACCCATCAAAATTACAACAGTCAATTCTTCCTGTCCAAGGAAATCCTCTCTCCCTGGTAGTGTTCTCTAAAAAGAAGCCAAGCAGCATGTCGAAAATCTTTAAGAATCTTAAAGGGACTAAATCTCTTTGGGAGAGATTGGGAATCACTCTTGTGAATGAATAGTCATCATGAGAAAGAGAACAGAGTAGTGACAAAAGTGTGCTGTCAATACACGCTATTCAGAGGTGCAAAACTGAAACTAACTTCAAAATTTTGCAGAAAAACATCATAATATTGAACACTTGAAGTTTTGAAGCTTTTTGAAAAAGCCCCCTCAGTAATCTCAGTAAGGGACAAAGTGACAAGAAAATAGATTACCCAATAAATTCAACATAACTAAAGAGACACACATGTTGAAAACCAGTCCTCACTTCATGCATGAAAAAAAACCTGAGCTACCCAGAGTCACTCAAGAATGAAGGCTTTGCATTACAATAATATATGATCATGGTCCACGAAAAAAAACAGTCCATTGTTCAGTAGCAGTCAGTCCATCCACCAACCAAGTAAAATGATAGGAATTATTTGGAAAGGAATTGAAAAATAAAGGGAATATTATTGAACTGTTCTATAAAAAGTTCTTCTCTCCCTCCTCGGATATCACTGCACTTCTGGTCCCTTCTCTCAAAAAGAAGCTGAAAACACAGAACACAGTTCTGAGAGGGGTAAGAAGGATCCAAGATACAGGATGGTTTCCACTGTTACATACAGAAATCTGTAACAAAGTCATTAACAATTCTCCAGTTTGAAAGGGACAACCTGACAAAACATGATAGAGTTTTACAAACCCATAATTGGCATAAAAAACCTGATGGGGGCAGGTTTAGAAAAATCCCAAAGTTAACAACTCCTTCTGCAACAGGTCAGAGATTTGAGGGACTCCACGACAGAGAAAGTTGCAAAGGCAAAAAAATGTTTGCATAGGTTCACGATCAAACAAGTACTTTGAAGTCACCTCTTACTGAGATCTCAAAAATGTGCCAACAGACAGTTTATCAATAGAGAAACAGATTTAGAAAATACACTGAATTAGAAAAGCTGGAAAGAGAGAGAATATGCAAAGAAAGTATTATGCAAGCTTGCCATGCTCTTGCTCTTCCCTGAATGTCCATTTATGGCTTCTTTTTTAGGTATCTCTTCATAAAACACACATTGGCACATACATAATTTTTGCACAAAAAATGAATAAAACATCTCAGCAAAGACTTCGATTCTTCAATCTTTGCCAGAAATCCTTATTCAGCTCCTTATCCTCATCTTTATTTATTTCATCCATGAAGGTTTGAGTTTTTTTAAACACTAACATTTTTATAAGAGTTGACAATTTCATTGTCATGCAATGCACACTAACACCTAGGCAGGAATTTCCTGTCCTTTGAATGGAAATTTCCACAACTAACAATGAGACATCGTTGTGCATTCTAAGTGGTAAAGTAGAAAAGTTCAGGGGTACAGAAGAAAACAGAGTGGGGTCACAGGAAGAAAAGGTTGTGTTGGTTTTTTGCTAACCAAATACTTGTAGATGACTGTGTGGATCAGTACTGTAAGGCTTCACTAATTCATTCTGCAGCTCAAGAGTTCTGTAAAATGAGAAGCTGATCACTGACCTGTTTGAAAGGTAAATATCATAAAAAACACTTTCTTTCTTCATACTAAATTAAATTCTGATTTTCATAATAAATATTCAAGAATAAGCCTTTAAAAGTGTACATGCATGCATGCTTATTTACTGCACCTATAACTGCTCGTGTGCTTTGATTTACTTGGCTTTCTGATCCATACTTCTTTCAGAAGGAAATGGTGAATTTCAGAAATGTTGCTTAAGTAAAATGTCTGGCTCATTTCAATTTGTTATGTGACATGAAGCAGGACAGTGCTCCTGCTGTCTGAAGACAGCAACTAAAGAGTTTTGATCAACTGATAGGCACACAGTGCTGCTGTACATTTGGAGGAACACAGAATACAAAGATGATGAGACAAGTTTTTGAATGCACTGACCACATAGGAGAGAAAAGATGCAAAGGAACTTTTGTCCCCTTCCTAATGTTTCTTTTAGTTAGAAAGTAGAAATGAAATGTTCATTCAAAGTACATTGCTATATATGAGGTACAAAAATCAATCAGAAGGAAGGGAAGGCAATACTGCAAGCAGTAAGACACTGATTTCTGCCTGTAACAGAACTATTCCTACAAGTATAATTTTTCCTCTCCAACTTTCCTCCCACTTCATGCATATGATGGGAATATTATATGTCATCTGGAGTTCTAAAGGGGAGACATTAGTAAGAACAGCCTTGTTGATGTGCTTTGCCATTGAGAACAAACTAAAGATAACCATTTCCAATCTCCAATGCTTCTAAACTTGTTATGCAGACAGTATATATATTTAAGAAGAATGCCCATCTTGTCGAGTGGCATTAGTAACAAATTCACATGTTAATTTGCCTCTAAATAGACAAATATTTTCAAGACAGCTCCAATACTCAATAATAAATACTAAAGCAATCATCATACACTCATGTTATGCGTTAATGACTATTTTCTGATACAAGCAACACTCTGACTTCTCTCACAGCACCCCACAAAAGAGAGATAGCAAATAGTGCAAAATGAATCTCGATTCTTTCTTCTTTCTAGGATTAAAGGTAAAATTAGTGGAATATAATGACAGGAAGTTGCAGGAAGAAGACCAAAGAAAAGACAGACCAAAACAGGAGCTAAGGCAACATAAAAAACATTCTTTTTAATTGAAATGTTCTGTAATTAAAGCCAATTTTGATAATGGAGAGCATTATGGGTTTCACTCACATTTTACTCATTCCTTTTTTTTTTTTTCCCATTTTGGCAGGAATAGGATTCTCTTTACTCCTTAGTACTGTCAGAAATGCCAGACAAAACCCCAAACCTTTATAACAAACACATCCAAAACTTGGCAAACGTTGCCCTTGACAGCTTACCTCTAAATATAACCCTTAGGAATGTGGCAAAATTCTTTACAGTCTCCTATTTGTAATCCTCAACCCACTTAAGACTGATCTAGTTATTAGAGGAAAATAAACAAGATTTCTCTTATGCTCTCTGCAGCACAAATCCTTCCTGACCTCCAGCAAGGCGTACCCGGACTTGCTGACTATAATATGGGATGAATGTTACTGAGTCAGGTATAGCCACACAAGAAAAGAACCCATGTCTATGGCTATATAAAACCATGACAGCAGTTGGCTATACCAGCCCCACCCCCAGGGAAAAATGGTCCTATGCATACTTCAGTTCCACTTTAACCTGCTTCGTTAAAAATTAAACAATTTATTCACAACTGCTGTTCCCCAAAAACACCACAGTCTATGGAAGTGGGATGCTTTCCCCTCCACATTGTGCTTCTCTAATGACTGATCAGACCCAGCAGTGACACGTGTATTCTGTGGAGATTACATTTCTTGTTAATTGGCCATGTTCAGTATAAAGAACAGGAGCAGGATAAATAGATTAGTCTGGCTCCTTACAAGACATGGTGGCAGATGAAAAGAGCACTGAACAGGGAAAATGAAGGAAACGTGAAATAAGCAAATTACACAGACACAAGATTAGTTCAGGCTTTCTCTTGATCAGAAGAATTGGATTTTATCACTCCAGATAAGACAAGCCACACTGTAACTGATGCAAAGTCTGTCTGCAGTGATTTGCACTTTATATACAAGTGCACATGTGCATGACTGCAGTTACAATCTGCAAGTTACAGTTTTAATGTGCTTGATGTTACAACCATACAGTACCCATTTTAATATGGCCAGATATCCAATCACATATCTTGGAAAAAACAAGACAGGCAATACTGAGAGAAACAGAGCACTGACTTGAAAAGCAGCACTTCTAAAACATGATACAAGGGGCTTGGTAGAGAAGTCACCTAAACACGAGTTCACAGTGGTGAAAAGGGGATCTGCCTAACAATGCACACAGTATTTCCTTTTGGATTTGGTGTTGGTATGGCCCATGTGCCCTTTGCTAAAATTCACATTTCAAGAGGAATGCGAATAATCCTGAGAAGGTTCAGAGAAAACAGACATGTGAGATCACTTAAGGATTAGGAAGCACAAAGCTCTCAGGGGTTCAGCATATACAGGCTTTTCAGGAGATGACTCCAGGTTACTTTGACCTCAGTCTATATATTCCTACAGGGAAACAGAACAGAAACATCAGCAGGCCAGTAGAGAAAGTCTAACTCCTACTAGGACTGGAAATTACCGTATGTAAACTTGTACCAGAAACAATGCAAAGTCTTAAGGGAGAAGGCAATTATTTGACAACTTTACCAGAGGAAACAGTGGGGTTTAAACTGTGTGCTATTTAAAAGTCAAAATTGGATGTTCTTTTCCAAAAAGCCATGTTTTTGTCTTAATGAGTCCATGAATAAGTGTGCCATACAGAATCTGAGACTAGGCAGTCACAAATCTCCCCTCTGGGCATATCAACTATTAATACATATTTTTGAATTCATGCAGACTAAATAAACTGAGAAAGATATATATCTCAGTGAAAAAAAACCCCTGGTGACTAAGCAACTATCTTGTTCCTTAAATCCAACTAGGATTCAACAGGTTGTTCTGCTGATGTGCACTACAAATCAGGTCAGGAAGTTTAGATGCTTATGGCAAGCAACTGTTCCTGAGAGACTGATAATGAGATCAGGAACTAAAAGTACAAGAGCCTAAGCTAGAAAAAGACTTGAAGAGAGGATCCCAGCTCTGCTCCAGCATTCTGCAGACAGAAGAGACCGCAGACTGGGGCATTATAACTTGTTCTATACCATGAGCCAAATACAATAACCGTCACAGTATTAACTACATATTTTTCTCAACACAGAAGCCAAGCATTCAGCTCTACCTTTTCTGCTACCACCGGGAACATTTTACTGTTTGTCTTCAGTTTTAGGTTTGTTTTACCTCACAGATTGATCATTTACTTGTAGGTATCATTTTTCAAGAATTTACTCTGTATAATCTCAGTCAGACTAGATGTGGTTCAGAAAACCGTGCAAGACCAATATTCTCATGCCAAGGAAGAGAAAAGAAAAGAAAATATAAGATATAGGTGCTCTCACACTCTCATATTGTTTGGTCTTATGTATGGCACATGTCCTGATCAGTTCCTTTTTCAGTTGACAAGAGGTTTAGAATAAGGTCTTTTTAGGCAAGAGGGAAGGCACACAGAGGACACGGGCATGCAGAGCATGTGGGCACACGGAGATAAAGGTAACTTGGAAGAAATTCAGTTATTAGTAAGCAATCTCTTTGGAAACTGCATGAGAGAGACACTCCCAGGGGTGTCAGCCTGGAAGAAGGAGCTACAAAAAAGGACTGTGGACAAAAGAAAAGGACCACTGTGACTTAATAACACAATATATTTTAACTTGGTGAAAATATGACCTAATCTCAGTGTTGTTTTTCTGCTGCTCTGGTCTGCAGATGGGAGACAATACAGTAATTGCAATATTAAAGAAACAAAACTCTGGTACTATTACAGGAGAGAAAATAAGATTGCTCACTTCTAAGGCTTTTAGTGAAATGTAATTTCCACTTCAAAATGCAGTATATTTTTGGTTGCAGATATAAGAAAAGAAATAACTGAAATACACATTTGCTTATGACTGATTAAAGGTCACAAAGACTCCAACACCTTCAATTTCCCATTATGTTTACCAGCTTCTGCATTTTCCAAAATTATTCTCATATCAAGACTATAAGACTATTTTCATTCTATCAGGAAGGCATACATAAATAGCAAAGGATCCACCTCATTCTAGTCAGAAGTTTCCTATCAAAAAGACTTCAAAATGTTCAACTGAATTATTTAAATATATTTATTTTCAGGAAAATGGGTTTAGACAGAAGCGATACTTTTAAATTAAAAGTTATGCTTTATTCTACTGATCAAAATAAATTTGCTCGGGCATATGAGTATAGAAAACTCACCTTCCAGAAATTATCTACTTTGCCATAGACAAGAGATTGATTCTGCCTTTTGATGTCATTAATATGCTTAATGTCACTGGAATTCAGGTGCTGCTCTACCACAAATCCAAGGAAGCTGTTATCTGGAGTGTGAGCTGTAAGAAACAGAGCATATTCAACACCTTTGAAAGTACCAGCTAATGTTACAATAGAGTGAATGTTGTCAGAAAGGAAGTTATAAGGAACATATTATTCAACAGATCATCTCTTTCATATTAATACTGAAAGATAAATTTGCTTGCTTTATTATCAAAACCAGTTCTTATATTTCTGCCCATGTGCCTACTGAAGTAAGCAGCTATTTTCTGCCTTGTTTCTGATAATAAAAATTCTGCAGCTAGGCTGATTCCAACGATAATGATTTTTTCTGTGTGTGCTAAGCTTTATTTTATTATTAGAGATAAAAGAAACAAAAGAAATCTAGCCTGACAATCTCAGAGATGCAATACCAACAATTTGAAAACCCCCTGGATTTATGCTTGTTATCAAAGCTGTTTGTTGCTCAATGGCATAAATAAATTTTACTGAATTTCTTGGGTTCACCTCTTACACCAGAATTGCTAACACCAACCATCCAACTCATTGTGTATTACGTATCCATGCTAATTACTGGCCAACAAAGTCACACCATGTAAATCAGAATATGAATTTCATTGCCTAATTCACCCAGATATAGCAATCACAAAATATTGAAAGGTAGCAAGTGAAGTTGGCAAAATTGTTCTTAATCCAATGCCCAGACAACAAAAGTGCAATTTACTCATAGTTTTTTCTATATTATTTTTAGCCTCTGTTGGTCTTTTTCCAGCAGTGACTTCCAGCAACACTGGCCACTGTTCTCCTTCTACAGAGACAGGGACATTTAGACTCATTAAAACTGTTGTTTTGTTTGGTTTTTTTTTTGTGGACAGGGTGTTTAATTCCAGGGATGGACTCCAACATTCAAGGCTTCAGGCAAACATCCATGCCTACTATATAAAAGTTACTCCAACATGTGGGGTTTTTTTGCCTCTCTGAAAAGTATCATAACCTCACACAAAATGGCTGCAATAAACACAGGATCTCCCCTACAAGTCTCCCCTGTAATTCTGGCACACAAGCTGACAATTATTAAGTACATTTTGCAAAGTTAAAGAATCCAAAGCAAAAACAAACAAACAAACAAACAACTCCAAAGACAACACCCTAGGCACTCACGCTACATGCAATGCTAAATTTATAGTCAGTTATTAAAAAAAAATTTATTGCAATTATGAGGTTTTGCTTTTTGATTCCTGAAAATTAGCCAACTGGATAATGCAGTAGAAGACAGAAACCATACACTGTGTACACATCCCTCTGCATTATATTCAGTCTTTCAAATGACACTGTTTTTCACAAAAAATGCCTCAGCAACTGTTTTGCACTCACTTAGACCCAAGGACTTTTTAGAATTTTGCATAGGAAATGGCATTTTGCATAGCAAATATGCCTGAAAAGGGGCATTTTTCCATCCTTTCATATTTTTGGATGAGAGACTGCATTCAAAGGAGAGGCAAGGCAGTACACTCTCAAAAGAAAAATAAACCTTTGTTAAAGTTAGATTTAGAACTGGTGGAATTCAGTGCCTCAAACATCACTGACAGGAAGCACCCAGATGGATTTTTAAGCAAGGTCATGCAGTTTTAAAAGTACCAGTGCTGGTATTTTGTGTAAAAGTATTTGAACTAAAAAAAAAAAAAGAAACCAAAAACATAAAAAGGGAGAAAACTTCTCATGCTTCTGGAAAACTCAGAGAACAGTCAAGCACTTGGTAATATGCCACAGGTTTGAATATGACATGCTTGTTGCTCAGTAATAATTTTCTGCCCTTATAATCAAAGTTCTCAAAACATAATAGAGTCTGGGGTTCTTGGGAAGCTGTCCAGGGTTCCAATCTGCCATAAAATCTTTACTGATGCATAATATGCACTTTTAATCACAACCTCATAAAGATGGTGTTATCTCTGCAGCAGACAACAAACAACAAATATAAACTTTAAATATCACAAAACACGCCAACTTTTCTGCACCTAGTAAAAAAAAAAGTAAGATCCTTGAACAATCTACAGCACTGGAACCACTGAGTGGAATGAGTTTGCCTGCAATCTGTTTACCACTTTTCCTGCAAAGGAAAACCCACAGTCATTTCCAGTAGCAAAACTTGGAAACAGTTACTTATTAAGATTCCAATATAGTCATATGCTTTGGAAAATTCATTATGAAGTGATTTTCTCTGAACGAGAGGCTGTAACAGCAGTCTGTACTGCCACAAAAGAGATCTCTAGAGAGATTTACTTTCTTCTGCATTTCATGGAGTGGGACTGAGTGGTGCACACACACAGCTGTACCACAAGTATTCATCCAATTATTTTCCTCAAGTGCATCACCACCCTTGGTGTTATCTTGAATAGGACCTCACATACAAATTTCCCAACAGCTGGACTACTTAAATAAAGCACGATTGAGCTCCTTTTCTGTTTAGGACATACACCAATAAATATTAGCAAATGTGGATACGGAACAAGCTCTGCTTCCTAATGTTCAGAGACAAACTCTGCAACCACTTCCAAGTCACATTTCACCACCACATGTTTTGTTACTTGCTTCCGAACAACTGTGAATGCAGTCTTTTATCTTTTGAACAACCTTCACTTATATTTCTCCTGAAAAACCTGCGGAGCAAATGTTGACAGACAAAATATGCCTCTCTCAAGAATTTTACAGGGCAACTGAAATCAAAAGCGTGTCAAGCAGACAGTAGCATGTAAAATTCTGCTGTGAAAAGCAGAAAAGTTTGAAAGACTTGACTATGAAGTCTGATGAGAGGGAACAGTGCGTGCCCTGGCCTGAGTCTCAGACGAGGACCAGCATCAAACTGTGGAGGTCGGCTGGTCATTACCAAGTGTTTCCTTACAGATTTGGGCTGAGCAGCTGCTGCACACAACATACACTGCCCTAAGCCTCGCTTACCCTCCAGCCAGCTGGCAGTAGTGACTTTCTGCACCTTTCAGAGATAACACACTTAAACTACTACTACCACGTGTAAGAGAAAGACCCTTTGATTCTAGAACCTAGTGCCATAAAGTCAAAGACTAGGTCTAGAGCAGGTCACAGTAATCATTTAATCTGATCCAATTTATAGAGAATTTATATTATGTTTTTGTTTGTTTTGTTTCTTTTTTAGGTTTGGTTGTGGGATTTTTTGGAAGATATTTATTGATGCTTGGAAGATCTACAGCAATGCTGAAATCTACTGCTTATTTTTCAATAGCTTTGTACATTGCTGGCAATTAAATGTTAATCAGCTCCCCTCAGGATAAATACTCACAACATGAAAACCCATTAGGTGAAAATTTTGAGAAAGCCACAAGAAAGTAGAGGCAAAAATTTTTTTTTTGCTGAGCGTTTATCAATCCTGAATGCAAAGAAATTGCAAAGGAATGGCGCTTCTCGCTGAGGGACAGAAGCAGAAATAGAACACTATAGCTAACATAGTTAAAAACTTCTGTTCAACATGATGAAATGCAGGAGTGCAGTTTATAAAAATGTAATCGAGCAAGTCTGTCAAAAATCTATTGCTCCATTGTGAGATTAGAGAAGTCAAAACTAACAAAAGCTCACTGACACTTGAGGGAAAAGCCAAGCACCGCTTTCCACAGGCATCCAGAGAAAAAAGTTCCTTACCACTCTTTATATTAGGTTGATGTTCTTATTTTCTGATTGCTGGATAAAAGCATGACAGAGCTTTAGCACAGCCCACAGACACTTAACTACATGATTCTGCCCATTTAGCAGTTGCATTTTATTAAACCATGAATTCGTCTTTCACGATAAAAAGATTCGTCTTAATAACAGCACTCCTTTTTTTAAAGTTCTAAATTATTTATAAACAGAAGGGTACTTACGGAACATTGTATAAAACTGCTGTGGATTAAGGTTCCACTTTCCCCATGGTGTCTTGTGGCCTTTAGACTGGGCATAGTGGGCATGGTTAAACTCTGGTTCAGTTCCAAAGGAATCCAGAACTCTTAGCATACACCTAAAAGAGAAAAACAAATTTACTATAGGTACACATATGTATATTTAAGAATATATATATATAGCTATGATAATTAACATGTGTTTTGTCTTTGCATTTGCGGATGGCGTAAAAACTGAAGGTACATTTTAATTTCAAATGTTTCTGTTCATATTACATTCACAAAGACATTATGAACAGAAAATTCAAGGATATATCAGACATTCAAATAACAACCCTGGAGCTTATTTTGGGTTTCTTTGTTCTTACAGAATGAAGTTATGCTTTGGCATCCAAGTAGAGCTTATTGGGATGCTACAGTGGTCACCTGCATTTCCTAAGGCTCTGAAGTAGAATTTAGGCAGAAGAAGAGAGGATTCTTCATCTATTTTCTGAAGTTCTCAACCATTACCACAAAATCAAGTGCAGCAGCTGAGGGCCACATGCCAAGAAGATCAGAGCAGAACACTATATTGTCTTTAGACAATTGTATTTAGGCTCCAGGTTCTGCTCTTAGACCTACTGGAGAAGCATTGAAAACAGTTTAATTTGCTGAGCTCTTGCACAGTCAGACAGACCATTTATTTGTTTATGAAACATTTTATCACAGACTTTTGAAGAAACAATATAGTAGTCAAATGCCTGCAAAAACCAGCATACAACAGAGAGAAACTCTGGCACTGGATCACAAGGAGCCTGGGATGAGAGAATCACACTCACTCTTTATTTAAACTCCTATTAATGACTTGAAAAAGAAATCACTTCATTTACAAGCGTCTCCTTTCAAAAAAAAGGCCCTTAGAACAGGCAGAAAAAGTCTCAGTGTGAAGAAGACAGCACGTTATAGCATGTACATCCTAGAAGTTATGTTTCCAAAATGCAGCCTGCCAGACCTTTGACATGGCCTGGGCAGGAACTTTATGGCCATCACACTGGCCACTGGCTCCACTGCAAATGAACTGGATTATATGGTTCCAAAGCTGCTGACCCTGCCATTCTTCTACCCCCTAGAAACAATATTTCAGAAAAGATTTATACAGGATGTGCTTCCACACCATGTGCAATTGTGTTATAAACACATGAACTCTTATCACTGCATATTGTATCACCAGGCTTGTACACGCTGAGGAAAAAACACAACCTCATGGGTGGCAGAGAAGGGAGTTGGCTGCAAAAGTTAATGTTAATAATGGCTTTATTTTCCCCAGTTTTCAACATTTCCCACGTGAAAGAATTTAGCCCTCAAAAGGCTAAAGAACTTAGCTCCAACCACTTTTTGGCTTTAAAAGATGAAAGAATTTAGTCCCCAAAATACATTTACATATTTCTTATATATTGCTCATTTCTCTGAAGTATTCATTAATTTAGGAATTAGAAAAAAGACCCAGCAACATTTAAACTCTCATATGAAATGTTACCTTTGTATTTCAAAGTACAAATTGATCAAAACTACACTTTTTTTAAAACCTTCACAGAGATCTTTCAAGCAAAAAGAAAGTCAAAATATACAACACATTATGATTCACCAAACAACAAAGCTGACAGATCAGTTTCTGTACAGTGTTTTATGTCAACTGTTCTCAATGAAAATATTTTACAACAGTGGCAATTATCTCTGCATCATACAAAATACTCCAGCAGGACCAAAACAACTTCTGCACTGATGAATCATTCAGTAATAAAAACCCTCTCATTTCTTGGCAGGCCTTAAAACAAAATTCCTCTCAAATATATAGCTTTTGGCCAGGTACCTGAGTACAGGGAAATGAAAAATGGGATAAAGCTACTGAAGAACTTCAACATTACTGGAGTTTGTCAAATCATATAAGTAAGGAGCACTACGTTGCACCAAGTGCTTTGTTTCCTCTTTTTCCTGTATCCAGATTTAAGATACGTAGCACTAATGGTTCACAGAGATACATGGAACTACATCCAGTAGACACAGGGTCTCTGATTCAGGGCAGGAAATGTCATGCATCAGAAAGCAGGGAAAACAAAAAATATTTATGTGATTCAGGAATAAAATAAGCCAGAAAAAAGATCGTAGCAAAAGGTGCAAGTGTGTGCAGAAATAGTACGAGAGATCAAAGCTTCAAGTGGTGAAATTAATCCCTGAAATGCAGCAGAAAAGAACTGCTAAAGATTCAAAACCTAGAAATGAATGTAATTAATACCAGTTATGCTGAACTGACATTTTAATATATGTAGGAATACCTCAATTGTTTACCCTAGTACCATATTCTCCATTTGTTTCACTTCATGGTTTAAATGTCTTTCAATATTTTTTTATTTATTTTTGCATACAATGCCTTAGCATTTCTAAAGTGAAATAATTGCTTTTGAAAATGACAAAACTTTTTTTTTAATTAAATCAGGGATATATTTTAAATAAAAATCTTAATTTGGTGTACTTTTAAATTCAGTTTTTCACTCTGTTACCCCCTTCCTTCCTAAAATGTCACCTAGCTTTAGCAGTGAAGCTGCAGAGAATTACAGCATGCCCTGAAATTGGTGTCAGACTGATAAGTCTATTCTCTGCCTAATTAAAAAGATGACTGGTGGGTAGCAAACTGCTTTAGAAACATCCATATTAAACTCTCTTTTTTGTGTAACACATTAGAAGTTACCATTTTGGCGCTTATAAAAAAAATCAGACAAAAGTAACCCAGGATTATTTAAAGGGAACTTTTTTCCATAAATATTGGGCAGAAGCACAATCTTAACTGGGGTGTCCTAGTGGAAGTATTTATACACATTTATTCATACACATTCTGCCATCTGATGTTATAATTTTTCTCTAGTTCCATCTACTTCAGCTCTGTTTAAACAAGCAACCCGGTGCAGCATAAACTGTTAAATAAAGAGTACGTAAAAGCAGTGGCTGCAGACACCTTCCTGGGAGCAGAGTGGTTGAAATCCAACCAGTTCTGCTTTGGAAGCTCTGTAAGTGCCCTGAGCTCTGGCACTGCAAAGTACCAGCACAGACACACAGACTCCAGTCTGTCCTGACGTATGTCCAGCCAGCTCAGACCAGGAGCAGCTCCTATCTGCCCATGGAAGTCCTCAGAGATAGACACACATTAACTTTCAGGTCACACAGTACTTTCATTTAAAATGCAAAAACTTAAGTTAGAAAATAACTCTGCTAAAACAGATGTATTCTAGAGAACATACATGAAAAGCAGGAACGTTGCTCATTTTTCAGGATAGCTGTCATGTTAATTTATTTCAAGAAAAAAGCCAGTTGGATTTTTGGCATATGGGAATGAGTCATTGCTAGAGAGACTGTAGAAAAATGAAAAAATACCAGACTCTTATATGATGTGTGGAGGATGTGGGTGCTAAGAAAGGCAATGGGCTGCACTTCTCTAACTATATTAAGCTACTAATTTTTATGTTGTTTCATTGCACATAAACTGCATTAAAATATCCCAACTTCAGAGCTGAAAAACCCAGCATGTCCAGGCATTCTTCTGCTTGAAAATAAGGTGCACTCGAAAATGAGATCTGTTTTGCTATATTCATGCTATTTACAGCACCAATTATACCACAGATAAAGCAAGTACTACCAAAAGTCACTGGTGCTACAGAGCTCAGCTGTACAAATCAGTATTTCAGAAATACTCTCTCCCCAAAGTAGGGTCATCCTTTCGAGATAACAGTTCTAGAAACCTGATTTGCAATTACCAAAAATTACCTCAGGGTTCAAGTTCACCCAGAAAGATTATATAAAGCACTCTTACCAAGAGACTGTTCTGAAGGCAGAGGGTTATTCTACTACTTTATTCCGAACTGAAGTGAATAAAAACATTTTAAATCATTTGTATTTAAGTCTGGTCTGCATAAACCAGACTGAGCTGACCTGCACACGTCTAGTAAGAAACACTTCTTTAAAGACAAACAAATATTTCTAGTGACATTAAATACAACTGAGAGAGAAAACAAAGTTTGTAAAGAACACGGGCTATACATCAGGCCTATTTTTGATAATGTTTATTTTACTGGAATTAATTAAACAGAAACACACAACTATACTGTTATACTACACTTAGTGTTTTCAAGTTAAAAATATTTTGATGACAAAATTTATGAGGTAACTCAGGATGCTGAGAGAAAACAAAATGATTGCAAGAGGATCCTGAAATAGGAGACAGCATGCATGAAGCTATGAATTAATTCTCCTGCTTTAATCAATTTCGTAGTCTCTGCTAGACTCTGGACCCTGTTTTGGACACTGAACTTTAGACAAAGGATCAAGTAATTAAAGAGATTCACAGCAAATGCAACAAGTTTGATGAAAGGTGTACAAACCTGAATTTTGTATGTAATGATTCAAACTCCTAAATCTATTTTTTAAAAAACAAATTGAAGTAAAAGCAGTATATAAGACATCCCAGAGTCTGGCAGAGAGGAGAAAAAAGTAATTTGTTCCCCAGAACCATACTAGATAAGCAATAATGGGCACTTTGCAAGAAACTAGGCCAAGAAAAACACTTTAAAGAAAATCTTAGCTACATAAAACAATAGGCTGGGGCATCTTTTGCAGTCTTCAGCAAAAGACTGGCAAAAGTCTCTCATGAAGGACAAACGCACCCTATATATTTTTCAGCAAGGTCATGGACTAGATGAGGCTCCTTTCCATTCCATCAAATCCAGTATTGTAGAAGAAAGGCAATAAGATATTCTTAATTCAAAAGCCTGACAAAAACTACTACTCTACCTAAGGTATTTAGAATTAAATCCAGTTCTGCTCTCCTAATCCAGAAAACATCAGCCTTTACCACAAAATAGGAATCAATGAAAAGTGGATTGATAATTCAAGATTTAATGATTCTATGAAATAGAAAAGAAAAATTGAACAGCTAATCTAATAATCTCAGTATCATGGTGTATTTCCTTATCTTTGTTATAGAATATATCAAGTAGGAAATTGAAAGCAAACAGGAAGAAACATTTAAAATTTATAAGAAAGTTTCATATGCTGACCACAGTACTGGATGTGACTGTCTAGTGACAATTACCTCTGGCAGACAGACAACCAACTGTAGCTCAGTGGAAAATGGGATTATCTTTATTAGCAGGCTGCTAAAAACTAGAATATCCGTTTACTCCCCTGCTTCAAAAAAGAGATTAAGAGTAATCTAATCTGCAATGTTGATCACAGTACTCCCACTTAAAATCACACTGGAAAGATCCAATGCTCTAGAAAATCCTGGGGTTGTAAGAACACACTTCTTCTGCCTGCAGTGAACACCTCTCAATATCTTCCTTCAAATAGGATTTACTGGATTTATGGATCATAAAACACAGCTAATTCAACTAGGCATAGAAGAATCAGATTCAGTAATTTAGATTTGGTTTTCTTTTGTGCTGATAGGTATTTGTACAATACACGGGAGGCTTGCTGATCTAAAGTTATTGAAAAAAAAAATGAGGTTCTAAAACTGCAGACACTAAGAAGACTGTACAAAGTTATTTCTTGTGACCCTCATCTTCTGTTTTTAATAGAAGGATGTTTATAGACTAAAGAAGCAACAATAACTGCTGTTTATTCTTCCGGCCTGCCCCTAAAGACAACTCTCAGTATCTTAAGGAATGGAACAGAGAAAATTGCATTGGGCAATACAATCAGAATAGATAAATCTCCAGGATCATTGATCCACAATGGTTACAAACATCAACAAGCAAAACATGCCTCTCAGCTCATCTACTAATTTACAGAACATAGCAGTGGTGGGGGCTCGGTAAAGAAGTGAGGGAAAGAGGGACAATGATGATGGCTGAAGAAGATAATACAATTCATTAAGATTAAAAATGCTTGAATCCAAGAATCTCAAGCTTGCTGGAGGGGATAATGATGGTATGCAAGAAACAGGTAATAAATAGCTCCTTTATTCCTCAGAGCTAAAGACAACAGAGAACCACATTTTCACTTTTAAAGAAATTCAAGTTCAGATGAGTGGACTCACTTCAGTATTTTTACATGTGTTATTCAACAAAAGCTCTTTAAAAAAGCAGTTTAGAGGTCAAATAAGTGTTATACTTACTGGTAATGAACCCATGATGGACCAAGGGTTTTCTTAAACTGAGTGAGTCCCACGATATCAATGTAAATGAGTTCTACAATTTTATCTCCCTGTGTAGGGCAGCCAGATCTGTTACCTACAACCTTCTTCATAATCCTAAACAAAAAAAGAAGGAATATGGAAAAACATTACTTTCAAATACCTTGAGTTGATGCTGTAATACTACTTATTCCAATAATTCCAGTTTCCAAAAAAGGGTTACTCTTTTATTGTTTCCAAATCTCAAACCATATAAGAACACTCAAATGCAAGAGATGCTCAGAACTTATTAAAGAATGTTTATATCTCATTAAAGTGATAATTTTCATGAAAAACCTCACCTAGTTTAAACAAGAGAGTAATATGGTTGGAATGTTTAAAAACAGTGTGCTTTAAATTACTGAAGTTATATTTAAATTCTAAAAGTTATTTAAAACAATTTCTGACTTCCATTGACAGCTTTATAGTACAAGAGTTCTCTATGAAACAGTGCTCTCATGTTTGTTAATAAAAAATGAAAGCTACAGAAAAAGTGTATCTGCTCATGCTTAAAACAGATGTTTTATGTCTAATGCTGAACTAGTAGGAAAAGCAGGACAACCAAGAGTGAGGTAGAAATTTGATCTGACATAAGCAATTAACTACATCAAAAGTAATGTGTTTAAAGGATTTAAACCTTTATTTTAAAGTGAGATACTGAGTGAAGAATAGCAGAAACTGAAGAAGAGGACACAGAATTAGGCCAGTCTGTAACATTTCCTAGCGCAGCTGGTTAAAGCACCTGGAACGTTAAAGTCTAAGCTGCTTAGTTTGAATTTTACAACATTCATTTATGAAGTCCCAGGAGCCTGGAGCTACAATGAAAACACATTATCCTTTCCATGGCACATATACTTAGCTCCTGAAAATAATCTTATCGTCTGTTTAGTGAATTATCACTTTCATTTTACGCTTCAAGAAATTATATACTGCTAATAGAAGCTTCAAGAGTTTACAATTCTTTTCTTTTAATGCCAGTTTCAAAAGTGAAAGTAATCTCCTTACTCCTTGAGCTCTGCCAGTGAAGCTGAAATCCTGATGTCATGGCCCAGTAAGTAGAGAGATGTAATTAAATCACTCCACTGGACTAATTCACCAAGTGGGCCACCACTAAACGCATTTTCTGCAATCTTGAATCCAGATTCTTTTGTCAAAAGCCCCAAATGAACAAGGATCTGAAAATGAAAGTCACATGTTAGAGTCAGCGACATTAAACATGCAACTGTTATACCTTAGGGCATTTTTTCTTTCTATTAAATTCCAACTATGGCCAAAAAAACCCCCCAAAAAATCAACGAAAATGACCCAATACTTCCACCCCAATAATTTAATTTTATAATGAAGGCAAAGACTAAGAATCTCAAGCAAGGAGCTGAGATGCAGCCAGCCAGGCTTAAGAGAGGGTAGAAACACTCCTGTGCCTGGCCTGCTGCCATAAAGAACTGGCTCCAGTAAGAACAAGGCAGGAAGGGAAACCTGTTGTTGTGTTTACAACTTTTGGCTTTATCTTAATTAGTTGAGATAATTAAAAAAAATAATTACATCAAATTAAATAGACCTTTTTCAAGAATCTCATGGTTTTAAAATGGAACTCACTACAGGAGGTCTAAACTGATCCAATCCAAAGTTGTGGACCACTTTCAGCCTACTCAAATCTCAACCTGACGTACACCATTTAAAGTCTGAATTTTGGACAACAAAGATGTACAGCTCCTATGACTACGTAAAAACTCCAGCAGTAAATTTGCAGCTTCTCCCTTTAGAAACTTCTACGTAGTCTCTGTTTTATCCAAAACTAAAGAGGTCAGAAAATTCACTCCCAGACTGACTTATGGAAAGCACGTAAAACTTCTGTAAAGCAAACTCCCATTGTACCATAATATCAAGCAGCAAAATATTTTTTGAAAAGAGGCACAAGCACAAACAGGAGCCTTTAAGACGTGTTTGGCATTTTCTCTCTGAAATAAGAAGCTTGAAAGAGCCTATATAACCGCAAGTGACAGGAATAAAAACATCCTCATTTACCTTTTTTCGTTTTCTTTTCTCCAAATTCTGTTTTTCTGCAAGTGATTTGATTGCTTCAATCCAGGTATCAGCCATTCGTCTGATGCGCAACATCATCCACCTGAACTCCTCATGTCTTGACATCATTTTGTAGAGATTATCAAAGTTGATGCGAATTTCAGCCTTCAATTAAAGCATTAATGAAAAACCCCAGACATTAGTTATCCTTCAGTGTACTTTCCAGAAGTGGCAAAAATGCTCAGATGTGAACTTTGTGCTTTATATCTTTTCTTTTATAAAAAGAAATAGAAAAAAAGGATGCACTCCTAGCACAAGTTGAGATTTTAGTCCAAACATTAAAGATATATTTAAACAGACATTTCTAAGCTACATAAATTACTGCTATTTTTATTAGTGGCATTTGGCAGCTCAGAATATGTTTACAATGTTTCACAATGTGTTTCTTTCTGTTTATTTTTGCTCATGTGCTTCAAAAGGAGATTAAAGTACGTCTAAAACACAATACAGAACAATATGCTGAAGAGTCATGTGTACCATGAATCTTCCAAATACAAGAATGTCTCCAAGTATCCCATAAAGGAAGAAACATTACTAGGGTATAATTTTTAAAGGAAATACTCATTTAAAAGCTGATCTAAGAACAACTGATTTTGCAAAATGAGATAGCCTATATCTATGTTATGTAAGCAACGTTCATACACAGCCCAGCAATTATCTTAAATTATCTTAAAATACCTAAGTGCTACATAATTAGGCTGTAACAATTTAGAAACAACTCTATGTGCTGTGGAGTTTTTACAGGGAAAAAAATTAGGAGTAATCAAAATGTTACTACAAATCTGAAATGGATATAAGCCTTTTCCAGTAAGGCACTTTTATAAAAAGGGTCCAGATTTATGGGACAATAAAAATGGACAGTTTCAAATATAGTTAATACTGATGAGCAGTCTATGGATTTGTAATTTTTCTCACTATTTGTGCACACTATTTCATAAATTTAAACACAAAAATGTTTTTAATGGAAATCTACCACAATACAATGACTGGAGAAGATACATGAGCTTCATATATACAGTCCAAGAGGAATAAAAATTATAAATTCTAGTCTTATTAGCATTTATGTGGCACAGGATTCCAGGATATTTTGCATGAATCACAATTACTGAACTATTTCTCATGTTTGTTCTTATTAAGAACATGGTTGTTCTTACCATTGTTTTTTGATCAGTCTCTTCATTAGGATTTTTAGCTCTCCAAGGTAAACGAGGACACCAATTTTCAACCTGTAAAATAATCATACAAAATAAATCATCCTATTCTACTTTCAGCTGATCTAGCAAAGCCTCTCACTGCCTTTACTTTACACTTTTCTTTGGTTTAAACAGGGCATCAGCTGATAATACAGTAACCACTTCAAGGTAGAACTGCTTTTTGCAAGAAAAAGACTTTTTGCAATTCAATACTGTTTTAACCTTGCAGATTTGCAACCAAAAGTTGCATTTAGATATTCATTCATGATAATGAAAACAGAAGATCAAATCCTTTCAATACAGAGGTCAATTGTTAAATGCTCAAAATACAGTTTCTCTGAGCAGTTCTTAAATGTTTTCAAGAAGTTTTTGATGCTTCTAGACCTTTCAACAATACGCATTTTGGAACATTTCCCATCTTTTTAAAAAGACAAAGATTGATAAACCCAGGGATCAAAGTTCTACCTTGTAACAATCTAGACAAAAAAAAAAGAAGAATCATAGAATCAAAGCCACCACGTTTGAGGGGTATGAACAATGTAATTATAACATAAGTAACAATATTCGCAAGTATGAACAGCTGTAATGCTTAGAGAAACATGACCAATGCAAATGCAATACTTCTACTATTGGCCACTAGAAAAGTACAACAGCGAGTTAGAGAAGAAACAACAAATGGATGCAAGTCACTGAAAGCTCCTGTGCTCTCCTCAGGGATCTTGCTTGTCCCGTCGAATCCTTATTATTCATGTGCCTTAGGAAATGAAACCATTTGCTTTGGGAAGCAGGAATCTCACGGTTGGAGGCAAACCCATGAAAGTTGAAACATGACTGTACTGTGAAAAGGGAGAAATATAAAAAGCTATTGCCCAGCTAAGATACCCCATCACTACTCATTAAGTTCACAGCTCCCAGAGAATTAGAAGTCAGACTTGCTTTTATGGTTCTCTCAAACGCAGACCTGTCAAAACACAATTTTAGCTTAATCATGCTGAAGTAAGCCTGAAGCATTACAGATTAAAGGCTTAAGATCATACCATATGATTGCCTAGAAGACCAATCACATGAAAATTAATTAATAGCCATCATAACCTCATTAAAGAGAAGAAATGTATCAAACTTAGGTTCCTCAAAGAAATGATAAAAAGCTAAATTTGAATGCTCTTATTTAATCTACTCAGTGTGTTTAATACAACGTTTGAAAGTAGTGACTTATCAACCTCCTCTGAAAACATCTGATTCTTCCGTGGTCTCCAACTCTGGAACCATACTAGAAATTGTAGCAATCAACAGTCCTAACTTCTACAACCATAAACTTGTAGAATCATTGGCAGAAAGGAGTTGCAAGCTCCATGTCATAAATCATGCACAGTCGCAAACTCTCCCTCTTTCTTTGTTTTAATAATACAAATTTTGCATTATTCTTAGCGTTAACACCGATCTAAATTAAGATATGACATTTCAAGGACTACTGTACGTGCCCCTTTTCTGGCTTCATGTATTTCACATTGCACCACCAGGCATCCTAAAGGAATTGCAGATTTTTCAGAGCTGCCAAGGACAGTTAGCTGCATGCCTCACTGACTGAAAAACAAATACAGTTCTTCAGTGCTTTCAGAAATAGTCCCTCTAGTCTAAATTACATTACGGTACTTCTCATCATAAATAAACACTTGAGGAGTAGATTCAAAGTACTATCAGTGTCTGCAGTTGGTCTGCCTCTCATTTTTCCCTATTGACATTCAGAAAATTCCTCTCTCATTGGAAGGACCAATTTAACTCATCAGAAGATTTTTTTTGCTACTCTTCAACATATGTCAGTTGTTTTGTTATTTTCAGGATTGATAAATGCACTGGGAAGCAACCTTGGCATTTTCTTAGAGAAACAGGAAAATTCTGTTCATTTTTATGAGCCAGTGGCTCACAAAGAGCTGTTGGATGGGGGATAATAATTCGCAAGTGCACCAAGAAAGCAAAGATGAAGCAAACCGGTCTGACATACTATGAGAAGGGGAAAGAAGAAACAACATTAATTCAATGTACTGACACAAGGGAAAGTGGACATGGAGAGGTAAAATACTGACTGACAAACCAGCCAAACCAGGATTACCTTACTAGTAAATTTCAGGCATTCTTGGTCAAAAAAGATGAGGGATACACAAGCCCCCATGGAAGTAATGTTAAGGCACATGCAAGAAAAGGAGGTGATCCAAGACAGCCAGAATGGCTTCTCCAAAGGAAAACCATGCCTGACCAATCTGGTGGCCTTCTGTAGTAGGTCAGGGCAATCTCAGCCAGGAGCTGAGTCTGGGAGAAGAAGTCACTGAGAGCAGCCCTGTGGAAAAGGACTTCGGGGTTCCTGTGGATGAAAAGCTGGACATGAGCCAAGAGTGTGTGCTTGCAGTCCAGAAGGCCAAACACATCCTCGAGAAGCTGTGGATGCCTCAGCCCTGGAAATATTCAATACCAGGTTGGATAGAGCCCTGAGCAATCTGATCTAGTGGGTGACATCCCTGCCCATGAAAGGGAGGTTGGAAGTAGATGAGCTTTAAGGTCACTTCCAACCCAAGCCTTTCTATGATCATGTGCCAACTTGATGCAAACATCAGGATGCAAACCCATATGATAGTAAAACCAACCAAAATGTTAATACAAATTCTGTTGTTCAGAAAAAGAGCTGATTTTGCAGATAATTAAAGAATCAACTGGAAGTGATAAGTGACAAATAGGCATTGGCAGCGATGCAATTTCAAGTTCCTGGTGCCTGGAACTTGCTTTTCTCCCCTTGCTTCCAAATTACCTAAAGAAAGCCTATTGGCTTTCACTGAAACTACCAGGGACAAGAGAGACATAGAGCATAGAATATTACATGAAGAAATAGGGACTTCGATTTGCAACACATCTTGTGGAAGCTCCTAATACAGAACAGGGCAGGGACAGGGGGACGGACTCACAACACCTGCTTTGGCTGAAAACTCAAAAGAAAAGTTTTGCAGAAAATGCAACAGCATTCAAGCGTGACTTGACCTGGACCAGAAATAACTGATTAAAACCCATGTACAGTGGCAGGAAAAAAGTGTGTGTGAATGTGTGTATAGATGTGATTATAAACAGAAAGATGATGTAGCATGTACTAATGCTGCAGGATGCAGTTACAGATTTGGTATCATTCCATTCATACATACCTTTTCCCTGTCACTGGCAATGATGACAGAAAGGATTATGATATCACTAAAGCAGGTCCAGATGAAAACTCCATCACAAATATAGAAATACTTCATCTTCGTATTTGTTTAGGTACAGAATATCTTCATGCAACAAATATGAGCAAGGTGAAGGAGGGCAGTGGTGTTCATCTGGATCCTGCTCTTCGAATTGTTAGTTTGATCATTTAAGACCAAACACTGAAGTTCTCTCTAAAGAAGAAACCAGGACTCCTCTTCCACCTTTCCAGGACAACCTTCTTCTTACTGGGTTACCATCAGTTCTTTCTCTATGGTTGGTCTCCATAGCCACCAACTGCTGTACTGTCATTTAAATGATTTAATAGGAAGGATGTGACACCAGACAGATTAGCAGTCAAAGACGACTGTTGGGAAGCAGCAATTGCAGATCTGAAGACAGATAATTTTTTGGATGAGTGATATAAATGCCAAGCTATTATTCAGAACACACTATATTTATCTTTGTGCTGTCGTATTTTCGAATCAGACCAGCTGTGCCTCCTGTAGCTGGTACTGAATTCTATGCCAATCAAATGCATTAGGTAGTCTTTGATCATGCTCAGGAAGTTATGTGCACCTGAAAAGTCAAGTGTTCCCTACTTGGTTTTGAATCACATTAGTCACAGCCCTGCCTGGAGTATATACAGCCAGCTCCTTAAGGTTAAGCTGCATGGCACTTTAGAAGTTCAAAATTTAAGTGCTACATGATTGCAGGTATTAGTGAAAAGCTGGTGTTCTGAATTGCTTTGAGGTGTAAATGGCTAAATTTATGACAAAAAAACCCAAACAAGAAAACCCAAGAAATTTGACGAGTATGTTTTATAGAAGCTTTGCAGGTATTCCAGTAACTCTTCTTCAGAAACTCACTGAAACTGAGGTAGAGATTGCAGCACTTGACTCTATTACAGAGTAAGTACTTCAAGCACAGTTATAAGAACCTGGCAAACATCTGTAGCACTGGAGTAGTCTAAGCATCTTCCACATTAAATCAAAGTATACTCTGCCCGCAGCTCTCCAAATCCAAAATTTCAGAAAGTCCTTTATGCTTTTAAAGAGTCACAGTGGGAGTTGAATAAAGCAGAGGCTGAAGGGTACACTCTCTGAACACCTGGGATAATATCCATTTTGGATTCTTCTAAAGGGCAGGTGCAGCCCAGCTATGGGGAAGAAAAAGTAACTTTCTTTGCAGATCAGGTGAACACACTACTGCTCAGTGTACTCCTATCCATGGTACAGTGTTGATCTTAAGTATCTTACATCAGTCCCAGAGTGAAAAATACCCACCCACCCCCCACAAACAGTGCAATATCTGGTGAAAGAAGGTTCATGTTTAAATTTATTAGGCAGCATGAAGGCAGGCAGAGAAGAGAACATGTAACATTCACTTACAAATCCCTTCGAGAATTTAATGTGAAAGAACTGCTTCCATTGGGAAGGTGACTTTCTCAACTCCTGTATTTTGTTTAGCATTTCCTCAGTGACAAGTGTCATTTCTAAGGTGTTACAGAATCTGCAACGTGCAAGATGACTGACTGCCTGTTTAGTGAAACGGAGGAGTGTACAGGTAACTTAAGATTTGGTTGTTTCCAAAGGCAATTTCAAACATTGGGTGTTGGGTACCCACAGCCCCAGTGACATTGCAACACAACATTTTATACTAAATCAAGTTGCATTGATTGATTTCATCAATCAACAAATGGTCTCTCATCTAACTTCAGTAATGTCCACTAAATTTGATAAGTCTTTTACACTGGCATTTATGCCTTTTCCAACAAGACATAAAAAGACTAGTCCTAGTTTAAGGTGACAGAAGCAGAAAAGGTAACTGAGAACAAATCACTCAAATTCAGGCCAATACACTAATAGACAATTCGGGGACAAAGTGCTGACTATCATCAGCATTTCAATTTCTTAGGGACATTTGTAAGATGACTAAATAAGTCTGAACTTTTTCTGCTTCATATTTCAGAAGACAACATAGTTTTTGTCAAATTTCTGAGTATTTACATAGAATTCAAAGAAGCTGGTTTGATGTTCCATTCCTCTGAAGAAATGCAAACCATTAACTCCATGTCACAGATTAGCTTACACATGGAGCCAAAGTTGTGGACAGGGGACTTCCACATAATGTGAGCAAACTGCAGTAAAATAGAAAACCCACAAAGATTTAAGGAACCTCTATAATTATGATTCCCAGGAGTTTTCACTAAAATGTGCCTCAGACTACAACTTTCATTCTGGAAACAAACTGATGTTCAAAATCACCTTTGGTTTGTATTTTTCTGCTTTATCCCTCAAAGCAGAGGGATAAAGAAAAATACTCCCACAACCAAACTATATGTTCTGTTTCCACCAAGTCTGAAGGATTGAAAACAAGAATTCTCTGCAGCAAATGTGCAAAAGCTACAGGAGTCTCAAAGACTGGAATTCAAAACAGCTTTAAGTCTTTTGAAGCACTGGATTCCAAGATGGATACCAAAAATTACACTTGGACCTGAAAGGGGAGTTGGAGATCCAAAGTCTGGGATTTTAGAGAGACCTGCCTGGCTCCAGCAAGTAAACACCAGTGTCATGATCCCTGGGAGGTAGTAACTTGTATCACAGCTCCCTGCTGACCACCAGGCACAGCACAAGCCCCACTCCTGTGTGCAAAGCAGTCCTCTGAGAGAAAGCAAATATGCAGATAAAGAAAAAAAAAAAAGAACTATAAGCCCCCTTCATTTTTTTTTTTAAAGCTGGAAAACAGTGTGAAAAATTCATTTTCTAGAAGATATTTTTAAAAACTTCCTTCTTCAGCTGCAAACTGACATTTTGCAGTGAAATATATTTTGGTACTGCCTAGAAATTAATTTTTTCACGTTTTTCCCCAGAGGCAATGCCATCCGTGAAAATTATAACTGTGCCAATATCATTACAGTGTAAAAAACCTGCCTGTTTCATAACTAAATTAAAAGAAAGTAACTTCTCTATGGGCAAGTTTGCATCATGGTTAAAAGGAAGCAAGTTCAACCATCCAGATAGTTTAGCATTAATTTAACTTCCTTTTTAATTTGTGCTGTTTCTAATCCCTGTTTTGCTCTGTTCAAGACTCTGTTCAAATCTGTTTTTGCCATTCAGACCATTTGCGCCTCCAGTCTTCAAAGGCTTCAGCACAATTAGTGTTTTGAAGACCAGAGGGTGGTGAGGCCCTGGTACAGGTTGCCCAGACAGGTTGTGGATGCCCTATCCCTGGAAATGTCCAAGGCCACGCTGGATGGGGCTTGGAGCGACGTGGACTAATGGAAGGTGTCCTTGCCCATGGCAGTGGGTTGGTAAGTTTTAAGGTCCCTTCCAACCCAAGCCATTCTGTGATTCTATGACCACACAGGTGCCTGTCATGCATCAGGAATGATCCAGTGCCTGCAGTAAGACAAAAGCGCAAAATTTCTTCCAGCTTCATCTGCAAGTTTGTATGGGGGACAGCTTTAAATCAAAAACATAAGCCTGAATGTGCTTTCCTTGTTTTGCCACACTTGCCACATTTTGGTACAGCAGGCAGGACACAAGAACACTGGAGAAGGGCTGTTCCTGTTTCTGCAGGAGTGTCATCCAAAACAAGGCAGAAGAGGCAGAACTGCTAATACCTGCACTTGTGCAGACTCTTCAGAAGAGAAGACTTGGGACAACCTGAACTTTGACAATACTATTTCTATTTTGCAAACACACATGGCAGAAGGCTGGGTTTTATTCCAACCATTTGTCTCTAAAGCTTAACATAAACTGTGGGAAAGTTACTTTGTGCCTCTGTGGTTCTGACCCATGTTACACACTAAAATGCCATATTTTGGGCTCTGTTGTTTACAAGTTTAAAATTGCATAACAAAGAGTACTAGATGAGCATAATGTAATACCCTAACTGAACTGCTTCAGAAGGAAAACGTAGATCCAAAAGAGTATGACAGAGCACAGACGCTTGTCACACTATATTGTAGAGCAAAAGTAGACATATGCACGATTTGATGCACATTTTGTCTTTTCAAACTGAGGTTGTGCAGAATTTGATGCATACATTGCCTTTTCAAACACAGCATGCACGCACACAACCATCTTACTCCTATACTGTAACCCTGAAGTAAAAAAAGAAAAATCTTAAGAGTAATATCCTTTCCAGTATCCTAATGCATTTTAATATTTTAAATCAGCAGTTTTGACTTGAGAGCTCTGTAGACACATTTATCATTCAGCTCTGCAACCATACTATAAACTGTCAACTCTTCATCACTGTCCACTTTGACAAATTACTCTAGCAACAGCATTTCCAAGTTATCCCTAGCAGCCAACACACCTCATAAATCCATATCATTGTGGTGTTATTAGAATTTCATTTCACGCTTGCATTCGCAAACATTTAAGCTTTCAACCTCTGCTGCTGGGCATTAATCATTAAATTAATCATGGTATTAAGAATGCCAAATTTAAACTCAAGGTTAATAACATGCTCACCCAATATTAGTTTTACATTCTGTCATAAGAAAACACTTTACAAAAAAAAAGGACAAGACCTTTGTCTGGAGTTGCCAAATATGCACAGACTAATTGCACTGTTGTTCCTTCATGAAATGAAAAGCTGCCCAAATTTAATATTGCTGCTTAAAGAAAAAATTCAAATCCCGAGACCCTGGAAAAAACAACCATTTGGCCTCTGTAAGTCCGCTCACATTTGGCCATGAAAGATCAATTATGAAAAAGCTAACAGCATCGACTGAGTTTTCAAAACTGATGATTAGAGAAGACTGTCGTGTAAAAAACTGATTCAACAGAAATACAAATAATAAATGTCATTGAAGAATGTTAGATTCTCTCATTCAGTTGAAATATATCTTCATTTTTAAGATATATCTGCATTAAAAACATGAAGCACCTGCTGGTTGACAGAATATTAATGACCAAACATAACTCTGCTGATGCTAAAACAAGACCTTCTAGTAGAAGACTTAGATCAACCTCAGATGATTATGAAACCATATCTCTAACTTCTATAATAAATAACAAGATAAATAATATAGTCATCTTGTATCTTTTCCTTCTCTAGCTTCACAGCCCATGAATAAATCAACACTTGGTACTGGAAATGCAATGAGTCAAAACTGTGATTCAACCCAGCCTTTTTCACATCTTCAGATACACGTTTTGGAAATGCATTTAACTATTGCTGCTGCAAGCAATGCCATCAAAAGTTCAATGACAGTCAACTGAGTAAATTAATAGCAACTGCTTTCATTACAACTGAGTTACTTATTATAATAGACTTACTGTTTTAATCTCAGATATATAATTTAAAAAATCAGCCTCACACTGCCAATCCTGCAGAAGCTAGGAAATTAATATTAGTTTTCAATTCTGCAGCCACATTGTCTCTTGCAGTTCTTTACAAGCAGTAATCCACTAGATATCAATAATACCCATAAGATCAGTTGCTGTAAGTCATTGAAATTTTACTAATAAGAAAGAGGAGGCCAAGTGATTGAATACACTTGACTGCTTCCGGCACCCACACTCCAAGACAGTAATAGAGCAAGTAACAATTAACAAAATTCATTCTTGGAAAACAAGTGTTGCTCAGGAAATAAAGAGAAACCCAGCAGGACAAGCACCCAACTCCGCTGTGTACAGGACAGCTTTGGTTCTGATAGATACTTCAGCCAATATACTGCCAACTTCACTCAAAAACTCAATGTTCAGGGGTTTTTGTTTTCTTTTAACAGATCCTGCAATTCACAGTCTCCAAGCAGGAAGAGGCCATGCTGCTTAGGACAATTTACCAACTAGTTCCACTTTCCAAATTTTACATTCCAAATGCCTTCCCTAAAATGCCTCCCTATTAGTACCTCAGAAGCTACATTGAAATCAACAGAAAAAGTGTTCAAAGGCAAAGATCTAAGACTGAGTTTCATATTTGGGTTTAACAGAACACCTAGTGTGGACTCCCTGGAGAGTTGCTGCTTACATCACTTCAGTTACAAACATTAGAATTCTCCAGGCTAGAAACCCCTGGAGAGCTTATGAATAATAGCAATGCATGTCACAATAATTCCAATAAGTTTTTCCTCTTCATAGAGTTTTTCTGAAGAAAATTACGATTTTGTTTGAGAAAAGTACAGTTACCAAAACTTTGAAGGCAATATGATGTTCCCCTTCTGCAGATTAAAAGACTACTGACCTCACTGAGGTAAATAAAAAAGGAGCACGTGGACCCATCTACACCATAACTTGCATAACAGGGATCAGATCGCCACATATCTTTCATCCACTGCAACAGAACAAAAAACACAGTCTGTTAGGTTTAAGTACAATGAAATAACTTTCACACCAAACTCAGGAATAACAGAGGAAGCTGAAAGCAACTATAAACAACCAGATAAAAATTAAAAAATTACAAAATAACAAAAAAGGGATTTTATTAATATTTTGTAGCATGCTGCATCTCTGCTTTCAGTTACACTGGGGAAGCAACAGCATAGCAGATGCGAGCACAGTTTGTATAAACTGGTAACCAGGCAAGCAGAGACAAATATCAAAAGGAGAATATAATCGAGATCCAGACACATGACTGTGGCTGCATTGTGAGTGTTCCCCATGATACGCTCACTCTAGAATTTAAGAGATCATTTCAGTTACCAAGATCGAAATCTGCCCAATTCTGCCAGGAATATGCCGTTTTGGCAGAAGCAAGTCATTAATTGCAATTCATATTTTTATATTCAAATAATGCAAGACATAGCCACTATGTGGCCAGTTTGTCAAAACAGATTGAAATACAGACCAGAGATTCAAAACATACAGATTTTTAAAAAAATCTCACAGTTGAAGAATTTTATTTAGAGAAATAAAGGCAACATAATTTCACAAATACTTTGGTAGTTAAGCAATTTTGCTATTGTACCTCACTAGGCATAGAATCACAGAATGGTTTGGGTTGGAAGGGACCTTAAAGACCACCTTGTTCCAACCCCCTCCCCCTTCCACTAGACCAGGTTGCTCCAAGCCCCATCCAACCTGGCCTTGGACAGTTCCAGGGATGTGACACCCACAACAATAAAGCAGTATCCTTACATTTGACATGTACATTGGGGAATAAAACTCCAAACACTTCATCTCTGCAAGTTTGGTGGGGGTTGTTTGTTTGTTTTTCTTGGGGGGGGGGGGGGTGTGTTTGGTTGCTTGGGTTTTTTTTCTCTTTCCAATCAAAGTCTGATGGCTTTGGTTATTTAGCCTTTCCAAACGCATTATTACTAAAATATAGGATTTATGTAGAACCCACTGTGAATCCCAGAGTTCTGGGTGCATAGTTAGGGCACCGCCTAGCTCATGAGCAGAAGAGGCAAAACGCTTTCAACAGAAAAGGAGAAGACAGGAACCACATAGAGATGTGGGCAAAGAGAGGAAAAAAGTGTAAACCTATGTCTTACTGAAACAGAGCGAGAGACCCACAGAATCACAATCCTGGGGTGGGGGAATGTCAAATTACTTATCATGGGGAAAAAAACAGAGTTTTTCAAAAAGGAGAAGTTTCTGAATGACAAGATATAATTCAAATAATAAGGCATTTCAATAAATAATATAGCATTTTATTATGATATGGCAACTTTTTTCTGTCTTAGGAGGATGTCATTTTATTTCTCTGCAGTAGTAGTATTAAAGGCTTGAGGTGAGCAATGCTGTAGTGACATATACTCCTAAAGATCCTCTTTTTAACAGAACACACATAAGATTCAAACCAGTTCACTTACCCTTATTTTCCCTTCACAGTGAGGAAAACCATCCATAGGAGGCAATTCACACTGCTCTTGGGCTCCATTTATGAGATCTAAAGAAAAACACAGACCATAACTGAATTTCATTTTACAGTTCTGACAGATAGTCTAATGAATCCCGCCTTTTATTTTCACCAATCCACAATCCAGCCTGACTGAAGGGTCCTACTGTGTAATATTTGTTATAACATTAAATTTGTGCTTCTTTTTGACCATAGAAGAAAATGGTTGCGCACATTTAAACTCTGACTTGAAGTAAAAGTGATGAATTACAAAAACTGATCTATGAAGGCTTAAAAATAAAGCTAATCTATACTGAGAATAACAAGAAGAAAATATCTTTCTAATCAAAGTGTGCTTAAAACTACTAATTGCAACAATTTGTTTTGAATTGTCAAATACTTATAAGATGTATATTGCTCTTAAATATAAAAACTAGTTTTTCAAGTTCTGTTATCATTTTATCAAATATCAATGATCCAAAACTTGGCATCAGATATATGACCCAATTAATAAATGTTGCAATATGATCTAACTTTACAACTGAGTAGCACTACATCACATCTCATAAGAAATATTTCCTATGGTCTCCCATGATTTTTTTCATTCTAGATTATTGCAAAACATTAAAGAGTATAATACACAGCAACACTTCTAGCTCATGAGCCAAGGAAAAAACAGCAGTTTTAAAGGACATTACCACATCAAGTCCAGGAAGGGACTTTCTTCTTAGAAGAACCCTATAATGTAGGTCTTTAAGGCAAGAAAAACTATTACCACAGTGAAGAGATTCTTGTCAAAGGCAGTGGAGGATAAGGTTTTCAATTTAGGTAGTTCATCCCACAGTTATCTATATTATACCTGTATGATTTCTTGCTTTTCCCACGGGCAAGAATCAAGATCATTAAAGCCAGACAGCCATCAATCTAAGAACACTTCATGCTATGGTAAAAGTGCATGATTTTATGCACAATATGCTAATTAGAAAGCCCAGAAGAAAATAAAAAAAAGCTGCAGTATTAGAAGGAAGTAGCAGCAAGAGCGGTGGATAAAAGTTAGAATGTTGCATTACAGTATTATACACAAAAAACCACCACCTGGTCTAGCAGCACATAGGTTTTTCTGCACAGAGTTTTGCATATAGTTTCTTTTTTTTTTTTTTGTACATAGCTTCTTTTAAAGATAAAACTTGAAATGTGAGTTGCAAAATTGAGTTGATGAGAGAAAGAAGAATCACGCCAGGAAGGTGACACTTCTTTGGCAGTCTCTGCAGCAGGAGTAGTTTCACAAACTGAGCTGTACTGCCAATGACAATAGCACTGAAGGAAAGTAGTCTGTATGATGACTTTGTAATTTCAAATCAATAAGCACTTTCAAAATATTCTCTCTGTCTTCTTATCTTTGTGGGATTCTTGCAGACTAGACCATTGACATCTAAGGCTCTGATTTCTGCTCTGAGTAAGAACATACAGAGCATGCATACAGATAGCAGCAATTTAAAAGTATGTTCTCAAGTCAGTCAGTGCAGCTACATAAGAATGGGACTTTTTGTGGATTTTTTCTTTCTTTATTTTTTTTTTAATACAAACTCATTGGCCTGAATGCAAAGTAAGAGTTTTATGTAAAGCATGTCAAATTCAAATCTTCCTAAAATAAAAAAAGACATCTGAAATCTATGATACATCAGAGATGCACCTCAAATACAGGGAAAGTTCAACTTTCAGCATCATATTGAATTTAGGGCTGAAAATGCTGAATGGCTGGGTACAGCTTGCCAACAGGAATGATCCATCAATTCTGCCATTTAAAATAAAAAAAATTCTTCTATCTCAAGCTAATTATGCTATCATATGATGGTTTTCTACTTCAAAAAGTTAGTCAAGAAAACCCCCTCTTCTTCTGAAGTCCTTTTAAGTATAACTTTTTATTTTACAGCATTCAGTGCCAAGTACCATGTTGCATTTAAATGGGTATCCCACGGTCTGTCAAAGAAAGAAAGGACAGAGAAAAAAACCACAATGGTCTCATTTTTGGTAGATACACAACTGTAGTCTACCTGTTTGCTTTGTCATGCATAAACAGGTTTTCTGCATCCAAGTGTGTTTTTGTAGTTGGGCAGTGATCTGTGCTACTGTTTATTGCTCACAAGGTTTTACAGGATCCCTGTATTTGCAAGATCTACTTGCAAGAACAAAAACTGCCCTCTTCCAACAATCACATATTGCAGGAGCCACACACTTCAACAGCTCCCATCAGTTGCTGTATCTGTATGTACCACATACAGATACTTTTCAAGCAGAAAGCCAACCCTCCCAGCCCTCCCTGTTCCTGTCCATTCCAAGAAGTAAAAAAGAAGAGACAGACATTTTTGTCAGCACAAGTTACAGATTTTTCCAGGCTTCTGGGGCCAGCAGCACTAGGTGTTTTCCACAGCAGCCCCACTCTTGCTCTCCCATTGGGATGACTTACAGACAAACAGCGTATTGATCTCTCTGGGATAATCTCTATGTACAGCTTGTACAGAACACTAATGCCCACCTTTATCACCCCTAACCATGTTAAAATGCATAGTGAAATACTAATGTCTCCAATAGTATTACCAAGAGCACCTGACAGATTTCCCCTCCTTGCCAGCAAAAGTAAACACTCCTAGGATTCACCTTCCTCAAAAATGTTAGTCTTTTTTCCAACATAGTCCACAGACTATGCAGATGCTTTACACATTCATGAGTTCCCCGCTCCATCTTCCCATTCAGCCTTACTACGGATCTATATCCCAAACACCTACATCAACTTTCACTTGTTTCATTCACAGCTACTAATCAGGTAATAGCATAGTGAAGGCAATTCTATAAAGCTTAAATATAAACTGTAACATGAAACAATTTACATAAAGTATTATCCAGAGCAGAACAAAATGTAGCAATATATGCATACAAGAGGAAACGAATGTGAAAGAACAGGAGAAGGAACAGAGAAATGCAACTCTGTTCCATCTGAGTACTCCCTAGAGAAGTAGCCTTTCCTTTGTATCTCTTCACAGGAAGCCCAGCTGATGCAATCAGACTGGAAACACATCTACATCAAGGATTGCTGTCCAAAGCAACCGCTGCCTGCAGAAATGGGCAAGTCAGAACTGGTTTCCGAACATAAGACTTAGAATTCAATGCAGAACTCTGAATTCACTACTGAATAATTCTGATGGTTCCAGTCAGCTACTACTTGCACTAAAGTCGTACCCTTTCTTCTTGCACACAGTCAGTGACAGTTCCAGGTTGAGAAACACCCCTCTCAACTTTTCTTTTCTTTTTAATGATCAGAACCTGCACGAAGAATTCATTTCTGCTCCTCTTGCTGCTCACTACTAACTAGGCAATAAGTGTGTGCTGGAGCCTGTTGGTAACAGGCTACTAAGCCTGTGGGCAACAAAAAGGCTCCTTTCCCATCCTCACTAAGCTACCTGATCTGAACTGTAGTTATAAACAAAGGATCCGTCCTTTAAAACTTCTGAAGTCAAGGACGCTGTGACCAGTCTCTTAAAATACAAACTCATAGCTACAAACCAACAACCAAGTCCAGCTTGCCCTCATCAAACCCTGCTGCACAGCTGGAGCAGCAGAAGCAGCAATGGTTGGACAGCACTGCCTGGCATGTCTTGAGCTCAGTGTGGGACCACACTGACATGTCAGTTCACTCCCTTTTTTATGCACAGGCTTCAGCCATCCACACTAACTAGGAGTTGGCTCTTCTTAAACAGGCATCCAGGAGGTGAACTTGCCTATCTCATGGCAAGCTCAACCAGATACCAGCAATTTACACTTCTAAATGGATTATAAAGACAGGGGGGATGAAGATGCAGATCTACACATCAGGACCTTTCAAAACATGAAAAGCCAAGTATTAAAATACAAGTCAAGACTTTAGAGTTTTTCATCATTTGGAGGTAACAAAAACCTCAAACACTAATAATTTCTGAAAATTCATATTAAAAGGACTGGATAGATGTATTATGCTGTTAGCAAATTCATGTTGGATAGTCTTTTCCTGAAGGGGAAAAATACATTATTAAGCCAGACATTAAAGTGACTTTTGTTGGAAAAGAGTATTTGAGAAACCACAAGGATTTTTATCCTTAATTAGGATTTATGTAATTTAAAATGCAAGTTTTGAGATCTCTTTTCCCAGCCAAAACTTAGAACTTACAGCCAAAAAAGTTAGTTATACAGCAACTGTCAAGTTAGTACAAAGCAACAGCAGTTAATATACACACTTTTTTCTCTTTAAACTTCATGTGAGCCACAATGTTAATTTCTATTTTACAGACACCTGTTTTTGAAGTCATGAGCAGCTTATCTCCTCTTGACTGCTGTTATGCAAAGACATAATTATTAGACATTTATCTCATACTATGTTACATTAAAAACCAACGCATTGATAAATTGAAAACACTAATGTATGTTATAAATCTAAGAGCATGCAGTTGTCACAGATAATGCTGGAAAAACTGAAAAATATTGATAAAACACCAACCTAATGCAGAGTCAAAAAAACCTCTTTAAATACTGTGCACTGTTTGTGAGGTTCTGGGATGTTTAAAATATAACTAACAAACTCAATCCCCATGTTTAGAAGGGAGCCATATGTTCACTTCACAAATGATGTACAGCTTTGCATCAGACATTGTTAGTGCACAGCAAGTGAACCTGAACTTGTGAACAATCATCAGTTATTTCAGTGCAAAGTCTGGCACGTCAGCATGAACAACATGGCAGATTTAAGCTAAGCCACCTAACCTTGCATGGGAAAAGATGCTTCTTCCTTGTTGCTCAATATGAGCAACTACACCTGCTAGAGCCCCAGCCCTTTGATATTGCTCTCTCTAAACACCAGTTCACAGGTACAGGTCTTCATTGTCTCTTGCAATTAAACTCCATGTCCATAGGGGTTTTTTTAGTGAAGGTCTACAACACCCAGATGAGAATTATGTGGTTAAAAGCACAGAAACTGATTTTTTGTTTGCTTCCAAGTTACTCTTTAACAAAAAAATAAAAATGAGCAGTAGTGAGCGCTGCACATATATTTTAGCCCTTTCCTATATTGCACATTCTTCAAATAATGTGCTTTGTAACAGGCTAAAAATTCTGCCTCAATTTTCTCCATCAGACAGTTAGGAAGTCTAGAAATATTCCACTAAGACAGTAAGCTGAAAAAGAGTTATAATTAGTCACTCAGCAATAACTGCTGTTTGATAGGTACTCTGTTTGTCATAAAAGTTTTAAAATAGTTAAATAATATTAGTTAAAGCAAATGAAAAGGCTGCAATACTGCTGAAGCTGCAAGTTGTGACACCAGAAGCCCACCTACTCTGCTAAAGCCCAAGTAGCATTCTTTAAAGAATGGAAATATATTAAGAACATGACACAAAAATTGATATACTTTGGAACTTTGAGGCTAAAACTCAGATTTTTAGACTAGCAGAAAAAAGCATATTAGAGTATCTTTTGATGACACATAGCGTGGGTTATAGATCAAATCAAAAGTGTTGCCATCAGCAGATCTCATAAAATCAGGAACCTCCTTAGTATTACAAGGTCAGAGTAATCATATCCATTCAGACCTATTTGAAAAATTTTATCTCTGTTCTCCTTCTGGTTTTGATCATTACATGTAAGTACTATTTTTCTCTTGCTTCTATCTCAGTTCCGAAATCTCGTATCTATGGTTAGACATAGACTGTAGTTAAGGCTAGTTTAGTTTGTATAAGGTCTCCTTTCCCTTCTCCCACTAATTAACACATTCTCAATTCAATTCACATTTTTTATCTCCAGCTGGTAAGATTTCTTTTAAGAGAGAATTTGCAGTGTGAGTTGAAAGCACTAACAACATATTCAATGAAATGAGCTAAAGGTTTCAAGACTTTTAAATGCAGAGCACAAAATGCTTTCTACTAACATTTTAGAAACTTCAGTAGCAAAGCATTGGTATGATTTAAAGAAAATTAACTTTTCTACTGCTAGCCCATCCTCACACTTGCTGTGCTGCTGTGCTCCATTAACGCCACTGAAATCAATGCAGTGTTAGGAGAATTCAAGTTGTAGTCAAGTGGTTAATCAAAATGCAGCCCAGGGGACCACTAACAGCCCCCTCCAGCATCAGTGATACAGTTTTGCACTGCAGTGGAAAACATTCACGTGTGGTCTTCTGCACAGTCACTACACTGTGCTGCAACAGCCAGGTTTGAAAGCACACAAATCTCTCCACCTCCACACTACTGCCTTTGTGGGAGGCAGACAGCACAATGGAAAAAACTTCTTAATATTATATATAGTGGGGGAAAAGAATACAATGCATAAGGCACAATAAACATGAGTCAAAGCAAAGCATCACTTTGAGAAAGCTGCAATTTTAGCTACTAGAGCCAGTGCAGCCCCACACCCTCTTGCACCTGGTACACACTGATGCTCTGTGGGGACAGCCAGTTTGTTTTCTAAGGCACAACACACCACGTTAACTAAGGCACAACACACCACGTTAACTAAAAGCCTACTGTAGTCCTCAAGATAGGAGGGTAGCTTTGAAAATTAAAATAGTATGCAGTGTCTTAGATTTTTTTAGTCTAGTGTGTCTCTGCAAGTACAGGACTATGTTGTAAGTGTGGTTGCAGACTGCTAAAACTAACAAGGCTGTTAAATGTGTAACAAAATTCATCAGAGCCCACGGAAACAAATCCTCTCATCGTGAGGTTACCTGCGTCTTTCCCCCAAAACCTAAAAGGCTTCAGTGGGGCAGCTCCAAGTTTTTAAGAATAAGGACATGGAAACACCATGACAAAGGTCCTTCTCACCATATAACATTAAATAAAAACCCCCTTCTTGCAGCACTGCCAAAGCTGACTTGTCAGCCTGCCTTGCCACATACTCAGGAAGGATGCCAGATATCTGACAGGCATCCAAGCCATCATGTCTTAAATGACAAGTATATACTGAAATCTGCATCCTAATGAGTGACTTTAAAGATGTTAAGACTAAAGTTGTTAAAAGAGAACTCAACAGCCAATACAGCAGAAGTTAATGTGTAAGGCAGAAAAAGCTGTGGGAACTTTGAACAGATATAGCAAAAAAATTCTCCCTCATTGAGCAGTGCTACCCACAGGAACTTGACACTGAACTGCTGTTAGTTTTAGCAAGAGCTTTCCAAGCACCAGCTACATACAAGGGGGCGTCTGAGGAGGATTTAACGTGAACTTCCACTTGGTTCATTTTTATGGGATCAAAGACACAACTAAAATCCTTCAAAGTGACCCTTTTCCAGGCAAATGAACACTTTGTAAACAACCGGTCTGACACAGTTTTCAGTGCAATTATACTATCTGAGGCATTAGATGGTCATGCTTATCAAAAATTTAGCTTTTCACTGAACAAGCACAGTAGAGTGATGACAGTGCCCTCAGAGCACCTTGGCCCTTGCTTTAAATCAATATTCGTATTTTTAAAAAACTATTTTGCAAAATGTACTTTAAGAATTAATACCACTATTATTTAGCAATGTTTTAAAGCTTGAGGAACAGAAACAGTTTCTTTTAGTTTGCTTAAATGAAGTTTTTCCATAGCTGCTGGAACACAGCAAGAGTTCACAATTCAGAAAAACACTCCACCAACCACCTAAAACAAACCTAATCCACAACACACAAACCCCATACCTCCTGTTTACCAAAGAAATTCTCATGAAGAAAACAGAGGGCTGATTCTTTGACCATGTTTGTGCAAGCAGATTGCCCCATCTGATGAAATACATGAAATATGCTAGTGCAATTCTGTCCCACAAATATCAAGGATTTCTTTCATAGTTGAATAGTACAACTGTTATAACTCAAGTTGCCAAAACCAAACTGATCTTGTGCCTGTCACAGGGAACCAAAGATGCAGCTACAACAGTAGCAGCTGTGTAGCCAAGTTCTGCTTGAAAGTGCAATGGTTTCATATTTCCTCATTTCCATTTAATCATCTTTACAACAGCAACTTTGAGGGTGTCAATTGTGGCTGTGCCTCAAAGCTTCCTGTTCTAAAGGCTGATGAAAACTCTTATCTGCTAGACACCCAAGGTTTAGATTAATACTTTCCTGTGTGATATGGGAATATATTACCTCCCACAAATGCAAAAAGGATGGCTATCAAATATCTCAGAAGCTTTTCAGATATAACTTGGATAAACAGAGAAAAGAGGGAAGGAAAGAAGATTTTATTGCTTTCAAAACAAATCAGCCGATGCCTCATAAGCGCCTTAACAATTCACTCTTTCATAAACGAAATGGAGGTTCTGAAAAAGCAGTTGAAAATTGTCAGTATCAAAACCACCATATTGTTTGATCTTTTTGCCGAGGGAAGAAGAAAAAGCAAAATATGGTTATGATTTTACACATGGTTCTAAAGAAGAAAAAAAAAAAGTAACACCTAACCTCCCACTCAAGCTACCGAAATGCTCACGGCTTTGCTTTTGAACATAATCTATGCAGCCTCACCCTCTAGCACAGGTCCCACTCTCAGCTCCTCTAGGACTAGGATTAAAGGCATTTATGATACTGAGAGTTCATGCTGTATTATCCTCTCATACAACCCAAAAGAGAAGAGAAGCTGTTTTGCTCTTGGGCTTCCCTTAATGAAAGATTCCACAAAACTAACTTCAGAGGAAGAACTAGGTGCAGTACCACACTAAAAAAACATTAAACCTAAACACAGTGAGGATATGAATGCACACTACAGTCTACATATACATAACCATTAGATTGAGAGTCACAGAATCATAGAGTGGTTTGGGTTGGATTGGGTTGGAAGGGACCTTAGAGATCATCTAGTTCCGATCCCCCTGCCATGGGCAGGGACATCTTCCACCAGACCAGGTTGCTTCAATCCCCTTTCCGTCTGATCTTGAACACTTCCAGGGATGGGGTGTTCACAATCTCTCTGGGCGACCTGTACGTGTGCCTCCCCAGTCAAAGACTTTCTTCCTAATATCTAACCTAAACCCACCCTCCTCTTGTCCTGTCACCCCATGCCCTCGTAAGAAGTCCCTCTCCATCTCTCTTGTAAGCCCCCTCTAGGTACTGGAAGGGGCTCTAAGGTCTCCCCAGAGCCTCTTCTTCTCCAGGCTGCACAGCCCCAGTCTCTCAGCCTGTCTTCAATAGGAGAGATGTTCCAGCCTTGTGATCAAAACTCAAAAATGAATCAAAAGAAAGTTCGAGTTCCCCTACTTCAGAGGCAGTTAAGTTACAGTCTTTGCTAAATCCTCAGCAATTCCTCCTACCAACTGCTATCACCTTCTTATCATGAATGAGCATAATCCAGATGGATTTTCTGCAGATCCTTTTATCTGCCAAAAACTCTCCACATCACCATAGAGTGGTATTTTCCATGGCAGATTTCACCACTACTGTCTCAGTTCTACATCACATTTGATAGCCAGAGGTGGAACAATTTAAAAAAAAAAAAACAAATAAACAACAAACCCAAACCACTTTTCTCCATGTCTCACCAAATAAAGAGTATAACTGTTGAAGAGACCTTTGTAAAGTAATGAATACCTTGATTTCCAAGCAGCCCTTAAATTTTAAATAATCATATTCTTAAGATGCCTGCATGTCTGCCCGAAGTACAATTATAAATCTTGGTCAAATAATATATTTTTCTTATGGTAGGTAATCTCTAAATACCAACACATCTCAAGTTTCAGTATAGTAATGAAAAGGCTACTCTATTGAAAGAAAAGTTCATGGGCTCTGTAGCAAGTAATACCTATCACATAAATCGCTCATTCAGGCTACAGCGGTCAAAGCACAGGCTAAAAACTATCAAAACTGTTTTAAAGAAGTCAAAATATTTCTATTAGGCTGTTACAAGGCACAAATAACCACGATGGCTACTGTTTGGCCACAGATTCTTCAACTTCTGACTACATGAATAATTCAAAACAAAGACTTTTTTTCCAAACTGCTAAATAGTTTGATTATTTTCCATGCCAGTGCCTCCTTTTTCTTTTGCTGTTAGGTTCTTTCAGAGAAGTTATTGCTCATTTCTTCAAAAAGTAATTTATAATGGATTATAAACTCCAGGTAAGAACATGTCCCAGTCTGACACTGGATCTCCCTAGCTTTCGTGGCTGCCATTGCCTTATACAGTGAAGACTACACTCTCTTTTGTTGAACAGCATTAAAAAAAAGTAAATCTTTGCTGGTTTATTAACTTCTATACTTGCAGAGAGGTTTTGGAAGGAGAAATGTTGACTAATCATCATAATCTCTGTTCTTTCCTAGTTTGCAGATGAGGACTACTTTTTTCTTTTGTAAAAGTGTTATTAACACTGAAAATACAAAATGAAGAAAAGCTCATGGCATATTCAGATTGAGCAGTCAAGCCTGTCACCATAATATTTTTCTTATCATTTAAAACTGACTATGTTTTGCTCTTGGGTTTGTCATAATCAGCAGTGAGGACAAATACTTACACCATAACCACCTTCCTATTTTATCACTTTTATCTACTTGGGTAGTATGTAACACAGTAAACTTTACACAAGGTCAGTGAGGACAAAATGCAGATCTTGGGATGATTTGTGACTCCACTATTTACTACCAAGGTTTACAAGCAGTGTCAACAGATTTCAGGGTGAGTTCAAGCCTGCATGAAGTTCCATTTATTTCAGAAAGGCTTTCCATAGGTAAAGGGACATGCTTATACAGATTATATAATCAGAGGTCTCAGTGTACTGTGACAGCTCAATCCAAAAAAAAAATAAATGCATGAAGTAGCTCCGCTGGAAGCAGGACTCTTGTAGGAAAGTCTGCTAATGACACTGCACTGTTGCACTGATGAATGAGGCTATTAAATGCTTAATTTACTTCAGAGGTTAAAGAAAAAAAGAGAAAAGATTTGCAAAAAATATAAACTCAAGAAGTCTTTAAAAAGTTACCAGAATTATTAAACATGATGTTACTAGGATGCTCCATAAATTCTACTGTTGTCCAGAGAGGAAGAGCAAAATTATTAACAATAGCTACCATGAATCTGTCTAAAGTCGGCATTAAAATACTATAGTTGGTAAAGAGAGGAAAGGTAATCCTAACATGCTTGATTTCTGTGATCACAGCATAACAGCTGAATATTACAAAGAAAACAATGGAAGTATCGTGTATTTGTATACATACATGTTTCAGATCCAGGAAAATTACAAACTGTTGGGTAAAAAAATGCCTTTACTACAATTTTCAGATTACCTCAATTGCTCTAGCACAAGAAAAAAAAAAAGGATGTTTTCGAAATATTACAGACAAAACCAACACTGCAACTGGTATTGTAATCACAATGTACTCATCTAGCTTATTTTCTGAAAAATTCCTTCCTAAGAGAGAAGATATTTATATTATGATTATACTGGAATCATACGGCTTCCAGAGTTTGCTGTCAGGAAACTACTACCAAGGCAGAAGTAGAAACAAGTCTTTCATTTCCTTTTGGCTGCCTCTGGTCAGAGTAATTGCAACTGATTGCTTCAAATGGATGAGGAGTAGGCACTTGACACAAGATTAGATTCAAGCTCTACTCTAACCATTGGTACTATCCAGCCTGGAGATACCTGAACAGTAACATCATCTAGTCATCAGAACAATACACTAACTGAAACTTAAGAAACTGTTACCTAAAGGTTTTTCTGTTGTTGCTGTTTAATAGTTTCTTCAGACACTTTAAACTCAGTGTACCAAGAATCAAAGGTAAAAAACTGAACCTCTAATAAGACGAATCGTGTTCTTTGTCACAGAGCAAGCCTCAGGCAGCAAAAACCTATGCAAACACTGCAAACTGAAAACTCCTAGCAGGCTCCAGAACTGTCAATCTAGTCAACTCCAAGAACAACAAACAAAATTAAAATCACCCTAAGAACTGATGAAAGATGTTTCCTCTAGTCAGACAAGAACAATGAACTTTGCCTATAAATGTTAAAGCAACAACATGAGTATGTATCTTCCAATTATCTGTAAATCTGTTGAAATAACAGCATCAAGGCTCTCTTTTGTCCAGATACAAAAAGAAAACATACAGGGATGTTTCTCATTTTATATATAGCCCAGAAACTATAACAGTGCTGTACTCCCTCACCTTCCATCGCAGTAGAATACTTTCCAACAAAGACTTTGTGCTCTATGTCTTGTGGCAGCAACATGGTTCAGCCTATTAGTAACCTGCAGGTGCTACACCTCTTCAGCTACTTCTTCCTCATCTGCCCTCACTTTAACCAAGACAAGAGAGACAGGGGCGGAAGGAAAGGTACCACAAGGCAAGCTGTAGTAAAACACACGTGCAAAGGGCTGTTGCAAATTCCTATATGCATATTTTTACTACATGGCAAGAGAGACACAAAGGGCAGGGCATTACCCTACCAAAAGGTACCATTTGTTTCTCTGTTTTGACAGATTTAAGTAGGTAACATCCTCTTAACAGAAACATATATTTTTACAGGAAAACGAAGCACAGGCATGACGTAGGAGCACAGCTATCAACCTATTTACCAAGTTGCCCTAACTCTTCTGCTCTGCTCCCTTTTTGGGACTGCAAAGATCATTAGCAGGGCAGACTCAGACCTTCCTACTAGTCAGGACTCTCAGCATCTGTTTAGACTTGGTGGCAGAACAAAACAGTCCATTCACTGAAGACAAAATTAGTGACTTCAAATGACATGTCAAAACATGTTTTTATTTAAGATGAAGGTACCAGGTAGGCAATCTCTCTGTATCAAATCCTAAGAGCCATTAAGCACTATAGGGAAGTACATTTTTAAATCATGACCAGTAATAAATATAATTAATATTTTCTTTCAGTTAATAACCAACAAAGTGCATATGGTAGAATTCCACAGCAGATTCATACCAACCCAAATAGTTAGGCTTAGAGAGAAAACATCTGCCCACTTTCATCGTTCTAAAGTGAAACCACTTAAAGCACGAAACATCTACTATAAACAGGTGGACTGTACCCCTTTGGCAGAGAATTTGATTTTCTTCATGTGTTCAAGTTACCACAGAAGAAAGTCTTCCTCTGAGCTTGGACTTTAGATTGCTGTTGACAAAGGCTAGACTTCGAATTTCGTTTTCTAAGACATTCCATGTACTTAACACTGAAAAATCATGTTATGGCCAAGAGAGAAAAATATAGATTAAATAGCCCATAAATACTTTTAGTAATTGCCATACCCACCTGCTACATTAAGCTTTTCAACTGCTCCTAAGCTGGGAGCAGAAGTAGTAGTATTGTTGGTAGAGTTTGCTCCTGTTCCATTAAGGACAAGATTTTCCACCTTGGACTCCAGCTTCCCAATGCGCTGCAAGATATTATCCAACAGGACAGCAAGAGTCTTCTTCAAATCTGCAAAGTAAAATGAAAAGCTAAATTGCTTAATAATGCAATGCACACTTGTCAGACAGGATCAAAAAATAGATAAAAGAACGAGACTAGATTATATATAAACTCTTTCTCAGTGCAAATCTTTGCCATTAGCTGTTCTGTGCACTCACATTCCTTACTTTGTTCAGCTTCACATACAAGTTTCCCTGGATATGGAACTTGTTGTCCATTTTATAAAGCACACTGGAACTCATATGGACATCCATGTTCAAGGTAAAGTGTGCTCCCTCATGGAGACACACATAGGAATAGAAAAATGCATGTTTTGTAATAGCTCAAGCAATAAGAAGCTGCTTAAATAATAATGACTCTACACTTAAATCCATATTCAAGCACTATCAGTAGAACAGTCAGTTCTTCAGTCACCTGGGAACTAAAATCCCCATTCCAAAAGGGATAGCTTTGAGCCCCAGTTCAAAAACCTTCTCCTGCATCTCCTCCACATAACCAGCTTCTGCACTGGCAAAACATCCAAACACACAGTTAAGTTCAACCTTTCTGTCCTATTCACAAAACAAAAATCAGGTGTTTCTTTTCTTCAGTCTCTTGGTGATAGCCCCTATTTGTTCTGACAGCATTTCCTTGCTGTGCAAAGCAATAAACAATAACAGGAGTTTGCATATCAAACAACAACACAGAAAGAGCTCTCTGATATTTTTTTCTTTTGCTTTTATTTTGTTCAGATTCCTTGAAGGAACACAGAGAGTTTTGCAAGCTAAAAGAACTGTGGGCAAGAGGAGAAAGCTAGACCACTATCAGAGTAAACTGTATAATTATAATGGCAACAAGCCAAGATGCTGAAAGTATTGTTCTTTTTTCATTTACCTTTGTAAAGATTAAAGAATTTGGTACGAGGAATTTACATTATTTCCCCATTTAATTACATAAAATAATTACATATGTATACATATAATACATTTTCTGTTTTCCAGAACTTTAGAATCAAATAACTTTCTGATATGTAATAGAAAATTTCTCCATATGCCTGAAAAGATTCCATTGTTTCTATATCAGTTGTATTTTTGCCACATTTATTTTGTGCTCCTTCTTTTTTTAATTTTTCCCATGACTATCTCAATTCTTGTGCAAAAGACAGAGTAAATAACAAAACACTATTACTTTTAGAAAGCTTATAATTCTTTTTTCTGAATAAAAGGAGAGTTATATTTATTCCATGGAACTATAAAGTAGGTCTTTTTCTTTATAACTGTGTGCTTTCCTTTGTCCTGTAAAGATCAGAAAGGGGAATCTGAAGCACTAGTCATCTGGACTGTTTTAAAGGGGGTTCGGAAGTCATTTAATTGCATAGTGTGCAGAAGAAAAGGAAAGAATGGACTTAACATGAATAAAACCATGGTACAGAAGGATGAAAAAAGTCTAGGAAAAAAAGTAGTAAAAATAATTCAGGAAACAGAGAGGAAGAAACATAGCATACATAAAGGCAGATACAGACCGTAGAGAAAAAAATGGCTAAAAATTATTATTTTTTAACTCTAATACCAAAAAACTGATATGAGAGACTGCTTGGCAGAACAAAAAGGCAAGTGGAGGCTAGTTTGAGAAGAGGTGGGCAGAAGCACAGATTCACAAAAATTTTTGTAAAAAAAAATGTTTACTGCTATAAAAAAGAATCTAATTTTCACTGTGTATATCTGGATTATAACTTTTAAAAGAAAAGTGCTTCATCCACCTACCTGACAGGTGACTACATGGTAGAATGAAAAAGTGAGAAAGTAAACAAGCTGTGCAACCACAATTAAGGAATGGCTAAAAAACCTTTTGGGTAGGTAAAAGCAGCCAAATCAAGTAAACATTAAACTTATTCTTGAACATGGAAATCACAGCTGTGCTTACTTAAAGAAACCAGAGGATAATATTAAAAGAAATAAAAAGGCTAATTTAGCAAGAGCATTAATTTTCATAAAACAGTAAAGCAATCTACCAATTTTTATTAACATCAGTCATTAATGTGTTTATTCCTGAACAGCTAACCTGATCATTTCCTAGCAACAAACCATTTGGTATGCCAAACAGGAAAAATTAACTTACTTATTAAGTAATTACCTTACTCAGATTCATAAAGTATTATTTAATATGGTGTTATTGACTCACCACAGTGAGCCTGTAATATTTTAAATAAATACATTACCATTATTTTGCATCTTTCCAAACTACTTTATTGAAAATGTTAAGTTTGGCCAGGTGTGGAAGTCTTTAGTCTTGGCCACGGACTAAGTTTCTACACCAAACTTAGCTTTACCTTCACAGAAGTGTTACAAAGTTATTTTACCCGATTTCAAATACAGTTTAACTTCTCCTGGGGAACTTGACCACTGTCTGGCAGCAAGTCAACTTATTCCTCAGCGGGATTTGGAACAGGAAATGAACGCCTCAGGCTACGAGCTGCAGGGGGAACTTAGCTTAAGGATATCCTGAACCCTCAGACCTCGCTCAGGCACATACTAATGCAGTTACCTTTCAACACCTGGAGCCAGATTGTTTGGGGTTTGTTGCTGCCTTTTTTCTTCTTCAATTCACCTACCATCAAGCAGCCTTACACAATAACAGGACACTGGTGATGGCTATAAAGCAGACAGAGTTTTGTTTTAAACCCATGCACACAATCCTCTAGGGACCTCTACTTGCTTGCAGGTCTTCAATCCAAATATTGATCTAGTACCACTCTATTTTGCTTGTGTTGCTTTGTAAGACTACAGTGCCAGTATAGTTCAACTTGCACTCACAAATCAGGACTTACAGAGCAAGGCTGTTATTCAAGCGACGAAGCAACACAATTGTTAGCAATGTTCGGGATAATAATGTCAGCCTTACAGGCAACCAAATGCACACAAACTCCAAAAACTCACTTTTTAGAAGAAAAAAAGAGGTAACAGAAACAAGACATGGACAGAACCTCCCAGCAAGATATTTTCACTGCATGCACCAAAAGGTAAAGAGTATTAAGAGAAAACTAGAGAAAAATGTGCAGCTGTTATCTTTTGCATCCTAGTCTATATTCTTCGTCCAAGCATACAAGAACATCTATCCAGTTTCTTCAGAGCTGAATATTAAAGCAACTATAAAAGGAAACAAACTTAGATCATTAATTAACCATTAGCTTTCCGAACAGCCTGAAAGAACATAGGTAAGTAGGAAAGAAAGTGAGTCTGAAAAATGTTAAACCAGTAAGGTGCATGATGTGATCTTATCAGATTGAAAAAGGGGCTACATCTAACCTGAAACTGGATTATATTTTTATTTTGATAATCTTTTCTGGTAATATGCTTTGTTTTTTCTACTTGCTTTATCTCACACATGCAAACTTAACTCTCGTGTACAAACTGGAAGAGAATAAGCATTAAAACCTACTGCCGAACAAAGCACTCAAAGTTCTCTGCCCTGAGGCAAATAGGATATATTTAAGCCTAATTTAAGATTATGCCAGATATAAACTTAAACATTAAGTAAATTGACTGAACATAGAAGTGAAATAGAGAAGAAGAAATAAACATAGCAGGTCTCTATCCACAGGGAATTTCTTAGATCACTGACACGCAAATTGAAAAGCCTTGCAAGTTTCTCAAGAACATCAAAAAAGTTTTTTAAAATGAAGTTCTAACAAATAACCTAAGGCATAGTGGATATAGCTACTATATAGATGTAAAAAAAATTAGCAGACAGCTTCATTTCCAAGTGACTGGAAATGTAAAATTTGTCCTGTTTCATACATATAAGGGAAGACCACTTTCTCCATCTGTACAGGGCGAAGAACTGTCAATTGAGCAGCATTATGAAGTAAAATATTTGGACAACTTAGGAAAAAAGCCTTAATCAGATTATTATGTCATTTAGAGAACACACTTACCGTATGCTGTCACTGTCCCCACGTAAGGTCCATCAACCACATTTTTATTTTCTTCAGCTAAAGCTTTGATATATCTTTTGCTGAGATCCAAAATTTGCTCACGCAGGACTGAACTGCTTTCATGTTGTGTTTGCTGCTGAATAGTAAAATGCAGAAGCATCATTCCCCAAATAAAACCAAAAGTCACCAGAAAAAAGCCGAGTTTCTGAGAGGAAAGCTTCCATGGAGAGAATGCCATGATTCCCAACAGCTTCACACAGTTACTACAAAGGTTCCTAAATCATGAAGCCAAACAGCAAGTTCATGGTCCAGGTATATAAATATCACAGAGCAGGACTCAGTCTTATTCCAACTCCTTTGTCAATGCATATCCGTGCTTCAGGTCCATCCTGTTGCAAGGAGAAAGAAAAGAAGCATAGTTACCACAAGTGAAGTTTTCACTAGCCATACGAGGTCCTCCCTGTAACTGGTAGAAAACAGGAGCAGACAATATGCTGGCTTTGTAAATGTTTAATTTGCATGTCTCATCATTGTAGTGTACTAGCAGAGCACAAAGAGAATGAAAAAAGCCCTGGAAAGACAACAAAGCAGGAGGGATGTGCCTGAGCAGGTGTGGAACACACCACAGGATCTGGATCAAATTCAATGCTTGAAGCAGTCTCTATGCTGAATTCCAAGGTAAGGCTGCTATTACATACTTAGTTTTGTGTGTGTATGCAAAACTTTGTGATGGTGCCAGTGCAGCAATTTAAGACAATTCTCAATGTAATTCAGTTCTCAGAAAACAAGTAATTTTAGCTGGCAGTGACACTGCTCGGAGTTCCTGGCAAGGGCTATGGCATATGGCTAGATAGGTGATCAGGAAATCAGACTCCCTCAGGGGTAAAGAGGAGAAAAGAAATCTACATTATTTAAGCCAATACACTCTCCTGCCTAACACTGCAAGCAGGTAGAAGGCTGGAATAATCGCTTGCTCCTGTGTGGCCCCTGCCATGCATTGTTACTCCTTATTCATAAAACATAGTCCAATGACTTTGCCCTTTGCAACAGACTGAAAGCACAAACGTCCGAATGCTACACCACATCTTGTGTACATAAACTAATATTCTCAGAGCTCTTCACACAGTAGGTAAAAAGAATTGTAGTAACAGCCTTCAAGACACAGTAGGACCATCTTTTCATGGAAAACTCAAATTTAAAACCTGGCATAAACAACCCAAAGGCAAGGAAAGGTCTGTGATGAGGGCTAGAGGCAGGGTCCTTAGCTGAAAGCCACGAGAAGAAAGGTAATTAAAAGGCAATTAAGTGTAACCTATCATGTTAGAACACAGATTTGGTAAAATGTTATCCTTTTAACTTCATAATGCTCCCAGACAGGATTAGAGAACATAATGTTCCTTTCCATTCTGCACTTGCATAGATAATGCAGATGCTGCTCTGTTTTAATAGGATAATTACACAGATGCCTGCTAGCAGTGCTCCCTGCTTGTTAAAATTCCCTTTGGATCTTCTGCTTCCAGTTGAACCAGGAGTTCTGCAGAGGGACAGAACACTTCTGGAGCACTTATCTTCCAACATGTCCTGTGTGTGCCCGTTTCACACACACGATGGATTGTAGAAGTGAATGTGCATTACCTAGTAGACTAAAAGCAGGCAAGGGAGAGACCGTCCCATGCATTTACATTGCTAAAAGAACAATCTGCAGCTGTCTTTTGCTTAAGGAGGAATGGTGCAGAGAAATTAATTCCAAGTACAGTGAAAACTATTATAAAGCCCTCAAGTTGACTTTTTCCACACTTAGAATATCTCAACAAAGAAAATGAACAGTCTCAACAGAGGAAATGAAGGACTCCATTAATGCTGCTCTCCATAAAGCAGTTAATTTTCCAAGAAATGGCAGAGGGAAGTTTTACTTCTTTATGTTTTATTTAACCATAGCTTTGGGATACTCTTGAGTTGACTGAATAGTTATATCATTAAAATTTGAATGTTTTACTATTCTTTTGCAATATCTGGTGTGATAAAATATAGAAAATTCCATAGTTTAAAACAACATCAAAACTTTAAAAATACATCCAAAATATTTCAGACAAACTCCCACAATGACTTAATTTCAAGTAAGAACTGACAGCATCCTCTATGGCAAAAAGATCTGTGGTTAAACAGTCAGTATTTCTTCCCCAGTTATGAGTTGTCTGTGAAGTGGAAAACACTGAATAAGAAAGTAAACCTATCACCACCACATTTTAACAGACAAATGCTAATGACTTTTTATGACTAGTTGTTTAGGGGAAAAAACCTCTGAACATAATAACATTAAAAACAGAAATTAAAAAATGCAAGTTTTCACAGTCTTCTTTTTAAAGTTTTAGAACAGAAACAAGGATGGTATAAGGAACAGTGTATATAACACTGAACTATGAGAATGATCTACTTAAACAGAGCTGCTGACTTTTTTATTCCATTTATCAACAGAAAAATACATCTTAAATCCACTCAAAAACTGTAACAAGGTAGACAGCAAATGTTAAAGTACCGCTCTAAGAAAGGACTTAAATTAATTGATAGATGGAAGACTGGCACCCAGTATTTCAACAAATAAACAAATCCCCAAAAAACCAAACCCAAACACCACCAACCAGCTTTACTTTTTCCTTAAGCAATTCCAGTGGTCAGCAACTCAATGAATGCCCAACGACATGTACTTAACTAATTAAGTTTACAGCACTGCAGGTGGTCAAGGTGGTTTGTGAAGTGCACAGCAGAATCTCTGTGCTTCCCAGAGCTTCCATGGCCGGCTGCACTGACTTGGGTATATGTTTAACCATAGGTTTGACAGCTGTCAAGGTCTGCAACACAACTATTCCACAGCTAATGATTACCACATACCTGTAATGACTCATTATTTGGTACCTAAGTGGACAGTGGACAGAAGATATCAAGGGGTTATGCGGAATTCTAGAAGACAGCAGCACAGAAATGTCTCTTTTTATTTCTGTTTTGACAGGAAATTAATAACTGAGCTGACCAAGAGTTGAAGCAATAAGCACACTTCTGTCTACTATAATCACTGATAGATTTTGACTGACAAGTTATCTCTCTGCTCATACCAAGCAAGCCATTCCCAACTTAAGGCAGTAGAGTATTTCCCTCATTCTCCCTCATGCCTTATAAATGTTCCCAAAGGAGCCAATCCTGCTAACTACTAAGGCCTTTTCCTAGTCTAGTCTCCAAAACGTACAATGGGAGTCATATTTAAAGAGAATATGGAAGCACATATTTCTTCATTCCTCTAAATAATGACAGGTGCTCTTTTTTGCCACCCCCATCCCCTTTGCCTTAAGCTTTGGAAAGACGTGGTCTCACTCTAAGTATATCTCTTGAAATAATTCCAGCACCCTCTGGAAACTGGATGTTATAGTTGGGAGGTTGGTTGTGAAACTGTTAGGGAGATAATTGCTCCTGACTTAATCAGAGCAGCTAAATGTACCAAAACTAAACACCAAGTGTGAAAAACACACACACATACACAAATTAAAAGATATATAAGACAAGAATACCTTTAATAAACATCTCTGTTATGTTCTTCCTCAAATTCAACTCTAACTACCAAAATCGCACCACAACTGAAACAACATGATGGTATGATGGGGGGAGAGGGGAAGGTTGTTGTTTGGGTTTTTTGGGGTTGTTTTGGTGTTTTGTTTTCAAAACAGACTAACTAAGTCTTCTGCGAAAAACATACAACAATTTAAAACACAACTGCCCCTACCCTGGACAAAAATGATTAGCAGATTTCTTTGGAAAGGGGCTAAACTTACACCCATTTACATAGGCACAAAAATGTTAAAGTACTAAAAGTACTATTAGAGTGCTTCATTAAAAACACATTTTTTTCCTGTTCTATGTTTAATGAAACGCTGTTCAACAGCTGGTCATTTCATTAGTTAGAGAGGATAACATTACCATGCTGATGTCATCACAACAAAAGAACCCTGACACTATTTAAAATCAACTCAGATAAGTATCCCAATGCTAAAGTAATCCATACATGAGGGATGCAAACCACACATTTCTCGGCATTTTAAAGACTGCTTTTTTTTTTTTTTTTATGCTTAAAATAGAGTACAAACAGTTAATCTTCATGTGAACAGATTTTGGTGACACATATCCACATATTCCTCTTCACTTTTAAAGAAGGAGAATTAATCATCTACAAGAGATTAAGCAAAGTCTCTTTTTAAGTATGTACATATACACAGCTTGATGCTCTCTGTCCAATCTGTACCTATATTAGAAACGGTACTTACTCAGGGTAAGCTTAGAACACCACTATCCTCAGGATACTCAGGATTAAATTGTTCATTAGTTGAATGCAGTGCTCATGACTAGCTACATAGTTATAAAACCTTAATTGTCTGCAGCCAAAACAGAAGCTTTTGCACCCATAAAAGCAACAGCTTGAGTCATACTTAATTATTAGTTTGTTATGAACTCAAACATAAGCAACCTTACACAGCATGACTAGCAAACTAAGTATAAGCATTTTTGTACCAAGTGGCTCAGTATAAATAGTATTGTCACTGCTAGGAACAGGTCTGTGTTCCAATGCCAAATGTGCAAGGACCAAATTCTGGTCTCTGATGCTTAAGAAATTATTCAGAGAACTTGTCGGGGAGCTAGAGCTGGGTACCTGATGCCTCTTGTTACAGCTTACACATGAGATAAGAACAAAGGCCTGGAAAATAAGGGCACAGGTTTGATAGAAGAGTGGCCCAACACTGTAAACTACTCAGTGATGGTTAATCATCAGTCACTGATGAACCTTGAGGTTTGGGGGGAAAAAACCCTGCTTTTCTTTTAATAGCAGCAAAAGCTGAAAAGGAGGCATAAAACTGCTAAGCAATAAGAAAACCCATCTTCTAGAGAGGTACCAGCCTCACACATCTGGCCATCAAGGACCATAACCATCAGCGCTAAACACAGGCACCAGCTCTGTGGTACCCTGTGCTCATTATGGGACTGTTACAGACTAATTACTTTGACTAGGCAGTGGTAATGGCTAGGAATGAGTAAAACCTAGCCATTAGCAACATGTATTGTTAATGAATATCACCCTAACCAAGTTTTGTTATAAAGCTGATTTAAAGCTGCTTTGTTTTATCAGCCTTCTAAGCCCTCAGTCACAGGAACCTCTCATTCTCCTCTTGCACACACAAACGCTGTGTGTTCAGTTGCAGCATTGTGCCACCCTGCCTGACTCTGCAGTTTGTTACTGTATTACCAACACCTCCAAGAGGTGCTCTTAACCAACCCCCTTCCCCCCAGGATCCTAATGCAAATCCTGATCTATTTTCCAGAATGTTTCCTGAAGAGGGCAAGTTGCACTTCTGTTTGCAACTGTTTGATTCTGTGGAACAAGTTGTTACATACCAGCCAAGGCCAAAAATCAAGATGTGAATGTCCTCTATTCCCTTGAAGGGTGTGTTAACCTAAAAGCTACGATAATTCAAGTGTCAAGCCAGTGGGCTGCCAGAGCTACAGCCAGAAATCTCAGTGGTGAGTGAAAACACCTGCCATATCCCAGCACTTCTCTGCTGAGGGATGACAGGAGTCATGCTTCATGTGGAACCTGACGTAATGCATCTTAAAAGGGATAGGCAATTCTCTAAAACCTCTTTTCTAGGAATGATGAGTCCAAACTGGGACTACTATGTTTTAAGAGTTTAAACCAGACAAGCTTCCAATATACATAAACTACAATCCCAGACTGATGTTAACCACTCTCTCCTACTGCAGCTGCATTGCTTAAACAGATGTGCACTATACCCCAACCGAATGCAAATTAATGGATTTCCTGGTACTGCAGTTGTTTATTTCTGCGGGAATACGGGTATATCTCAGCAGATGTCCCACCCCAGCTGGCCAATCTGTGTTCTGAAACAGTGCAATCTGTGATGTGTTGCCCTCCTCCCGCCCCTCCACTTATTATAAGATGTTGGCTTCCGTTAGTTATTTTGGAGGATGAACCTACCTTTCCTTCTTTCAAAATACAGCTTAAACAACGGGATAAGCTACAGCTTTCTACTTAATGCAGGCAAGTGAAATCAAAGAGCAATCACATGCTCTGTTGGTAGAAGATAAGAAAGGATCAGAGAAGAAAAAAGAAGCCCGATTTCTGATAAGATTACTTGCATTTCAACACGATGTGTGCTCACATTGTCAAGTATCTCCATACCACACACATTTTGACTTCAGTACTGACATGGCAATTAAATAATCACTAAACTTAGCAAATATATTGTACTAACATACAGCCATGCACACATCTGAACAAAACTTCAGACCCTCTAAATAATGATTGTTTAGAAGCACTTTAGGTACTGTTTAGCCACTGACCATGTCAAATGCATAAAGCAGAGGGCAGACAGCAGAACAACCAAAGGCTGAACCCACACCTGCTCAGGGTGCCAAGAGCTGTATCCTGCCCGACTGGGTCACAGCAGCAAAGGAAGAAAATCTATTTTAACAGTTCAAGTCATAAATGTGACAGCACCTCAAAACATTTTTGTTTACATTAAACCAAACTTTCTTCAGTTGATCAGTCCAATAAAAGACAAAATCCATGACAGAATGTTCTGGAAGGAGGAGAAACACGGCAGAAAAGCTGATAATATTAACCCACACCTACAAGTCCTAGGTCTAGGGGAGGGCTTCCAGCTGGTTGAAGGTGTACATAGTGCCTACATATCTCACAGGTGGGCTCCTCAGGAAGAAGAGGCAGCTGAAAAATCATGCAACTATACCAGACTCATCTGGCAATCAATATTTATGCAAACCTTTGCTAACTACACATTTTATAATTTAAGTTCCTTAATATATAAAATGCATAAACCCACTTCCTTGACTGTATTATGGAGTCTTAGTTTTGCCCTTCCTTTTGCTGCTCAATTTTATTTTCAGCAATGCTTCTGCCAACCCATTCTTTCCTTCTAGCTGACAGATATCACTGTGTCTTCTCGCTCACCACCCATTTACAGTTGATGTGGCACCATGTACTGTGCCTGAAGTGGCAATTTGGGATGCAATCCCATGAAGTGAGAAAAGCAAAGCAACACTGGGTCTCAACAGATGCAGCAGGACAGATGGACTGAGGGAGAGTAAGAGTATAAATACTCCAGTTTGGGGGTTTTTTAGGTTGGGGAGGCATGTTTGCTTTTGTGCATGTGCATGTAGTAGAAATTGGCAGGAGGTGGTGGGATGAAAGTTAAAAGAAGGAAAAGCAGCCTTTTGATAAGGTGTCATAAAACCAAGTAAATTTGCATCCTGAGCAAGCAGCTTGCCTTCACTTTCAAAAATAAATTTCTCCAATTAGAAACAATTTGGGTGGCATCCCACCTTAATTCCCCCATGTGTGTCCATGGTTTTACAGAGCACTCTGAAATGTTTCCAGTTTTCTACCTAGCACATCACTTTCCGTAGCCAAGTCCTACAGAAATTAAACCATCAGATGTTGTTCCTTTCATGTTGTTTGCTTACCATGATATTTCAGGGAGGAAAGAGTAAAGGGAGGAAGGTTTACACAACAGATAAAGAAAAAAGGGATTATGAGAAAATCCATAAGGAAAAATCCTTATGTATTGAAACCCTTACGGTACAAATAGTGTTTATTGATTAGAAAGACTCCAGACAATGCATTTAAAGACATAATCACAAACTAACCCAATCTTCTTTCAATAAAGTGCTTAGAGATCAAAAAACTGAATCAATGTTAGGACTAGGAACAGGACTTCAATAAACTTCAGAAAAATCAGAAATGTTATTGACCTTGAACAAACAAAAGAAATGTACATTTTTACAGCCATTTACAGTCAAAGTACAAGGAATATTAATAACCTTCATCTTGCTACTCCATTAAAACCATATGCCCAAAATAGCATTTTCTCACTTAAAAAGAACATTTTGGGATGTCAGCATGCTGATTGAGATTAATAGTTTTTGTGCTTTTTGGCTGGTTTTTTTTTGAAAGAAATTACCTTACATAGGCTGAGAGCCCCAGTCATCATCTACAAAATCCCCTAAACCCAGGGAAAAAAAAGCATCCATGAGTCATGCCTTCAAGAGTCCCTGAAGTCCACTGAACAAACAAGCCTTCAAGTTACTTCATTAATTTTAATGAATTTTAAAAATAGGACTCATGGCTAGTAAGTTTTATCATCTTTCTAGCATGGACCAAGTACATTTTTCTCTTCCCCTCCTTGCAACTCCCCTCAGTCAAAGGCTAATATATGACATCCTCTTGTGTCATTCTGAATTTTACATTTGGCATTTGTCCTCTGAAAGGCACGTGCTGAGAAGTATGGCCTCCTATTTTTCAGATCACCTGGATGTTCTCCAAAGTTAAGAGCAAAAAGTCCTTCGTTCTTACAAAGCAATCCCATGAGTGCAACTTGGTTTCTGGTAATTCTCCCCAATTTCTTCAGGACACAGTATAACTGTGGTAGCAAGAGTTACAAGCATTGCTATGAACTTATTCATAAAACTATTTTTAATGAATAATAAAATTACCTTCAGCTTTATAATCACAGGAACCAAATTATGTTTGGTTTATTAACATAAGTTAATAAACCAACTAAGTTTATTATATAGAAATTGGATCCATTAGCTCATTGCTTACATCAAGCAGATACTCCAGGCTCCAATCTCACCCACTGCTATTAACCACAAATCAGTCTGTTACATCACATCTTGCAATCTGTCCAAGAGAAAAATACAAGTAACACTCAACAGGAGCTCTGTCCAACTCACAGAGCAAAGTCAAAACCTTCTTTGTATTCAGCAAGAAAGCTCTCATCAATGTGGATGCCCAGCTATCAACCCTTCTAAAATCGATGGTCAACACACTAAACGTAGTTTTCAGCAATTGTGTTGGACCCCAGACAGACAGCCAAAAATAAAGTACAAGTTTTAAGGAAAGATCCAAACACATTCATGCTCAAAATACTCACTACATTGTACTGAAGAAGTTTTTCAAAAATAGAAGACAAAATATATAAGTATATCCGTGTAAAAAAATTAACTTTCTTGGATATTTTACCACTTGCTGGGGGTGGTATATAATCGAAGCAAAACCAAATTCTCATTAAATTTGCTTTAAATTAATTGTTGCTAGAGGATTCTACACACAAACTTTTTGCAAAGGACAAATGACAAGGAAAAAGAAGAGTCAAGTCAAAATAGAGGAAAGTAGAAAGAAATATATAGAAAATTCTTATGTGCATGCAATTAAGCAAGTGTGTATCAGATCACAGGGAGGAAAAAAAGCCCAACTATCTAAGCTCAACATTAAATAAGTCTTCAGAAATATTTATCTCTTGTTGCTTTAGAATGTCTTGAACCTGAGTCAAAGTATAACATTTCTTCCAATGGATTTGTTCTTGGCAGGCACTTTGAACACATTCCAGCTTATGTGGCTAGACAAATGGCTGGAAGTACAAGCTGCATCTCCAAAGTACAAAATTTAATGGAATTAAAATTTCAACACTGTCACCTGTTTGGAAGCAACAGTGCTGCTGATTATTCCATTGCCCTAGTTTCTGCATTTAAGACCTTTTCTTTATTATTGAAAGGATGAAGTTGCGATTTGTTTAATCTCTAATTTGAAGGTTAGCAGGACAGCAAAATATTTTAACCTATTTCCTGCATTACCTGTATATACCCTGCTGCTCAATGTTGGTATTTGTCAACAGATGATACCACTCAAGATTAGAGATCATTAAAATGAAAGCTGTTAATGTTTCTTATTTCTCTTTGCAAGTAGCAACAATTTGTCAGACAGACATGTCAAAACGTTTAAAGGGACACACATGGAGTTCTGCACATGTCCCATAAAGCCTGGTTAGAAACCTACAGTCACACAGGACAGAACTTTAAAGCAAAGGGCTTGAAAGGATTGTTAAAGGAAGTAAACTGAAGTTTTGATACCTACACTGTTCTGATCCATCCAGCCATAAGAAAACAAATATTATGAGCCTTCACATAAAACCTCTCTGCACATGATTTTCACAATGTTGATACGAATTTTAAAGCTTTACCATAAACCACAACAAATACTGAACGACACTGGCCATGACCACAACAGCATTTTCTAAGGAGAGCCAGTATGAGGCCAAGCATGACCACATTCCAGCCTGTCACCACTGTACTGCCGGGAGGCCATCAGCTTTCCAGTCATCTGCAAGATCTAATAAACTATATGAGCCTCCTTTGCAAACAAATGAGCTGTACTTAGTATAGCACAGGGTACAACTTGGGAACTATTTTGAGTAGGTGGAAAACAGCCTCCCCTCTTTTGCCACCCCTAGACAGCTGTAGAACAACTTGTACTGGCAAACTCTGAGGAATAGTTCTGTTTCAGCTGTAGCTAAATAGGGGGGAAAAAAAAAGAAAAAAAGTGACGTGTAGAAAACAGCCAGCACAGGCAGCATAAGGAAAGTCAATCAGTAATAGGACTTTGTAGTTTCTCTCTAGACCACTGCGAGGCAGGGAGAGGTGGGAGGACACACGACGCCACCAGCACAATTCAGAAATAATGTGAAAGTGTCCCAGCAAACAACTCGGGTTTCTGAGCTGATGTTCTGACAACACAGCACTAAAGGATGGACGCAGAACTCCATAAGCTCTCCTTATTGCATATACCCCATCATTAACAGCAGTGTTCCTCTTTTTAGCTTCTCTCACTCCAAAGTTTTCAGGTCCTCTAGACAGCGATAGTCTACTATTACTTGAAAAAGCTATTTCATCTGCTGGTTCTGGTCCACGGTGCAGTAATGGTTTGGGTAATGAACTTTCTTTAATGCCTCGGTGCTTTTTATAAATAATCCAAATTACTGGAGAGACCTCCTTTCCAAAGCATGCTTTGTTGAGGCTATTATCAATACTCCCATTCAAGGTTTGGTAGCAGAAGTAGCTTCATTTTCAGTGCTGAAAGCAAACCTTTATTCCCCCTGCACAGCAGTTCCAAAGTAAATGTAAATGTTAGCATTTTGGAAAATTTAATTATTTACAATATTGAATGCTTCAGTGGTCACGAATTTCCTCTTTCTTCTCAAAGGTTCTAGTCAGAATTCAAGCAAGAAATAAATGAGAAAATGAAGCCTGAAGTCTGTCTTTAGTAGACATAAAAATCACACCTTAGGTCTCAAAATCTCTATTTATGTTAGCAAGTACCACAGCAGAACAGGAACACATCTGCAAAAAAACCTGATAGGTTTTGAGAATGTGACATTCACACCATTGGTGTTTCAGCTCAGGGCTGTGGGTGTTAGTACCAAAGGACAGTGCCGTGGATTGTATCTAGTCTGGTCTTCAAGACCAAATACCAACAGTTCGAGGACATCATTTGCATTCCTGGAATATTTTCATTAAAGAGGAATTCAGTTTGTGATTTCTATTAGTACTCCCCTATATAAATCAAAGCATTATTAGCAGGGTTATCGATTATCTTCAAAAAGCACATCTCATTCAAATCTATGTTTGAGAACATGCTAAACTACTCTGAGTCACCAAACTCATTCATACCATAGACACTCATCATGGAAACGGCCAAGGAAATAAATTCATAAATCAATTGCCTGTAGTTATTCTCTAAAGTAACAATTTGTAATGTTAATGGCCAAAAAGGTTTATAAAAGCCCTATCCCTTTGTTTACATGTATTTTGGTTAGAGACCGGCACACAATCGCAGATCGACTAGGACAGAACACACTTGGAACCAGACTTTGGCTTCTGCTTGAACGAGCAGTAACTGTATCAAACAGGATTTCTCGAGTTCCTGCAGCAGGAAACCTGCTAAGGCTGCCCATGCCACGTACAGCCCTCTGACCATTGCAACAAAATGCAAATACTTCAAAGAACAGCAGCAATTCAGTTTTCTGCATTTTATTTTTTTCCACCAACTTTTCTCATTCCATGTCTTTCCTTAATGTACTAGCAGGGGCTTTCTGAGCCAGCTACTAATTCACAGAAAGCTTGCAAAAATTTCACAACCAGTTTAACTGAAAGTCCAACGGGAATTGAAAGTATGAAGGACAAAACTGGATGATTGAAAGAGCCCTCTTTCATTGGGAAATTAGAAGAGAACAAGATCAAAGAGACCGAAATTTTGTATTCACACATTCTGTGAGTAATAGATTACAGATAAATAATATTATCAATAGGAAACAAAGCTCAGGTCTTCCTTTTAATTATGAGCAAGAACTTGCAAATGTCATCAGCATTTCATTGATGCAGTTACAGATGAAATTGCAGAACAGACAGGAGAAGAAAGTTGTAGAGAAAACACCAGGTAATAAGAAGGGGGAAAACCAACTTGAAAATCTGAGGAGTGGGGTGGTGGAAATCGGTGCAAGACTAAGTGAGACTAAACTGAAAAGTGAGGAAGGAGGAAGAAAAACAAATACCCCGAGCGAGGAGATGAGGTAAGAAAACATTTCAATGCAAGTCTAAGAGAGAGTAAACAAAATGAAAAGGTACCAGAAAGAGCAGCTGACAGACAAACTGATCAGCTGAATACACTGGGTCAGGCAAGACCAAGAAAACACAGAACATTAAACAATACTAAATCAATATTATGAGTGATATGCCAACAGACACAAAGGGGACTATAAGTACCACTGGTAAAGCGTAACTAATCATTTCCATACACAAACAGGGTTGTGCTCTTTTGCTTGTCAAAAGAGTTATTGCTATCTCCTGATACACTTAAGCTGCTAAAACTTTCACCTTGAGCAAGAAGTAGGTGGAGTTTTTAGTTTAGGAGAAAGCCACAAACAGTGAATAGAACTTCCTATTTCAAGACCTTCCTTAAATAACATATTCAAGGTAATGGCAAATTCCTTCAGAACTCCTATTCCTCAATATTATCATTAGTCTTACCAAAATATCAACTTCACTAAAAAATTAACTTCTCATAGGGTCAGCTCTCTATGCACTTTATCTTCCAAACACTTGCATCGGCTCACAGCATAAGGATCTGGACATTAGTAAATAGGGTATGTTCCACTACATGTATACACATTCACAAGTGTAATATTTTCTACAGCTGCCAGGAGTCAGCAGGGACAAAATGTAACATTATCTTTGCATGAGACATTATGGGTTTATGTTAAGGTTGCTGCACAGGCAGTAAGAGGATGCTGGAGACAGATAGTAACAGGAAATAAAACCACAGATGCTGCAAGAACATATTCAAGATCTACATTCATGATTAGGAATATATTTGGTATAAATTACATATTAAGCATTTACAACTCGAGAACTCCAAGGTCGAGGGTCACATTAATTACTTAAATAAACTGATGAACATCTTTCCACGTGATCAGGGAAAATTCAGAGTAATACTTTCAAATGTTCTAGAATAACCACCCTCTTTAACACATTTTACAGTCACACGAACAGCAATACTAAGAAACACTGTAAACCCACAGAGCTAACCACAGGTGACAGAAGAGATAGAACTAGCCATCTTTTAGAGACTTTGGTAATTTCCATTAGTTCCTCCACACTTATTTTGAGAATAAATTCCCCTCACCAGTCTGACAATGCATAATTAATTACGTTCATTGACACTGAGGTTAGAACATTAGTCAAGTGTTGTCACATTACATATTGCACAAGAGTGTCATGAGGCTTTTTTCTGATACTATTAAATCTGAAGATGTCCAAAAAAGATGTTTTTAAAGCCACCCTTGTCCACAGTTGTATTTTAACAAGTATAGAGTTAAGTGCAGTTTTCTCCAGGAGTCAGCTGGCTGCTCTGTCTCTGTTACTAGCACAACACTACCTTCCAGCCTATTTTCAAAGTTTGTATGCATTCACTTTGTGTCAGGCTTTCAAATTCTACTTTGCTAACAACAAAATCTGCTTTCTGAAGGTTAGTAAACATACTTCATCACAGGCAGCAACGCTTTCACATCTTGCACTGGGAATCATCCACACCGTTATGCTTTAACAGGTGGCTGCGTAGTAAGTGTCAAGCAAAGAAACACTTACTTGCATAACATCCTTTTTGCATTTTTATGTAAGCACATACCAAGAAGCACAAACTGCTAGAGAACAGAATGATTTTGGTGCACATCAGATTTTTCACATTTCTTTATCAATTATGACTTAAATATCTCATGTTTGCTCTTCCCCTTTCCTTATATGACATCCAAACTTCAAACTCAAAATCCAGCAAAGAATAACCCACCAAATACTTAGTACTTGGCATATCTTTATAGAAGCAGGAATTGTCATTATTTAGTTTCTGAGTAGTATAATGTACTAGAGGCAAAACTTAATTAAAAAAGAAAAGTCTCATTCTTCACTGAAGGTCAAGACATCTCTGAGGTAACCCTCAACAATAAAAAGGAACAATTTCATCACTTTATAATAACTAGTGGGGGAAAAATAAAAAATAAATCAATAAATGTATTTTTGACAAACACACACAACTACTGCACATAAGATTTAAAACAAAAAACTAAACAAGACTTTTATAAAATCTGCTATACGAAAATACAGAAGTAAACAACCCTTCAGACTGCAAAATAATGAAAAGAAAACCTGGTAGGTTGGCATTTAAGATTTCAGCCTTTTTAGGGGATAAGGAAAAGGAAGGAGTTTGAAGGACTAAGTAGGAACCAAAAATAACAAAGATCTAACATTAGTAGCGGGTGAAAGATAAATGTCCAAGAAGTTTTATGAACAAAACTGAAGTGACACTGCAAACACTGCAAGCAAATAACCATAAGGCAGGTTAAAAATGCAAGCTAGCAAGCCTTAAGGAAGTGTCAGCAAAACCACTAAAAAAAACCCTCCCCACACTACAGCCAACTCCAAGAAACCCATTTCCAAAGAACAAGAGCAGATAGTTTTTCCCTTTCAAAAAGAGAAAGGCGCCAAGACATCCCACAATTTTTATTCAAGAACCTTGACAAGATTTCTAAACTTAGCGTTGCATAACTACAAAAACCCCCAGTCATCCACTGAATTCAATTTATCTAAAATAAAAATATATTCCCTAACATTTCCTATTCTTCCTCCTCTGCTCAAGTTTTTTTATTGCAATATGGCAAGAAAGTTTCAGAAGACCAGGCTTGGAACAAATATTATATTAAATACCTGTTGTGCAATTTTTCAAGAAATCAAAACCCAAAATAAAAAGGAGTGAATTGAAGCAAGGAAGAAAAGTAGCAACCCCTAGTTTTCAACAGATTGCATCACCTTATGCACCACTTACAACAAAAAACAGAACTAAAAGAAACTGAAAAAATAAGGCTGGTTACAAATTCCAGTGACAGATAATACATTCATCTCCACCTGACCTAAGCTCCCAATTAAAGCAAGAGGGAGAAACTAGCTCATCCAGCAGAATTGTTAAAGGCTAAATAGTTAAGAGGTTTTGAGTCAACATATAAAATGAAAGGACAAAAGGACACAGCACAGCTCAAGTAAAACGTATACACAAAATAAGATAAACATATAAATGCAATTCCTGTGAATCACAAAACCCCCACAATCCTGACCATATTTTTCACAAGTCAAGTTGCAATCCCTACATGCATTTTTCTGTCTCGAAAGTTAAAATGCCAGGTACCTAAATGTATCAAACTGGACAATATGGTACAGGCTGAAGAACAGCAATAGAATCATTTAAAAAAAGAAAGGAATAGAAATTACCACAGTTGCTACCTCCTAGCCAAGTGGTTGGATTTCACTGGAGTACAAAATGAATATGTCAGAATTTTTAAAGCTAGACCTCCCTTTTCAGACTAGTATTTGCATTACAGTAAATCCTACGTATGGATTAGGAGACCTTGGTTTCTCAAGTACCAAGGACAAAGATCTGCCTTGTGCCCAGCAATAAAACCATGCAAACAGAGATAAGAATGACTGGACAAACACAAAGAAACCAACCTCAGGAAGTATCACTAATGAGACTGAGAGTCTCATTTCATTTTTTATCCTCTAGTCATCACAGCAGAGTTTTCAGAAGAGATCTGAGGACAGTGAAGTAGTTTTATGGAGATTAAAGGGAGAATTCTTAATTGTGGTAGGGAGGAACGAAGGAGAAAGCAAAAAGATGCCTTTTCACAGTCTCTATCTATAGGAAAGCCTCATGTGGGCAGCACATGGCCCAGGGGGAGGTAGGAAGCAACCCCTTATGGCTGAGTAGGACGGGGTGTCTGAATGTAAAGAGAAGAAGATGATGTTTCAGTGGGGGGAACAGGAGTGGAAGGATGGGTAAGGGGAACACAGTCAGACCAATATGTACAGGAAAATACAGAACTTGAGAGCTGTCAGCACAGTCAGCCTAGAGAAAAATCCTATTACACTAAATTGAGATTAGAAAGGGGGGAGGTGTGTTCGCCTGTTAAAACATTTATGTTACATGACAGGATGAAAATGGCTATATATCACAGAAAGTATGTCAAAACTGCAAGATTCAGGCTCTCTTTTTTTTCTCTTTCTTTTTTTTAATATTCTCACATTTGCAACTTGGAAAGAGAGTCTGATACTGTGGCTAGGAAAGACTGGGAATGGAGATGAAAATGGTTTCAAGAACATAAAGTTTGATTTATTAGCTTAATGGAGCCTTACTGTGCAATATAGGAATTACATGTAAGAACAGTATGTCATTGCAAAAATAACGGTCATTTACAGTTTTTATATTAAATAAAAAAGCTCTGTTACTTCCCACGTTAATCGCTATGTCTATTAAGGAACAAGAACAAATTCTGAATCTCTGCAATACCAACATTGTCCTTTACTACAGAAGTGTGCCTTAAATGGAGGAACACACAAGAAAAATAAGGGGGATTTTGTCAGTCATGCCAGATGACTGTCAATAAAAAAAAGTTCAGAATTCATTAACAGTTTCTAAAATATTTTCCTTCTAAATTTCAAAGAATAGATGTCTTAGAGGTGTAACTACAGAAGTGTTGTTTTTATTTTAAAAAGGCTTCTTTTTGCATTTATCATTAAAAACTTTTAAAGCACAAAAGGTCCTGTTCCTGAATTTTAATGTATCCAATAGGTTAAAGAGTCCTACAGAAATCCTTCATGTTATGCAAAGTACTGCCCTTGAAAGTTTTTGTTGTTTCTACCCTTGAGCCCACAACATCAGGATTTCTTTTAATTAACTGAGAACTATAAGGTAAGCTCTGGTAAAAAAAAAAAAAGTCCTTTTAATTATAGCAACTGTCAACAGCACAGCAAAAATTTTAAAGAAATCTCAATAAATATGCAAAGAGGCGCCTAAGAGATTTATGAACGTGCCCAAATACACAACTCCCACAGCACTTAATGAGACACTCCTGAGTACTCCTGTAGGTGTCTGAATACCTTCTGCAAAGCAGACTCAAGGATATGTCTGAGCATACTTCACACCTGTAGTCCCCATCAATGTCAGCTCGGTATTGTGGGCTTTTGGCACCTCTACAAAAGCCTACACACTTAAGTAATTTCTGATTATCTCCATCTGTGCACATTTATTCTTGTATAAAAGCATCTCATCTCTGTTTATAGTTTAAACCTCAAGCCTGGACCTCGGGCTCACACATGCAGACAGGAATACTAACAGCAATTTATAAAAGAGTAGGAGTGAGGTCTGAATTTTTCAGCACCAGCTTATTCCTTCCCTCTCTCCACCATCTTTCTTAATGTGCTAAAGGGGGAGGGAAATAAAAAAAAAAAAAGGAAAATTTCTTTAGGGTTTGGCATATAATACTTGCTACATTTGGAAAGTCAATTTAAATCACAGCTGTAACAAGCATTTGTGAGAATAAGAAAGCTTTTACTGATGTTTGAAAACTGTTACTGGAAGTCAGCTTTTCAACTGCTTCTTGGGATTTGCTTAAACACTGAAAAAAAATGAAGAGACCCACATTTTAAGCCTTTCACGCTCCCAATTATCCTCATAACAAGAAATCATAGTTCAATGCTCTGCTTTTTATATTGTATCAGTTTATCACCTGAATTTAGGATATTTTTATAGTAATGTATTTTATATTTTACATGCCATGAATATACATTCATAATACATACTGTATATTAAAAAAATGAATGCAAAAAATAGTTCTGATACAGAGTAACATCACGACCTAAGAAGAATCTGAAGAGAAAGGAAGTATATATATATATGTGATGAAAGCCATGGGAAGTAATTTTCCACCACTTGTCTTTTGAGAGGGTAGTCAAAACCTGTTTAATTTTGGTATTCAGGAAAATTTGATCAGTTCAAGGACTATCTATTCCCACATAAGTGTATATATTTAGTAAACTTTTTGTTGGCAATATCTTCAGAACATTCATATTAACAGATGGAATAAAAATGTAGCTCATAGGCAGGACAGACTGACCTTCCCAGCACAGGACTCATTTAACCCACGGGTAGATGGGTCAGCACACTTTAGAAACATGGCACCAGTTAGTTCAGGGAAAAGTTTGTCTGGGTTAGTCACTCAAACCTGAAGACTTACAGTGTTACAACTTTTTTGAGTCCTGCAGACTCCTAATAAATTTAATAAAACATAGATATTACAGCCAGGACTTCTGCACCAAAATGCTGATCAGCTGCCCCTGCATGAGAATCTGTTGCTGTTCCTACACTTAACATTACTAAGAAACATGGCCTTCTTGAAAACAGGACAAGACTGACAAAAACCCTGCAGAGGCTGCACCAGGCAGAGATGCTGCTGATGTTTTCCTGAAGCTCATTAGAATTGCACAGCTGATGCCACACAGTGACAGTCCTGAGGGATCTGGCACAGGTTGCAGTCAAGGTAAGGAAAAAAACATGAGGAGACAAACCTTGGAAATCCTTTTATCCTTTGCACACTGAAGCAGATTCAGTTAACAGTGGAAGCAGGTGAATGGGTTATCACTCACAAGGTGGTCAAGCACTGGCACAGGCTGCCCAGGGAAGTGGGGAAGTCACCATCCTTGCAGAGATGTATAAGTCACGCAGATATGGCTCTTAGGGACGTGGTTTAGAGGTGAACTTGGCAGTGCTACATTAATTAGAAGCTGGTCTAAGGAAAAGGATTACACCATCTACAGAAAAAAAAATAAATCATGGTTCACAGCAATTTAAGAAGGCATAATTTCCATCATTCAGAAATCCACCTCAATGATGTTACTCTAAGTGAAAGTGCAGTTGTTACATTACTGAGAGAATGAGGACTACTATAAAATCATCTCCACTCAAGCATTTTGTTTCTTTTTTTTGTTAAACAGTGAAAGTAGTAGATAGTTTCAGTTAGGAAAATGAAATATAACCACTGAGTGGTTACACTGACAACACTTGAGAACTCACCATTTAATGCATTTCAGCCCCTTTTTATAAAAAATCATTAACAATGTACTCCTTTGCAGAAGTACAAGAAAAAGAGTGATCCAAAATCAGCATTTCTCTTTTTATATTTATGTTTTCAGCATTATGCCTGATTTCTCCACCATCCTTAACTCTTACTGCAGTGCCTAGCAAGGCCCCATTGTTACAGCCTTGCAGAGTGACTGAGCAAGTCTTTGAATTTCTTATTTTGAAAAATAAGCTTAGGAAAAAATAACTCTTTCACTTCTTTAAAACTTATTTGGTTAACAAGAACATTGTGTTTCTCACCACAAAAAGCGAGCTTGTTTTCAAACACCTGTTAAGTGTTCATTTACATAAAAGCAAGATCACTTTTGACAATGAAGGATTTCATATCCAGTTTTTAAAGTGGCAGTTGGCTTCCCCTTGCCCCGTCTAAGTATTTAATTGCCTTAGTCTACTGATACACTGAGCCACCACTACAAAAATCCCATGCAACTCATATTCATACATAAAAATTAATAACGTTCCTCCAAAGCTTCTCTTCTCCAGGCTGGACAGTCCCACATCTCTCAGCCTCTCCTCCCATGCCAGATTCTCCAGTCCCTTCACAGGCATAACTTCTCCACTCTAAAGTTAAGTAGGTAAGGCAACTCATTTTGCAGACTTGAAAACCCACTCAAATCCAAACACTTCAAACCAGACACACCTCCCAAAATGGTGTACATTAACATGGGAATTCTAGAAGTATCCATAAACATTGTGGAAGGAATTTAGTTAATAGTCCTGTTTAGCATGGCATCAGTACTATTCTTCACAGAGAAATGGTACTTAGATACACTATAACATGAAATGCCAGGCATAAAGTGACTCAAGGTTTAAGGACAACTTACAGTTTCAACTGTGTTGTTAAATGTGAAGGTGTTTTAAAAAACAACAGGAATTTTAATGCTTCTCACACTTATTTGAAGAATTATACTGTTACAACCATAAGCCTGTATTTGCTTATCTCGGAAGCCTTGATTTAGTGTAAGTGAAACATTTTCAACACAATTGTAAATACCAAAGAACAGCACCAATATTAGTCTATATGTAACTAAACTCAGACTTAGCAACACCAGCAGGAGTCAACATCAACCAAGTGAGAACATACACACTGGAGACACAGTCCAAGGTTCCAAGCTGGTATACTATACAGGCTTTTAAAGGCTTACTAAGCTTCAAAGAATAAATTAATAAGTTTCACCGCTTCAAATATCTATTCCAAGAATCTCACTTGATTTCCACGCAGTTGGCTTTTACTAACAACCCATACAGATAAAGAATCTTGGAGCCAATACCAAAATTCTTGCAAACATTCACTAGAAAAAGACATTAAAATCTTGTAAAACATTTTTTTTGTTTGTTTGGGTTTTTTTCCCTAAGCAATAAGCATACCTTCATCAACACAATTTCTAACAAGCATCACATGCAAGTAAATGTATTTTGGTCACAAACCTTGGCTGCCTGTAACCAAGCAAATGGCATAAGTCTTCTGAAACTGCTTTGAAAACACTTCACTTAACAGCTTTTCATAATTACGGTATTTTATCAATGAAATTTTATGCAGGTTACTACAGAGCCCATTCTGTTTCCCAGACGTCCTGGAATACACTGCACAGTATCTGTAAGCAAGTGTGTGAAAAGGATCTACTTTAATCCTTATCGATTAAGGACTCCTTGATAAGTTCTCATATTTATTGTACTGTATTCTAGTTTGCCTTATTTCAGGTCCCTTCTCAAACAGCAATCTTCCCACTGACTCTTTTAATAGTACCTTACTTTATCCTCAGAAAAGGATTCTGGCTTTGATAAGTTGCATTATGAATAAGGCTTCAAATTCTCCTTTAAAATATCTGTTCCAAAGCATACACATATGCACTCCTCAGGAATATGCTGAAAGTAAGAACTTCACTAGGACCTCTTAAAACATATACAAATATTCCCTAGTATAATGGACGTGCTTAAACCCATGCAAACACGTACAAATTAAGTGAAAACTATTCCCACAAATGCCCTGCTTTTGATACCTCACAATCTGAGTTGTGTGATTAAAAATAAAATAAAAATTATCCAAACAACATGAGTGTCTAGGTAGCATTGTCTCTTCCATGTGACTACTGCCAGTATATCTTAACCAGGTAAGTAAAGAGCAGAAAGTTGAAGCTCCATGTGATTTATACAATATTCAGATCAGCTGTATATAGACGATTAAATAAGTTTACCAAATCTCTACAACTTCAACTTTTTCAGATTTAAAACCCACAAATCAAGTTCTGTAGGTATTTGATATTATTTATTTCTATATTGTGGGAGTAAATAAAAACCACAAGTCCACAAGTGATATACAGAAACTCGAGGAAAGCGGAGGGAAAAGGAAGATAAGGAAGTAGACCTGAACAGTTGTTAAGGCAGTTCTGAAGTGCCAAAGAGGCACAGAAAGCCTCAGTGAGAGATAATGCTCCACCTACCCTAAGAGCTGATTGATGATGGTAGTTTCAGTTTCTTCACTGAACACACCCTTAGTAACTCTCTAGAGTTGGTGTGGAAGGCAACACGGGAAAAAAAGAAAAAAAAAAAAAAGAGATAAGAACCACTCTTCTCTGCAGATCTGCAAAGTTTGTCTCGACTTGCGTGGGAGAACTCCTGGGACTCGGTTGCTGCCTTTCATTGCTAACAGTGCCCACAGACCTGCAGCCTTTTCTGCTTTCAGGAGACAAGAGCAAGACTGTAACTGTGGGTTCCAGGATGCAGGGATGTCACGTAAGGCATGACATCGCCCAAGTGAACGTGACATCCTCCTACTCCCCTCCCATTCACTTCAGCCCCCATTACCAATGACACGAAGATCTCACCAAGCCATTCTGAGAATTCTCTGTGTAATGGCAATAGAAGAGGTTTCAGTCTACAGAGCATGTATTGCAAGGGCTCTATTGAGGCAGTAAAACTTGGGGCTGGGCAGACCCACAGCAGTTTACAGCAAGCTCAGTCCAATACATGTCCTTTCCCTGAAAAAGGCAAAACCTATTAATATTAGTAGGCCAAAACTGCAACAAAGCCCACACAGTTTAAGCAACATTGTCAATACAACATTACTTATAAACTTTATACTTTCAGTGTAACTTCTCATTTCTCCACCTCAATTTTCCCATCATAGAGGGCATAGAAAAAGGAACCAAAACAGCTACAGGAGCTACAGTCCTACATATAACATTCCATTAAAGCTACAACGGCCTTTATTTTTCTGCTTCCTTACACTTTTCACAAAGTTTAATAAAAGATTACAAAGGTGACCTCATAAATAGGACTGGTAAGCAGTATGGTCTCAATCTGCAGGAACAGTGACAAAATGCTTACCTTCCAATTAACACACAAAGCAGATGGCAACTCCTCACCAAGCATGGAATTGAAGAACAAGGCTCTCTCTGCCATACGCTACAAGCACATGAAAGCTACTGCTAACAAGGAGAAAACATCTGGAAGATAGAGTTTATATATGGAACACGGTTGTTGAGTAAGCAAATGGAAGTGTGAATTTGCATTTGTTAGCTTATCTATAGTCTGGCTGCTTTGCCACAAGGCAAAGCAAGAAAAATCCAGAATGAAAGACTCAAAACATTCTTAGGGCAATGTGTACACAATGCTTTCCCACACCTGTTTTAGATAGTGTGCAAAATTAACAACTTCAATGGAAGATTTTACTTTTGTTTAAGCATTAAAGAAAAATAGCATTTTTAAACCTACGCACACAGAAAATTCATTATGTAGCAGAAAGCCACAGCACGAGACAGTGTGAAATAAGTAAACAATCCACTGCATTTTCTGTACACTTTCCAGTTGTAATTCTAAAGTAAAACAGGAAGAATTTAAGGGGCCTGTTGGTTTTCAGATGAAAATCCTATTCCTAAACAGGATTAGCTGGTAACCTAAAATATCAGTCAGTAATCTCCAAAAGTCATAAGCTCAAGTACCCCACAAAGTCTTATACCAATCACTAACTAAAAGAAATTAGGTCAGAATCCAAATCAGATCACACTAGAGTAGCATCAATCTTCTTATTTCAGAGCTGTCACATTTTAAATCTTTCATACAGTTTCCACATAAATTATTAAAACAAAGATCTGCCTCTGAACAGAGATGAACCCAACATGACAATCTAGTTTAATGTTACAGTTTAAAAAAAGACATATTAAAATGTTTATTTTCAGTCACTTAAGACATACACCTCTAATGCACCCTGTGAAGCAAACAAAAAAGCTATCTGACAGACTGCTTTAGTTTCCTTAAAATGATCTGGGTCAGGTAGCAGTACTTCTGACACTGCAATGGCCTACTATCCCTGTACCTTCCCATACCTTATTTTCTATATATAAAATATAATAACAGCATATAATATCTGCAAATCTTTGAAATCTATTCATGTAAATCCATACCACAAAATCACTCTCTCTACTATATCCTGGTTTCTTTTCACAATGACAATAGTCTTCTAAGATCAGACTCTGGGATCCTACCTACCATGTCAACTATTTGAGCATATTACATAATTTGCATCTGGAAATCATTAGCTGTACTGTTAAAGAAGTGGTCACTTCAGCTCACATTAAGTTCCACATCTTGATTGACTGTCATTTGGCAAGGAACTCAAAGATTCAATGAAAGCATCTCACTGGAACTGTTTCCCAGAAGTGGCATCACTGACTTACTGACAACTAACCACAATTTTTAGTGGCTTTTAAAGTTGGTGCAGTGCACTGGCTGACACAGCTGATAAGGAGAGGCAATAAGTAGCTATGACCAGAGAACAAGTTTCAGCTACATCTTTAGATATAGGCTGTCTCTTTCCATAATGAGAAGCTGCATGCTATCCAAGTCCTATGACATCTTCAACTCTAAAATTCACACTTTATCTACAAACTTGTCAACAAACCAAACCAACTGGGTAACTAATGGTAGCAAGTCACCTTAACACTCTTATTTGACTAATTTTATGGTGACATTTATGAGCTACATGAATCAGTGGCATAAACCTACATACACATAACAAACTAGAGGTGACTGCTAATTAAACAATAGTTTAAATTTGTGCCATGCAGAATTGACCTCTTATTAAGTATCACCATTTTTGACTTCTTATATAACAAGTTTCTGTCTATCCCTGGCTGAGTTACAATGGTTACCACAAGTCTACAGACTGGAAACTCTTTGGGAAGGGGACATTTATTGACTGCAGTTTGAGAAAATACAGAAAATGTCATGAGAAAAGCCAAACAAAGTATTCACTCCTCATACACAACCACCAAAACCACCACCCAAAGAAAACCCCAATCCAAAAACCAACAAAAACAAATCCAAGGACCAAACCCTGCCCACTGATTTACCAGTGGCCACTGCTTCAATCTTCGCTAAGAAGACTCAAGCTCCCTCCTCATGTGCTCTGAGCCATCAGAAACTAAAGTAGTCTCAGCATAACCTGGCATATAAAACGGTGCTCTGTAGACATGGGGTGCAACAAGAAGACAGCTGTATCACAATATCAGTTGTACAATGGCACTGAACAAGCAATTGTTTTGTTTGACTTCGTTCTGGTTTTCTCTGCCTTGGATCAGTTTGCTTGCAATGGACCATCTCTGCTAATTTTAGCTGCAGTCCTCAGTCATTCTGATCAAGAGAAATCCAAATACTTTCTCAGGAACCCATACTCACAGGCATATAACATCACACTGCTTAACTCTAAGCATGCTGACAAAACCAAGTTTGCATATTCTTGCTACAGGCAACGTAGAGAAATCTGAGTTCTCTTCAAACCACAGTCTAGCAGTGATGCATAAGAAACAATCAAACCCTGAAGTGAAGAAACATTAACTTCATGCTCCCTTGTGATACAGCATTATAGATATGGGAGAATAAAGCAAAACAGCCAACACAAAGTCAGTTTGGATGCATGGCCTGAGGAAGAGCTGTGTGACCCAACTTCCACAGACTGTTGTGGAAAACAGAAATGTGAGGCCTTCTTTCTGGCAAAATGGGCTGACAAAAAGTTTGCCAAGACAGTTAAATTTCTGTGCTGCCACAGCTGTCAGAGATCACTCCTGCCTGCTTGTCACTTGTCTTCAAAAACTAAAGGAGAAGTTCCACAAAAAAAAAGTTAGCTCTTTTCCTCTTTCTCCCCACCTCCCCCAGAGCTAAAAATTATTAAAAAAAGCACAGGCAACTATAAAAGCCATCAACAAGAGGAGAGGAATGAGTACAACTAAATAAAGACAATAATGTAACCCCAAATTTCAGGCAGACAATTGAACACAGTATCCAGGGGTTGATTTCAATATAAGCAAGGGTTGCAAGAGCATCATGTTACAATCTAAGCCCTAAGAGCAAGTTTCTTTAGACAGTCATATCAAATATTAATTCCTAATGCAGAAAGAAAGCAGCTCACAGCTCCAGCTGAAACATGTCTGTCTGAGTAATCATCTAACCTTTGTTCACTGTTAAAAGCTCGGTGGACTTTGTTAATGTTTATACATTACAAGCATTAAGTCTCCATGAATTGCTTACCTCCTCATTTGGAAATGGGTAGGTACAAAGACTGATGTTGCTCTTCAATGAAAGAAGAAACGTCTAAAATATCTTGTCAGCTCTAGCCAAAGAAATATTCTTCAGAAGAACTACAGAGCTCTTCAGTTCCAGAACAGTACAGCTCCCATGATCTTAGAGCTACTGCTCATGGGTTTATCCCTTGATGAAAGTACTGTCAGTGACAGAGCACCTGAGTGGGACAACTCTAGAACAACCCTAACATTTCTCAGTAGTTACATCATGTCTTTTATGAACCAAAACAATTTTACTAATGTTAAAGTCAGAATTATTTTCTGACACAAAATCCACAGAACTTCGTTACAACTGTAAAGAATTAATTAGACCTTCACCAGCCTAACACTTTCTTTATCAATGATATTTAAACAAAATAGTACTGCTTTGAGAAAGCACAGAGGTCAAATGAATCGGCTTATACAGGCCAGCTAATCAAGTATGTGCCAGTGTACTGTGGACACATTATCCTGAAAATATTAATAGCTGCATGCCAGTCCTAATTCAAAGAAGTTATAACTTGCCACAGTAGCTAAGTCTTCGTAATCACAAACACACAACTTCCTTAACTCCTGGAAATGCGTATTCAGAGTTTCAGAGGGAAGGCGTGGAGACAAAGCCCCATAGGTGACTTATTTTCTGCCAAGGGCAAAAAACATCAGGCATTCTCAAAAGGGACTGAGATGACTCTGAACATTTTACAGGAGGATATTCTGAGCACATTCAGCAAAAATCCTCAAAGAACTCAGGAGTCAGAGAGAGCTTCCACAGAAATAACAGCTCCTTTCAAAAAAAATAATCAGGGCAATTATAGAGGAAAAAGTGCATACACATAGGAAATAGGACAGGACAGAAAGAAAATAGTTGGCAGAACATCAAGATTTTTAGATTCAAATGGGAAATACATTGCCTTCATTTTCCTCATTTCCTCTCGAGCTGTTAGCAATCCATAATGTATTTTGCATCTTTGTAATACTGTTCCTAAATTAAGTAGGATTTACCAAAATGCTTTAAGTACATATTCTAATATTAGATACTTACTCAAAACAAGTTAGTGGGTAGTTAACATTAGTGGTAGTTTTGCTATCATCATAATTAAGACCTGGGGAAAAAAAAAAAAAGGTTTTTTTTGGAACTATATCAAACAGTAGTGAGGTCTATTGTCTACATAGTTCTTTGAAGGTCGTCATAATGGGCCATAACAAGGAATTGTGATCACCTTGGTTAAAATCTGATGAATTGTAAATAAAGATCACAACTGCTTATATTTGAGCTGAAGTACTTAGGTTGGAAAAAAGTATACATCCACCATCTGGTGCACAGTAATTACAGAAATTAAAACCACATTTCTGTGGCCCGCCTTTAACAATTTTTACTGATACAGTAATACTTGATCTTCTTAGGGAACGTAATCTAAACTCATGCTGTTAAATGAACATAAGACTATCCACTGTATGGCGTAAGCAGTTCATTAAGCTGGAATCTTTAAAACACTTGCTTGCTCCTTAGTAATAACAGAAACAGTTTCTGTAGGTTTACGTCATGCCGTTAAATTTAATCCACAGCAGCCAAGGCAAGTTAATTTCACACCTGCTGAGCGATATCGTGATGGATGGCACCACAGCAGGTCATTAATTTTCTTTCCTTTTGATTAATTCACACCATACACTGGACACAGTCTTTTGAGTTACGATGTCTGAGTGCAGTGCTTAATTCTTGCAAAGGGCTAAATCAGTTTTTGACTGCTTGCCAAAATGCAAAGAACCCAGATGTGATACAAGTGAAAGGAAGCTTCACTAGGCTTGGCACTGAACTCTGACATGGCTACAGGTGTGGCTCAGTAGTGCAAATAGCAGTGAAACTAATAAAACAATCAAGAAAAATTTAGCACATTTTTGCCCAGAAACCCTCCCATCAGTTTGTTGCTGACTTTACACCTAACAAGGCATAAAGATTTACTAAGACTACCATCTCTCTTGTTTTAAAAAAAAAAAAAAAATCAAAATTACACAAGGTGAAAGAAGTGAAAGAAGAGGAAGGAAAAGTTAACATTCAAAGGATGACACAGCAGCAGCCTCTGTGTGCCACAAGAGCAGAAGGGGAAGCTGCAGGTCATTTTGTCCCTCAGTAATCAGTGAAGACATCTGGGTCCTTTGGAAGCCTTGGTACCCACAGGAGAGGGTCCAGCCACAGCAGACGGCTGAGCTGAGCCAACAGCTCACAGCGGAGAACAGGCTAATCTCTCTCCACTTATCCTGCTGCTCCAAGCGCTCACTCTCGCACCCTCCTTTGTGCTAGATGTGCCAAATCCACACATCCCTCGATGAGCTGATTCAGATCATGAAAACAAAAGAAGCCTTTTTCTACATTAGCTTTCTGCTTGTTTTGCAAACCAAGCTGTCTAACAGATGGGTCAGGTGCGTATCAGAGCTTGTGAAAACGAAAGGAGAAATTGTATCTTTTGGTAGCAAGGGACTGTTTAGCTTAGCCCTTCTCCCCCTTTTAGGGAGCGATTCAAAGCAGCAGCCCCAAAAGCCTCATCCTCTCTATTGACTATGGAAGGACCTGAGCTTCTTAAACTCAGATTAAGATGTGCTTTTGTCCCTTCTTTTCCCTTTCTCCGTGCACCCCAACAATCTACAGCACAGCTAATATCAGGGAACCATTATTGCTCGTAACTCCTCCAAAGCTTTCTCTCTTTTTGTCTTACTTTCTGATCATGAAGAATAATATTTAGGAAACACAAAAGCCCTCATACTTACCAGCAGCCATTTCTGGTAACAGCAAATATTGCAATGAAGTCAAAGTATGGAGAGAGCGACATGGAAAATAATTCTGTGATTTGACAATGTAAATCACATAGGACACGTGATTCAGTATGCATGGCTAAATCTCTCAGTGTGACAGGCTGAGGAGAGGAAGGCACAAGCTATTCTGGATCATCTGTGCTAGCAGACTTCTCCAACCAGAAGTCACTGCCCCCCTCACATCTGCCCATAGAATTAACCTGAGTGTTCCTTAGACATTTCAGTCAAAATAAGTTGGGCAATCATTAATTTGCTATTTCATCTACCAAGGCGGTCTGGCTATTTGATTAGCATAGTCAAGCTGTATAGACTGGCCCTTCCATAAAGATTGCAGGAATCTTTCCTAAAATCATTCTGTTGTCCCTTCTCTGGTTCAGCATACTGACATTACCACTCACTGTCAGTTACTTTGATCAAAGGCTCTGCACAAAGCCTGAATAGATGCTCATTTCAATGTGTTATAATGGTACCTGTTTATTTGCCAACATGCAGTTTTCAGCATGAACTGAAAAATTTTACTGTCAACTCCTATAAAGAACCGAAACACAGGATGAACTCAAAGCTGGATTAGTAGGACTTAGCTGCTGAATGGAAATTCAAAGTAAATTATCTCAATCATCACAAGCTGCAAGCACTCCCATTGCTAGCAACCAATTATGCAATTCTGGCAGTCAGGAGTATCAAAGGAAGGTTACAGCTCCAACCTCATTTGCAGCAGTATGTACCTCTTCCTCATCATCACATGGTTCCCGCAACAAATGGGAAACTGAACATTCAGTCCTTTCCCCAATTACCAAAAAAAAAAACAGCATAAAAAAAAGAGTCTGAGAGAGAATCAGGTTTTTGATGTCCACATTTTTGGATGTCTAGAGGACACCTAAGTGTAACTTCCCTTTGTATCTCTCGGTTCTGAAGGTCTGCAGAATAACAACTCCCTTTCTACCTAAGGTAGCTGTTATCTACCTCTGTAGCTGTTATCTCTCTGGCCTCCTTCTCCCTACAGAAACATGCAATCATTCTCCTCTTTCCTAAGTTTGGCCTTTTTCAGGTGCTTAGGAAACCGAAAACCCAACAAACACACAGGGTCATGCCACTCAAACTATCAGCTTCTCTCCTTCCCTGAAAAAGGGTGGTACTTTCAATGAAGAGACACTTAACCTGCCTGCACATCATTTGAAATAGGGAAACAAAAGAAGCCCAACTGTCAAGCCAGGTCTTAAAATGTGGGGTTTTTTTCCATCTCACAAAGATAATAAATAATTAGGTGAAATTTCCCCTAAGTGCATAGATTAATGCTTACCAAATCCCTTTAATTATTACAGCAATTTGTGAACTAAAACCTAAGTGCAATAAAGAATGATTTTAAATTGCTATATGTTTGCATATATTCATTATGCACATCACCATATGTCAGGCAGAATCTCTGAAGGTAAATCTCAAACAGTGATATCCACTGAAGCAACATGATGGAGAATAAAGTAGACAAGTGATATATTTAGCTTCATCCTATCTGTGTCCCTAGAGAAAAGCGTTCCTTCTAGTGTGGGAAGTGGAGAGGAGAAAAAAAAAAAAGGCTAGAAAATTAAAACATGTTTTTCCCCATACTAATGACCCACTTTAAATAGTCTTATGTAACTATAAAATGAGATTATATTTGCCTTGTCATGGATTTAATCTTATGTTTTCTAGTCTGAACCATATCAGAAGGTTATTTACCTCACTTGCCTACCACAGTTTCTGAACTTTCTCAGTTAAAGAAATACAGTCCCTCTCCATCTTTTCAAACCAATTAAATAAAAAAAGACAAACCTGGTGAGGTAAGTTGCACTTGGCTGAACCGTACAAGGATTATATAATCTGAAGCTATGTAATTATGTTAAATACCTGTTACTCTCTTCTGAAGTTTTCATCAGCCCTGGAATTCCCCCATGTGTGCTCTTCAGCGTGTTCTCAAGCATGAATATTGAGCTTTCCTCCCTCCAATGCTGGGAACACAAGTCAGGTCTTAGAACACTTGCTATAAACTGAAGCACTGTCTTAAATGAAATGGTTTTCCAAAAACAAGCAGAAACAGATCCACTTCGGTAAGTATTTTCTAAAAAGGGCACAGAAAACTTAGCATTTACAAATCTCTGCCACTGCAACAGAAGTCAGTCTAGATGTGTGTCGTATTGTATGGATGGAAGAGAAAAAAGTGTACCTTCTAGCAGAAAATCTTGCTGTGTACCAACTAAAAGCTCCTTCACACACTAGACAGACATTATATAATTTGAAAACACCTCACATGTACAACAAAATATCACATATTTGTCAAACATTATATGATAAGAGGGACAAGATTTACGAGGCAGTTAAGAGTCAGAATTCCAAGGTCCATTCAAACACATTAGGTCAGTAGTTAGCTTAGTTTCTCTTGTGTTTCACCATACAGATGCATTATAAGAATATAAATGTAAGCACGAAGGCTTTCTTCCTCCTTCCCCGCAACACTAAAAAAAAAAAATTCAAAAATATTTCCTAAATAGTATCCTAAAGCCATATGGTTTCCAGAATCAGAAAGGAAATTCAATAGACAATATTGTCCATCTCTAGAATGGTGACAGTGAAAAACTGTGTATTTTCATCTAACAAGATCCAAATTTCCTTCCCAGAAGCAAGTTCATATTAGCTAGGTAAATGCACATGACACAAATAAACCTACAACCCTGAGACATGAATACTCATCTATAAATTCATTTGCAGACAATGCATTTGAAAATTATTACAATCCAGCAGTTAATGTAAATGCACAAGGCTGCCAAAAAGATCATTTACAGCTCCAAGCAGAATTTAAATGGTCTTGAAACAGTACCATAGTAGTAGCAGAGAGTAACCCAGAGACCACTACACTGACACTACCACAGATGAATGGATTTCTTTACTGTTTAGTCGAACCTAATGAAGAGAAAAGGATAGGTAGAGATAGAGGAATAGATTTTCTAATATTATGAAAATACTCTTTCCACTCACTGGGGAAACTTGCTGGCAAATGTATCTTTAAAATTTGATACAAAAAGCCTTCCTCTTTTAAGCCCTGTATCACTGGGCTACATTGATATATCTCTGCAACAGCCAGGATTTGACACATAACCTGCAAATAACTATTCAAGGCATTATCTTGGCACATTTCAACACACAGAGCAGACCATTTGCTTTGTAAGCTACAACCACCAGGATCCAACACAGACCATTCTACCACTGCGTCATATCTTAACCCATGGCTTACACCTGGGTTCCACTGCCTGAACCAGATAAATGTGCACTTGAGCCACGTGTGTGCAGAGGACAACAGTACCTCTAACTCTGGGGGTACACCCCAAAACCCAACAGGGCCACTCAAGTGACTCAGTGGCTGCAAGAGTTCAAGGCCAGGTTGGTTGGGGCTTGGAGCAACCTGGCATAGTGGAAGGTGTTCCTGTCCATGGCAGGGAATTGGAATGAGATGAGCTTTAAGGTCCCTTCCAACCCAAACCGTTCTGTGGATTCATTCTATTATGAGGTCTGGTCTTAAGAGAAGAACTGTTTCAAGCTACTAGCCTGACAAAATAAAGAATAAATTTTTTTCAGTAACATTTTCCTCTGCATTTCAGAGGAATATGATATTTTATTTCTACAGTTTTTATCAATAGCTTCCAGACTTTACTCCAATTTAGGCTGCTGTTTAATGCTGAGAAAGGTTATATCCTATATTAGACTCAACACAGGTGTAGGTCTGAAGAGTGCTTTGGAAGTCATCTCTTATGTTCTTATAACTATTTTGATCCAAAATTATTATTGCATAAAGTAATTTTGGTATATGAATTTTTAACTACTTTATTTTCCAAATCTCAGAAAATATCTCGCCTTCAAGACAGCTGAGCAAATAAGTTGTTTTTCTCACAGTTAAAGTTTAATTTAACTCCTAACCTCTCTCCAATTAACTGCATTCTTCCTGCTCTTCATTCTCAAGTTTGCTTTATGTTAACGAGAGCAATACCTGACCAGTTAATTTAATTACTCCTTAAGAACAACACCCCGTAAAATTCTTTAGAATTGGAAGGATTTTTCCTTCATTTAGTTTAAAAAATAAAAAGCAAAACCAATTATTGCTTCATGGCTTTAAGTATCTAACTCCTATGACATTCACAATTTCACATTAGACACCTAAAATCTGTTTACAATGAAAGTTCAAGGAGGGACTCAAAATAGCCAGCTTACAAAAGAAGCAGCTTAATTATTAAATTAAAAGTTAGCATAGATTTACCAGACATTTCAGAAGATAGTATTTTAAAAGTTGTTAAAATTCAGATTTATTTGATGTCTTGTTCTGCTCAGTTTTCCTACATTCTAACAGATCATTGAGACAATATAAAGTGCCAAACTTACATTTTCTCCATAATACTTTCATTTGTTTATCCTGGCTGGCTTTTTTGGGAGATATAATGATAGCCTTAGATGAGCTTCCTATACAAATGTTTAGAATAATTAAGCCAAATAAATTATTGCAATAACATATTGAATATATTGGAAAAAATATGAAAGTTAATTCTGGTGCAAATAACCCCCAAGGGAAAAAAAAAAAATCTGTAGATCTTGACAAACTACAGGACACTCATGGATTACCCACTTCTTCAATGTGCTCCTTTCATTTTCTGGAGATTCAGAGCTTGTTGAACAAGCTCTGAAAGCTTGTTCAGGCTGCAAGTTAGACCTTCAATAAAAATGGCCTCAGTCATTAGAGACAGCTCCTGAGGTCAGCTGAAAAAGCCCCATCAGAAAAAAAGAGAAAGAGGATCTGTGTGAAAGTTATTGTTGTGACAAAGAAAAAGATGCAAGATCAACTGGCCCTTTGCAGGCATGCAATCAATGCCTGAAACCACCTGTTTTCATAAATAGGCAATGAACAATCCAACAGAAAGGTTTGAGTTCATCTTGTGTCTATTATTAGCTGATTATAACAAAGACTCAGCACAACTGCACATACACCATTCAGAGACTTCATCAAGTTTGACTTAATTGTACAGAAAAAAAAAATCCATCCAGGCTTGTTGGGTGGGTGGGGCAGGATGAGGGGTTCTATTTTAGTCCAACAGTTGAAGTCAAGGAGTTCAGTAAATAAAGACATTTCCTAACTGGTTTAATAAAGAATCAGGTTACACTAACTGAAAAAGAATTTCAGAAGTACACTTTCAGGGATGGGAAGGAATGCATGAGATAAAGCTTATGTGTAATGTGTGTTAAAAAATTTTAAGTCATATGGTGAAATCTCATCCTTGAAGATGAGATGCTTGAAGTAAAAAGGCAAAAGTCACTCAAGAGTCTGGACTGAGATGGAAATCATGGGGTTTTTTACACACACAGCATAGAATACAGAAAGCCTTCCTCACACATAACTGAAATCCAGCTTGAACAACAGCTAAAAGCAATACAATGCCAAAGCCAAAATAAGAAAATTAATTGAGAAATAGGTGGACTATAACACACCTTCTGAATAAGAGATTACATACACTGAAATCTTCACAGCCTACTAGAAGGCTACTTCCAGGGCTGAATAGAACAGAAAATACATCTGTTGCCTGCATAGCTCCTGAAGACCAAATGAAAAGAGAGCACAACATGATTAGCCCTTCAGTCTTGTAGGGTGTGGAACAGCGGAGGCAGTGGGTAAAGCAACAATTAGGGAGCAGTGACAAAGAAACATGCTTCAAATGTGTGATACTGTGATTCTGTGAAATTACACCAAGTAGGGATGGAAGGCAACAGACACAAGTGAAGATGGAAAGAAAGGGTAGGACCAAAACCCTGAAACATGTTACACAGTATTCTGGTACATTTCTAACACTTCTCATTCTTAATTTTTTTTTTTTTAACCAGTTTTACAGCTCAAACACTGGTGTACTTTCCCTGACAGTCTAAATAAATCTTATTAAGGAAATAAAGACCTTAACATCATAATAAACTGGACAACTATTAGCAGTGCACTCAGCCACACATCCAAGATAGTGAGACTATATTATTAAAAAAAAAAGGATAATAACAACATTTGACAGATTTCTTCCTCCATTTGTCAAATGCAAGGATGGCAGAGCTGGTCAGTAAAAAATAAACAATGAAAAGGTTTTAATTCTGCATTTTTGTGGCCTGGACAAACATCTTTATCCTGAGCAATAGGCTTGATCCCCATAGTACAGGCAAAGTAGACACTGCAAGGTTCCTGGAGTAATTTCTGCAAAACTACAATGCTGCATCAGCAGCCTTTTTAATTAAATGTCAAATTTTAGTTATTTAAAGAATAAAGTGGGTGGCATATTTAAAAATACTTTGTAGCTTGTCAAAGGGGAAGAGTACACCTTCATTAAAAAACTATTTTCATAATACACACCTAAAATCAATAGTGTGAAATCTTAGTTGTATATTAGGAATTTACACAGTGAGAAGGATTTTTTTTTAAATTTGAATAAACAAACATTAAAAAGTATACTGAAAATACTTGCATAGACTAAGTCTTCTGGCAAAATAACCCAAACAAAACAACAAACACCACATTAATTTGCTACATAAAACTGGGGCCATTTGACCCACTGGACAGAGCATTAACCAATATTAACCCTCTGCTAAACTAATATTTTAAGAAGTAATAAGAACACAATCTTCTAAATTAGACTGATGTTCAAACACCCCAAGACAGTATTGTCACTGAAAGCTGCATCATTATCCTCCTCCAGCCTCCTTGGCCAGCCCATATGGCTGGAAGATGAGGACAGGAGAGGAATGGTGTTGTTTTGAAACATGAACGGCCAAATGCCAGAAAGCCATTTACAGCCACAATACTTTGTCAGCCAGGTCACTGCACTGGCATGTAAATGCATTGATAAGAAAATGGGGAGGGATTGGTATGAGGGAACAAATTTCATCTAACTGCAGTTTGGTGAAGACCAGGAAGACTAATGACATTCCCATATAAAAGCACCACCAAGTGCTGGTGTTAATTCTCCTGCATTAAAGGAACAGAATATTTGATTAGCATAAGGTAGTACAAATTATAAAAGAGTGTTATAATACTACTGACTTACACAGAGTATTCTGAACACCATATCCTGAAGTAATAAGCCTTCAGCTGGGCAACTGAATTCAAGTTTGCCATATCCACTGGGAACAATACCCAAGGGTAGAACAGACCTGAGGTACAAACAACAGTCTGACTGGAGACCAAGACAATTCTAACAAAACTAAATACTAACAGTGGATGGGGAAAAAAATCCATACTTCAAGTACATGGGATTCAGAAAACTTGCACTTCAAATGTAGGGGGAAAAAAATGCCCCTGCTAATTATATTTTTTAAAACCCCAAATAATGAGCAAGTAGATTCTTCAGATCTCAATCTAAACCCCCTTTTTAAGCCTAAGTAACATAAAATTTATGTAGAACAATTTTCCTCATATATATAAATTACAATACTATTTTTCAAGTACAGCTCTTTTAAAATTAATCTTTTTTTTTTTCATTTATAAGACTCACTGTTTTCTTTGCTCTAGATGTGACCACTTACATGCCAATATCTCAGTAAGTAAGAAAGTGTTCTCAGACATGTTTTAAGTAACTTAACAGTGGCATTCTTCTGTAACATTACACAGTGCACAAGTTATGCAACTGGTACATATGGAAACTATGATGCCAGGAAATGAATCAAGGTACAAGGACTTTAATAGAAGCTGAACAGAAGCTAAACCTGTTACAAGCATTTGCTGTGCATCAGCCAGTACAGCCCTCAAAGGAAAGTTTAAATGTACACTTGGGCCTCATTGTACTAGTTTCAACATACAGAGCCAGAGGTTTAAATAGCATCAGCTCCAAAAGAGCTTAAGTAAACTGCAATATGCCTTTTACACCAGTACAGAACTTTACCCACTGCAGTTAAACTCTTGTTGCATCATTTTAAAAATCTAATCCTTTCACCATAGGCTGGTGGCAAACTGAATCCCTGCTGGTAATTTATCAGCAGTGCTGAAACAACTGCTCACTTACTGGAAATTCAGGAGCCAGCCTGGATCAGCTACTGAACTGAAATTCCAAACTTCCAGTGGGCAGGTACTATTTTCACAGAACTTCATCTCAGACGCAAGTATGCAGCAATCTGTAATGGACTCCAGCAGAGGCACCAAGTCCTCGTGCATCTTCCAGCCTGAAGCTCTTCCTTGCTCCCTCAAATATTTTTTAACTTACCTTGGTGAGAATTTTGGAATGGCAGGTCAGGTGAAAGTTACTGTAACCTTTTCCCCAGAGGAATCATGGGTAGCCCTATTAGGTTATCAATCCAGAACCCAAGGAGAGTCACTTCAGAGACTCAAAGACTTCAGAAAGATTAACAACAGGAGCCAAAAAAATGAGATTGATACACTGCCCAAGAGGTCTCACACCACCGAGATCTAGATTCAGTCATATGTCAAATCCTTTAGTCAAACTAAAAATTCACGCAACCCGGTTTCATTTCTCACACCATTAAAAAATTCAAAAGTTTTTATTTTATTGATTATTCAATTTCTTGAACACACGAATGCTAAGCTACTGAAAAAAAGTAGGGAAAGTATTCTAACAAGAAATTCAGGTTACTAACCTACCTATAAGGAGTAGAACTTATCTTTCAAGATAAGTTACGCTAACAAAACAAAGAATTTTTTTCCTATAAATAACTCTATTGGTATTTAAACAAAATGCCTATTAGAAATAACAATCTAATATTTAATTTAAAGCATGACCATAAACATATTTAAAGTACGACCATAACATATGATAACTTGATTACAGGCTCCTAAAATTAGGCTAAGTGTTCAAAACTGGCTGATTTTATCTATAAGTAAAATAGCTGTTAGCTTGAGCAGAAAAGACATTGGAAGTATTCTCCTCCTGAATGTTTTTTTGTAGTCTAGTAAATGAAAAGCAGCTGTATAACACAAATAGATATGAAGTGTAAACAGAATGATACTGCATTTCACCATGCTCTTGGAGGATCAATAATACTGATTGAGAAACTGCATTTCATGAAAAGAAACACAGGGAAGTAAACTGCTCATTTTTACAAGGACTTAGAAAACCAAATCAATGTGCTAAGGGACTGATTGTAATAATGTAATTTTAATAATGTGGTCAAATATCCTGTAAAACCTAGACTGAAGTCTGAGTGGCAAAATTGAGAAATCTTTTTTTACCACTCCACAGAGTGTTCTCCATCCTTTTGCTATTCTGTCAGATCAGGAAACACAAATACCAATTTTGCTGACTAAAACTTGACAAAATACAGGAGTGACAATACTTAATTAAATCTAAGAAGAAATAAAGCATTAAATATTCTAATTTGGCTACATGTCTATTCAAATTTAATGCCCAAGATCTAAATTAGTAAATTAGTTTGACTTACAGACAAACAGTTTGGGTGCTACAAAAGCCTTTCTCAAGCAACTGAATTTGTTCAGTACTCCAAATATTTTTTTCAGATTTTTCCTGATCTCTCTGGAACTTTTTTCCATGATCCCTGCAACAGAAGTAAGTATTTTAACATTTCCTACTTTATCTTCCATCAACACACAGAAACTGAGAAATATTCATTTTTCTCCTCCTTCTCATTGCTTGCAATGATGCCTTGTTTGGAATGCTCTCCTACTTGTTTCTTAAGCATCTTATTGCTAGCCAAGGAATAGCCCCATTCATTTTGCAGCCCCTCTTTCTGCCAAAATCAACTGTGAATGCACTATATGTCTACCATTGGCCAAAAGCTTTTTTGTCAGGGTTGTGAGAGTGTTTCAAAAGCCGAGAGGCTGGAGGTTTTGGAAGTGTGCCTTATTTTGTGTGTGTGCATGCCTTCGTGTCTGAAGTAGATAGGAAAGTTTGTATTCAATACAATGTATTAGAACCTACAGAGAACACTGAGGTCAAGCTCCTTCATCTTTACAGCAGGAGTTTGCCAAATAGGTGTGGAAGTTCCTCTGTCAAGAATATTTCATGTATTTCCTAGGCCTGAAATACATCTGTCTACTTAGTTTCTCTCCTTTTTTTTTTTTTTTTTTCCCCAGGGAGAAAGCTCTTTTGCGAGGTGGCTCATAAATTCAAAGATCAGGTAAAAAACCCCAACCAAACGTAAACACAGAGCAAGTAAATACTCTATATTCCTTCTAAGAAAAGGGGGCCCATTTTTATGCACAACTCATACTAAACACAAGACAGAAAGAAAACTCATCCCGAGAATCTGAGTTGATGAATATCTGGTTGCTGCTCTCTGATGAATGTTTCTAGACATATTCTATGTTTTCTGTATATATTGCTATTTTAATTATTAAAACCAGCAAGCTTCAATTACATCAAGACAGAAATGAGCATATCAAACCCACATCGTGAGAAGCAAACTATTTCATGTTCATGTTACTTGGAGTAATATTTTAGGGGCATTAGTACTGGAAGCATTTCTTCTAGGCAGAAAGAGCCTTCACACTACAGTGCACTGAAACAGTGTGGGACTTTCATTCTACAGTTAGGTCATGCAAACACGTTCACTCAGCATTCAGTACAATCTTATTACAGTGCCTTGGTATGGAATGAATAAACAATGTCAAACCTGGATAACCACCAGGTTAGAAACATTCCTCACATTTATTCCAGGTTTTGGTTTGTGGGTTTTTTTTTTTAAAACTTCCAGAAAAAAAGAAACTAATTGATATGACTGAACTGGATACAAAGGTGTAGTGGTACAGCATAAAACTTTCTTGAGAAACTTAGAACTAGTATTTTCATTCTTCTTAATCTACAATATAGAAAATTAAGTCATTGTACAAACTGTACTTGAACAGGGCCTATCAAGAAAGACTCATGGAAATTACTTAAAAAGCTTGTTAGGAGGCAGATAATCTGTTCAAATATTTTTGTTATGAATACCATATCAATGCTCAAATTCACTGAATGAAGGAGTTATGTATATTTTTAACTCATGTATCCCATGCAGACAAGTTTTATGTGACTAATGAAATATTTCTGATAGACTGCACATTTTACACTTCATTTTACCAAAAAAAAAAAAAAAAAAAAAAAAAGGAAAAGGTCAAAATAGCAGAGCAAATACAAGTTTAGTTATGTAGGTCCTTAATATTTGAAATTATGTTCCAAGTAGATTACATGCATTCTGCAGAGTTCAAGGGAAATTTCCAAAACCTGCATTGAACTGTATTATTTCTCAGCAGAAAAGGAACAGACAGAGAAAGGGAGGGGACAGAAAAAAAAAAAAGAGAGGGATAAGACACAATTTTAAACTCCAGAGAACTACTGCCCAAGTGAATATAAGCAGATGCCTTTGCATTAACAAGGATCTCCTGTAAGAGTGTGTTAATCCACTCTGGTCACACATATTGCAGACAAGAGGACTATCACATAATATGGCAGAGTCCAAAGGTTCAGAATCTTGAAATGGGAAATGGTCAAAAAGCATCCAGCTCACAAAATATAATCTTAGGCAGGTATGATAATTCACTGCACCTTGTACCTTTTATGACAACTTAAAATCATAATATCATTTAAGGTGGGAAAGGTATTTGAGATTATGAAGTCCAAAGTCTTTGAATACTTCCAGGACTGCTGACTCAACCAGTCCCCTGGGCAGCCTGTTCCAGTGCCTGACAACCCTTTTGGTGAAGAGGTTTTCCTAGCATGCAATCTACTACTTGATTAGTAGATTTCTGAGAATGTTTTGCTAGAACCCCAATACAGGCTATATAAAAAGCTGGACCAGTCATGATGCATTTATGAAGAGAGGAGCACAACCTTAACAGGTAATGGAAAATAAGCAGCAATAAGCTTCATTACCAAATCTACCAAGAGTGAAAAAACAGGTTTTAATTGTAAACTATTCTAGGGAAACATAAAGGAGTACATTACATGTCAAAAATTATATATATAAATAAATGTAACAAACTACATGACCCATGAGCAACTACCAATAAAAATAAAATCAGGTTCAGCCTGCTACTTACAATCTAGGAAAATCCCTTTGTCTGAAGGACAAGGTCAAAAGAGGTGGTTGATAGCTCTGAAAGATTAGAGGCTTTTATTAGGATATAAAAATCAGTAAGACAAACGTCAGTAGGTTAGATTAATAACCAAGGTTAAACAGTTTGGAATGCCTGTGGGATGTATGAAGAAATACAGTTAGCTAACAGGAATAAGAGGTCCTTGTGAGACTCAAAGGGCCAGGATCACAGGATTCTTAACTCATATAAACCATAAATAATAAATCAAATGAATCATACCATTGATTTAAGCTTTCCTCATGAAAATGACTTTGCTATTTAAGAGTACTCTAAGAGGGAATCCCTGTCCCCCAAATAATTTCCTCTTCTCTGTTCACTGCAGTGTCTCCCTAATACACAAGCTGACACAGATGCACTATTACTCCATTGCTTTAGCAGAAGTTTCTCAAAGGAGCTACACCCTGGTCTGAGCGCATAGACAGACCTTGGGATTGAAGGATTGACCTAATTAAAGCAGACTACGCTTCTCCTTGTGGGAAGATAAGAACACAACCCCACAAATTCATCTCAAGACAGCTGAACCATTCCAGCTTAAATAAAAGAATAAGGCTATCCGCTCCGATAAAAGTTTGCATTGTCACAAAAAGCCACTGCGCCTTACCTGGGAGGCTGTGTCACCAATTCTTCATCATTATGGTGGCTCCTCTTCAAATGCCACCCATTAAGAGAGCCTGTGTCCAAACCCTTCAACTGAATTAGTCTAAGTTTGTACAAAACTCTTTGTAGCCACGGATTACAACACGTAAATTATCGATTCACATGAACAAACCAGAAATAGTCAAAAAAAAAAAAGTCAAAAAAACCCAGAAGTGATGGAAATCAAACCACTATACTAAAACACAATCTGAACAAGATTTATTCCTCACAGCTTCCTTACATTACAGGTCTGGGCTCTTCAAGAAATGAAAGTGAAACAGATAAGGAACTTCAGAAGTGCAACTTCTGTATTCTATGCCAATAATAGGAGGCTATAAGAGGAAAACAAGGGGGGTTTGAGTGTGCAAGCATACATGCAGAGGCAAATAGAAAGGTCTACTTTTTCTTCTGAAGTATGGAAGATGAGATGTGTTAGGTTTTGGTGGGGGTTTTTTTGTTTGTTTAAGTTCATGTGCATATGTGGTATATGAAACACAGAGATGCACAAATATTAACTTTGCCAAAGTAGAGAGGAATAAAGAATGACCTTATTCCATTCCAGTTGAGAATTTTTTGAAATTGAGGATGCAGTAATTGCAAAACTGCCTGATTCCTGAAAAAGTTTCCACTCATCAGATTCCCAGCTGATTAGCAGTGTGCAGCATATTCATTTCCTTCAGCAGATGCTTCCGATGTTCGTTACCAAGAACTGCTGCTGGAGTACTGCTCTGGTTCCAAAAGAGACTAAGCAGAAGAGTTCAGCAGACACTTTGGGAGTAATATAACTGAAAATACTATCAGCACCTAGCACTCTGATATTCATCAGTGTATTTCTTTCCACCCTCTATTTAAGAGGCTACGCAAACACTAAGTCAGACAATCTGTTGGCAAACAACCATAATGTTTGCCACTGGATCTCCCTTATGACTGCTCTTCCTCTCAAAAAAACTGAACTAATTCTCCCATCCTCTCATGAAACACTAAGACAGTATCCTTTAGATCTCAATCTGCTCAAAACATGAACACTGTATTCACATAAGCCTTCAAAACACCTACCACATAGCTAATAATCAAGTTACAATATCAGCGAAGGACAACAACGATGACTCCTGAAGTTCTAATAAAATTTCAAAGCCAAGATGAGGAAGAAAACTGCATACTAAGCTATTTTATTCAACAGAAGCAAAACCAGAGTGAACTTGTTGGATGATGGCAGCATACAACACAAAAAATGTAACCCTGCAAATGAATTTAAAAAAAATTAATTTCAAAGTTGAAGGGAAACAAGCAGTAATAAAATCCCACATATTATTTCAAGCATAGACGTTAACAGTATAAAGCTTTCTTTTTTATACAAGGGAACAGAACGGAATCTGGTTGGAGGGAGATGACTTAAAACTGGAGAGCAATTGTCTTTATTCAAAGTCATTTTAAGAATTCAGAACACTTCATTATTTTGCCAGATTCTATTTCATGAAGCAGATTAAGGATTTTACATGATTTCCACCCAGTGTTGCTGGCTGCTTCCCAAGTTTTAGGTAGTTTAGTTTGGGGAGCTTAAACAACCTGATCTTCTTATATTCAGCATTCAGTCACTTTGTCTTTCAGCATCTTTTCAGTCCAGGCTGTATAAGCTGCCTTCCTCCAGGACAGCAAGATGGATTTATCACCCAGAAAAGAAGAAGCATATGTTCTTATTTAATCCTTATTCTGTTCGTACAAAATAAATCCATATTCTACAGAAGAGCAACAGAAAACAGTGTGCACACATTAAATCATGAAGCATAGACATTCTTTTCACTAAACATACTGTTCCATGGCTATTTTAAGAGTAAACTACTCCCTACATCATCTCATATAGGTAAAGATCAGGAAGCAGTAGTGAAATTTACCTTGTATGCAACAAAACCACCAGAAAAAAAAAAAGGTGAAGGTTTTTCTTCACCTACTAATATGCTTGGTACAACCAGCACAATTATGTGAACTGTGGGTGCTGCAGTAAGGAGAGTTTCTCATGAAGTACAGTCAGAGTCATTACAGAGAGATGAAGAAAGAAAAAGGTAAATCACCCATTCAGACTAAATTGAACTTCGTGTCCCCAGGCAAAATGGTTTCAATAATAAAAAACAAGAACGAACCGGTTCCTCCTTTTTTGAAAGCTTTTTATGAAACAGCAAAAGTATTTTGAAAGAACCGAGATCACCTAACTGATTTAGGAGCTAAGACATACCCACAGCCTGCAAACGACTTCAAACGCTATCCTCCTGAGGACAAAGATTAGCAGACTGAATACCAGTGATTCCCTCCACCCTACTTGCATTTTCTATACACAAAGCTGTTTGTTGAGATAAAGCATTTGCACAGCACTAAGTTAAAATTCATTCCTGTATTTAGGATTATGAGTCATGCTGGAAAAGCTATCATACTATTTCATGGGGACAAGGTGACAGAGCTTTTTAGACAAATAAGACTGTATAATAACAAGAATCTTAAGAGTAAGCCTTCATTTAAAGAGTATTCTATCATTGCTGCAATTATCAAGAGAAATTGATGTAACAAGACCTAATGCAAGAATGGAGAATTCATTTTCTCAGGTTTGCTGACCACAATATCAGAAAGAAAAAAATATTCTCAAAAGATGAGATGATTTTGTACCACATCTGGAAAAGATGGAACTTACAGTCCTTATGTTAACAGGGAGAAAAGCCTCTACCAAGATTTAGTTCCTCAAAACTAAGTGATATTTATTCTCCCCTAAATATTAAAAAGTAAGTCTACCTTAAACAGCTGCTAAAACTCAAGGGAGACAATAAAACAGACCCCACAAATAGTTGTTTAATGTAGGTCCGCACACCTAGACAATCACATCAGGTCACTCCCTGCTTCTCAGAGACAAGGCAAATCCCTGCGATCAAACCACAATATGATGTTGATGTGTAAGAAATAACGAACCCGGCAAATGAAAAGCACTGTTATTTCCAGTCTAAAGCTCAATGCATCTCTGGCAAAAAAAAAAAAAAAAAAAAAAAAAGTAGCAGACATGGCAGCCCAAGGCAAATTTGGCAAAGAGATGACAGCTTTCAGGAACCTTTTTCTCAAATTCACTTCCTAGAGGTTCACAAAGCATTGGAGAGGGAACAAAACCAGCAAACCGGGTGGAACCGAGAGCTGGTAAATGGCATCGTCAGGGGGAGAGATTTCAACAGACTCTCGCCCGGAATTCATCCTCCCACCCACCGCACCGCCACCCGCGCTCGCCAAAACCTCCCACGGCCGCTCCGTCCCCGCGGGGCACGCCCGGGGCGGGCACCGCGGGGCTCCCGGGGCCGCCCCCTCCTCCGCAGACCCCCCTCCCCTGCCCCGCCGGGCCGGGGGGCGCCGCCGCCGCTCCCCGAAGGTCGTTCCGCAAGGTGACGGGGGCGGCCGGGCCGCGACGAGCACGGGCCCCGCCGCGCCGGGGCGGCTGCGGGGCGATGCCCTCCATCCCTCCCGCTCCGCACCGGGGGCGATGCGACCGCGGCGCTGGGCGTGTGGCGGGCGGGCGGGCGGCCCCCTCGCCGTCGCGGCGACCCCCGCAGCGGGGCTGGGCGCGGCGGCGGCAGCTGCACCCCCCTGGTCCCCGCAGCCCGGCGGGGTCTCGGCTCACCTGGTGGCGGTGCCCGTAGGTCCCCGCGCCGAGCGCAGCGCAGCGCCCATGGCCGAGCGCGGGCGGAGGCGCGGCCGCGCCCGGCGGGGGACGGGCCAGGCGGGGGCGGGCGGGAGCCGGGGAGCGTCTGCAAAGTGCCGGCCGCGCTCGGGGAGCGGGAGGAGGGAGGGAGGGGCGGGCGAGCGGAAACGCCTGTGACAGGCACAGGCAGAGCGAGGGAGCGTCTGCAAAGTGCGCGCCCGGCGCGGGGGCGAGGGAAAAACCTCCCGGGCACGGGGATGGGGATGAGCAGGGGCACCGTCACCCGTGCGCAGCCGCCGCCCGCCGCGGTGAGTCCGCGGAGGGGGCTCCCGGCCTCCTCTGCCTCCTCCTGGCTCGTCCTCCTCCGCAAATTCAGGAGGTCAGGCGCGGCTCCCGACTCTGGCAGCGATGCGGTTTTGTCCGCGGTAAGCGGACGCATTGCATCAGCCAGCGTTTTACTGAGCGTTAGATACAGGTATTTTTATTTATTCATCCACTTAGGTCGTCTTAAGAACTCTCTACAAGCTCCTAGAAGTTCACTTCTGAGAGCCATTAGCGCAAAAAAAAGCTACTGTTTTTTGCAATAAGATGACTATTTTGTAGTGGCGAGACGGTCTCTGTTTAGCACAGCTTCAGAGCGGTCTATTTTCCCAAGCCTGCATAATGGCTAATAGAAGCTGGGTGACATCTCGTGGCCAATCCTGCTCTCTGGTATGGATAGAGGCTTCTTTCACTAGGAGAAGAGAAGATCAAGATAAAAGTGAAAAAAAAAAATGTTTCTAGTTACCTCCACAGCCTAATAGAAGTTAAAGGGAGATATGTATAGGTTATAATCAGATGCAGAACTCTAATCAATGTCTGTTACACGTTCTTCACATGCCGTGAATCATCAGAAAATGTTTACCATAAAAAAAATAAAAATCATGTAAGTGAGTATGGTTTTGGTGACAACTCACAAAAATCCCAGCTGGTGTTCAGTGCTATTCATCTGGGGTTTCTCCACACAGGACAGAAAATGGTGATGTACTCAATGCATGCTGAAGGACACTTGTCTGCACCCACAAGCATCTGCAATAATGCTGTGCAATCTGGAGTTTTAGTTTTCACCCAGCATTATGCTCTGTTCCTGGTTGGAAGCACTTGCTGGCATTTAATGAGAGGTTAGGGATTTGAAAATTTTACAAGGAGTTGAATGATCAAAGCTTTGGATATCTTTCTGTGTGAGATGGGTAACTTTTAAAATTATCTGCTGTGGCTTGTGGAACAGGCTTTTGTCATAAGGAAACAAAGCAGGTAAAATAACAGCAACTACAGCACTTTCCATTTATTATGCTTTTAGTTTACATAGCTCGTATGCAGTCACTTTTGAGTTTTATATGTTCTGATATAGAAGTATTATATATCAGAAAATATCAACAGTGGTCTCTTAGCAGAACTCTTACCGAAGGGAACAGCAGCCCTCATTAGCCAACAGTTTTCAAACTGGATCATACCAACCAGATCCTCCTTTCAGGAATAGGAAGTTACACTGGATATTCCACAGTATTTATATCTGACACAGCTAAAAGAAAAAAAAGAAAAGGAATTTATGAGCAAACTGTGTACATCGATTAAGGAAGTGAAAGCTGTGTAGGTGAATGAGCTCCCTGCTCCAGAAGTGTTTCTTGAGAAAGACTGGATTCTTACAACGTAAGGAACAAGAGACTGAAAGAAGAGAGAACATAAATCCCCGCAGCATTAAAGTTTTAGGAGAATCTGAGAGCAGTAGAGCACTTACATGTTTGTTCCTCAATTTAGCGTGTGACAAGTAAGCCACCAATTATTCAAATTTCACTGTCTCAGGCCTGTCCCACATTTAAAGCTTCACCCACCTTTTTGCTCATTCCCTGCCAATGGGAAGAGAGTGTGGGTGGAGGCCCCAGGTGAGGCTGATTAGGACCATTAAGGCCTGTTATTGCAATCAGAACCCTGTTCCTGGCATCTCACCTTGCCTGTTTGCATCTTTCCAGCTCCAGACTCCATGCATGTACTGATCCCATCATCCTTGGGTGTAGAGAGGAATGATTACAGAAGCGATTAAAGAAGATGGCTGATACCTCTGTTTGATGTGTGAGAACACTCAAACATAGCATAAGGCTAGGACTGAGCCCCTTAGCTATATCTGTTAATAGAGAACTTTTGGGTTATTGTGAGGTGTATGTTATTAATGAGGAAAACAATTACATTCTGGTAGAGACATTCAATATATCAGCTGCTGATACTGTTTTCCTGCTTAATTTTGTGTCCAAAGGTTGTGGACAAAGCCCTGCCCTGACTGGATAACAAAAACTCCCTTGATTTTGTGCCAGTCACAGCTTTGGAGTGGTAGAGAACTCAAACAGATGAGGTGAAGAAGTCACAGCTATAGTAACTTCAGCTTGCTTACTGTGCACTCAACATAAAGGACAGAAGTGATCCTTAGAAGACACTGAACACATTTCAGACTTTCCATGTTGAGAGACCAATTCTTTGGCACATCTCTATACTGAATTCTGGAGAATTCTGATTATGGACCAGCAGTGGATGATAACCTAAACGTAAGTGATAGAAGTCACCAGTGCTAACTCCAGATTTGCTTAATGTCACCTTTAAAGTAGCATACTTGTTGAATTTTCCATCTCTTTTTGTTCAAAGAATGAACTACTGTAACATAGAGAAACGTGTCTAGAGCATAAAAGAATTCTGTAATTATTGACAGGCAATACCTACACAAGCCTTTCCCTAGTGAAGTATGTGAAAACTGTGTTCCCTTTTGACTTGTAACACTGTATAACAAAATTACAGCACACATATAAAATATAGTTTGCCTTTCCTGGTAGAAAAATCTGTTATTACAAAATATACATTATTAGAGAATATAGATAGAGAAAATACTTTTAATATAGAAATGTCTTTCTTGTGAGGTGGACTACATCTAACATACCTGCCTTTGTTCTGGTTCATATCCCCATCTTGTCTCAGGTAGACAGACACAGTGTTACATCATGTTATACTTGTATTGCTACAGCACTAATCACTACAGCACCTGGGATAGGAACTAGAGACCATTTGCATTATAATCTTCATCTCTTTTAAAGCCCCCTTGCCTGGTTTCTGGAAGGTCTCCCTCCCTCTATTCAGAGTTTCTTTCCTTCTTTTATAACCCCTCCATATGCTCCTCTGAATAAAGGATTATTAGCTTTGCAGATACTAAGTGGACTCTCTGGTGGCGGGCTGAATATTTTATTATTAATGTTGAACACGACTTCAATAAAACAAAAAAGGAGAAGAGGAAAAAGAAGAAGGTAAAACTGAAATTTGAACCAGAGATAAGAAAAGAAAGACCTTCCTGAAGAGTATCTTTGCCTGTTCATAGCCAAACACAATAAGCATGTCTGAGGCTTCCAAGATATGCTTTTAAAGCTTTCTGTTTGATGTCTCCCTCAGCTTTATTGATACAATTGAATTTATTGCAAAATGATAACTGACTCAACAGTCAGCACAGTCTCCTCTGTGCTGGAGATCAGAAAACTCATGTGTTCTTGTTCAAGAACGTGCCTTGCTTTTTTGTTTGATTGCTCTGATTTCTAAGGACCTCATCTATATTTTTTGAAATACAGTACAATATACTTCTGAAGAGCTACCATATTCAACCCTAGTAATATTCTGATCACAAAGTGATATTTTGAAAAGTCACCCTCTCTCTCTCTTTTGCTTCTTAATCACATTTCAAAGTTGCTGTAGAATAACCTTGGTTTAACTCTGATTAAATATCAAAATATTAGGAAATAGAAAATGTTCCTATCCTTTCCCCATATTCAGACACACACCCCCTCCCCCACCCCCGGTTTTAACATGAGTAAGACTTTGCAGTTAGGCTTTAACTGCATCTTTTTTGCCAAGGTTTTATGGATACTGAAAAGTCAGATTTTTAAAAGGTATCATTAACTCTGCTCAGTACAGAAAAAACTCCCAAAAGCCCCCAACAACAACAAAAAAAATGCAAACAAAAACCCCCTACCCAAAACAAAACCAAACAAAAACACCAATAAAAGTAAAGCAAACTAATAAATTATTATTTGACTCTTGCCTTCGAAAATTTTATTCTGTCCCCTGTCCGTAAATGTAACAACTGGGATATAAAATTTTCCATCACCAGAAAATTTTGATCGATATTGCAACAGATCTACCCATTACCACAGATGTTGTAAATATAAATTGTACTATTCCATTACCTTTGCACTGAGTTACCAAACAGGACATAAACTCTTGGCTTTAGGTACCAAACCAGACGTTTCTAATATGTATTTAATGTGTGCGGTAAGTGTACTAAGGAACTCCTCAGTTGCAGGAAATTATTTTAGATTTCAGACATCACAGTAACATTTCAGTGCAAAGTGGCATGTAATTCTAAAATTTCACAGGCACACTATAAATCTGGTAGAGCTGATTATCCACTGTCTTCGTCACTTTGTAGTAATTAATAAGAATGGTGATATTTTACATCCACCTGTCATACAGGTTTGAATGGCAGCTCAGGGTACAAGGGATACTCTGTGTTCTCGTCCAAATGCAAACTGAAATTCCATCATGATTTACTTTACAGATTTCATTGGACTTGGGGGAATTAAAACCAAGTCATTGGCCACTCATGGAGATTTGCCAGAGAGACTGAGCAACAGATAAATTATTAAGGTATAAAAAGGAGAAAGACTAAGAAAGAACAAAAGCAGTGAGGACATAGTAAGAAATATGGATGGGTTATTTGTGTTGGTGTTCACTATGGAGGTAGTAATTTTCTAAGTTTCCCCTGCAGTATTATATTTATGAAGCTGTTGTCTCAAACTAAAGAATCAATAGAAGAGTTATTAGATTGAATCAGTAAAATTAACAGTACCAGGACTTGATGGTATTTGTGTTTTGAAGCAACTTAGGTATGAAAATTCTGAGTGGTTGTCTCTGCTACACTGACTTATCAACCTCTTTTTGTAATTATCAGAAGCACCAATTTCAGAAAGACCTGTAGTGTTCACTCTGAAAATTGGAAGTGGATGGCTTAGTCTGATGTCTTCCCCAATGAATCTGCAGAAAATGTACTTAGGCTGTCTATAGATAGCATATGTATGACAGTTTAATATCTATACATGATCCTCATCTGCAGAGCTAACCAATAAGCTCACAGGTTGTTATTTGAAGGAGTTAGTAACCATTGTTCTAATACAGATAATAGTCTCTGTTCAGATATCTGTAAACTTTTCCACAAAATCTTGAGCAAACAGAGCAAATTGTGCCACCAAAGGAATGACATCTTCATGGGATATAAGGCACTTAAAAATATAGGAGTAGAAAAAGATAGAAAACAAAAGTAGAAATAGAAATGTAGGATCATTTCTCTGTGGATGGAGTTTGTCTTTGGAATCTCTGAGAACCTTGTTTTGTGACCTTCCTTTTTAGCATATTTGTAAATGTTCTGGAAAGAGGATGAATATTGAGGTGACTATTGCACATGATATAAAATTGCTGAGGATAAAATCTAAATCTGATTGCAAATTGTTGCAGAAAGATACTATGATACTACGTGATAGGAAAATAAAAGAGCATATATGATTCAGTGTTGACAGTGCTTTGCATGATAAATGCAAAATTACATTAAAAATGAAAAGTGACTGCCTATATAACCAAATGGACTTTTGATATTACTAATCAGAAATGAAATGGTGAAATTGCTTTGAGGAGTCTCTGAAAATATCAGCTCCATGTCCAATATTGATCCAGAAACAGAATGCTGGAAATTATTAAGAAAGGATTTGTGAAAAAACCAAAACATCCCATTGTCTGTAACGATCTTTGGCACACTCTGATTTGTATCCATCAGTTCTCTTTCCCTACTACAAAAAATATATAGGAAAGGAATGAAGGATGATGGGAGTGATCAGAGGCTTCAAATTACATCATATGAGAAGAGATGAACCTGATTAGAAATTAGAGAAGAAGACAGCTTGGGAAAGAAGTGATAAAGATTGACTAAAATAAGATTACGAAATCACAGATCATACAAGGATAAAAGAGGTGGAATTGTTGAGTGTTCGTCAAAGCAAAACAATTTGTGGCACTCAGTGAAATTTGGAATAGTGGATTTCAAATAAATAAAATTAAATACTCATCCAGGCAAAATCTAAATTAAATTCTAGAATCTGCATGATTTTCTGGATGCCAAAAATATAAATGGATGCAAAAAGTAGTTGCATAGTTCAAGGATAAGAGGTCCTTTAGTGGCCATTAAATAGGTAGCAACTTTCAAGAAACCTCTACTCTCTGACTGATAGGAAGCTCAGAAAACGTTCACTGGGAGGTATGATTCTGATTTTGTCCTGTTTCTTACACTGCTACACACCAAGTGTCTCCTCATGTTCTTTCTTCAAGATACTGAGCAGCTGGTCCTTCATCTGCCTCAGTGCATCTGCTACAATGTCCTTATTCCTTCCTTTTATTTGCCAACTCATCTGGGCATTTGCTTCTTTCCTACGGTCTGAATCCCTCACCTTAAAAGAAATGACCTAAACAGGACATAATGCCTTTCCTTTATGATGAAATTCAACCTCTTCAAGGTGCAGAATTGCTCCAGTTCAAGAAGACCTAACAATTTGTAGATTCCATTATTCTTTCTGGCTTTATAGGTCCCCTGCAGGTCCTGGTATATTTTGAATAGTGAACTGGAATGACTTCAAAATAACAGTTTTAAATAATTTTGGATGAGCTTTACATATATATATATATAAACACATGTATATACATATGTGTATATGTATATATTCATATATCCGTGTCTCTTTACCCCCATTTGTGGCTGTTGTACTGCATCTCACAGAACTGTGTCTCATGGACAAAATCTGGAAAATCTTGATTGTGAAGTGTGAAATTCCTAATTTTTAATCGAGAAGTGCCCTTAGTGTTACACTGTGGTTGTGGCCAGTGTAATGTAGTGCTAAATTTGGAATACAGAGTATCTGGTTAGATCTCTGCTACATTATTGCAAGTGTAACAAAGGACTCCAGGTCAAAGCCAAAATGAAATTATGAAGTTAATTATTTTTCAGCCTTACCTTAGTTAAATGTATCTGTTTTTCTGTTGTTATTGGATACCCAAAGCAAACACTAGGATCCAAATAATCCTTATTTTTGAATCTGGTTTTACAGTTTGAACTGGGATATCAGTTGTGATTTCAGCATCGGGCCAACTGCTTTAAGTAACAACACATCTAGGAAATACACTATCTCCTATAAATCTCCAGAACTTTTGACAGACTTCCCAATCTGGATATTACTGTTGTACATGCCTGTAACTTTCTTAAGTGATCCTTGATTGTTGTTTTTTTTTCTTTAAAATATTTTATTAACTTGTTAATTTGAAACTCAGAAGTATGTACAGACTCAGAAATGTACCTTATCTTTACTCTCCATTAGCAATAAATGCATTATCACACAAGGGTGAAGAAAACACATCATGTAGGCAACCACTGAAATTGGCATCTTTTCTCTGTCAAGTAGCCAGGGGACATTTCACTTATGGAAACTGTTAAACCAGAGCATTAACAACAGATTCAGTTTACTTTCTATCTACTTAAAAGAGAACTGTTGTCACTATTTTGGCAATTAATGTTTGAAAGTGGGAGGCACTTGATTTATAAAAGACATTAAACTGGAGTCTGCTTTATAAAGCTAGAAGGTACTGATTATAAAACTTCACAAAAAAGGAAACGATTTTTAGCAATTTATGAACTGTGACAAGAGTGTCTTGCTTCAATGGGCGGTAGATGAAGCTGCTGTTATTAGAAACAAACTCACACTGTGAGATATAGATCATCAGTTTTGAACACTCTTTTCTCCTCAGTCCCTCAAATGAAGGAAATCTTATGTAGGGTACTGATTTACCGCAGTGTATCCCATGCCTGAAATCCTGGAATATCTTCCAGCACCAGGAAATTATTTACAGTAATTCTTGACTGTTATTTACAAGATTGGCAATAAAAATGGGAGTTCTTGACTGTGGAATTATAACATATGAGTGCTTACTTTTAGGCTTTTGGCTGGTTAAGCAGATCTAGTAGGTCCCCTTTCATCTAATTTAAAAATTGAAAAGGTTGAGAGTCCTGTGGTCAATGAAATACAGGGTCATTTGTATTTATATTTTCTTAGTGTTATTAATAAAGAAAAAAATCAGGCTGGCTAAGGTCTGAACAATACTGAGCATGTGTTTGCATTGTTTGGTGGTAAATGAAAGTTTTGGTGGAATTTTAATTGCTAAATGATAAATGTAATTTGTAGGTTGCTCTAAATGATGTCTCCTTGATAGGGATTTAAAGTATCATCTGGAAAACTAATCTGACTTTGGTGAGAATCTTTTAGGTGCTTTCAGTTGTCTGGAACTGCTGATTTTTTTCAATCTGTGGTCCCACAAAGTTTGTACAACAAAGACTATATGTGCAAACTTTCAAGCACTGTGAAAGTCACAGAGGAATGCTTATCCATCTGGAACTTCAGTGCCCTCTAAGTCTTTTCATGTTGTTACTGAACACTTCTGGAAATAGAGTATCCGTGAATAGGATTCCTATTGCAAGAAAGAGCAAAGCACCTTTAATTTTATGTTTTTATGGGTTTGGTGATTGACTGTGCAAAATTTAGCCCAAAGTCAATATTCACCTAACATATTTAGAAATTTCAAAATACAATGGAATTATTAATTTGACTCTTAAAAGAATTTATTAAATTGTCTTCATTACTTCCTAAAAGGATAATCACATATTCTCTATCCTACCATTGACTTCGTTCTCCTCACAAATCTTGTTATTTTAATATATTTAATTGTTCATTTAATGTATTAATTAATAAAACCAGTCATCAGTGGAATATTTTACAGTGAAGCTTAAGGAAATCACTTTCTAACGTGCCAAGATCCCAGATCGATTCAAGGCTTTGTAAATGTGACAAAAATCAACTTGAACTGCAGTCAGAAAGGAACTGGGATCAAATGTGGAATATAATGCATTGAACTTGCAGCAGTTTGTCCAGTTTAATCAATGTTATCTCTGTGTGAAAAGTCTGCTAGAAAATGGGTAGATAGTTTTTCTTCTGGAATTCAGATGTTCTGTGGATTGTTCAAACATGGAAACAAGCCTATATCTTTTTTTCCCTTACTCTTTGCCATCATTATAAAAAAAACAACAGTCTCAAGAATATTCAAGAGGACAGTCTCCAAATCCATTTCTCCTGTCATTCCAGTCTTTGACCCATACCAGTCTCTGTGGACAGGAAATATTTAGATATATTAGTTATCCCTGGATGTACATCCTAATGTTAAGCAGCTGCAGACAAGCTTTGAGTTTCCTAGTACAACTGAGACCCTGGAATTTTAATGTGTTCCTAATTAGCTCCCATGCTTCCAGTGGCTTTCCTCCCTGGTCTCCTTACACATTCTAGAGTATATTTCTCAAAGGTAATTGTATCTCCCTGGACATATATTCCTAACAAGCCTGAGATCCAGGAAAAGATTGGGTGGCTCCATCCAAGTGTGTGGAACTGGATATTGACCAGTTTTACAGCCGAGATACTATTTCAGCATCAAACTTCTAAGTCTTATTTGTTGCTAGAGAAGGATCACTGCACAAAAGCTTCATCAGCCCAGGTTGGAGAGGTGTGACTGAGAGTTTCAGGTTATAACCCACTGACCCGTAGCAGCCTCACATTTGCTCATGGTAGAGGCCCTAGAGGGAATCATTTAGATATTAGCAAGCTGGAAAATGTGTCTGTCTAGGGGTGGCAGTGAATTCCCTTTAATTTACTGTGTGTGATCACATTTTTTCGTTTTTAGGTTACCTATGTGGTTTAGCAGAGTTGCAAGTGATTTAGGATATGCATGCAGTTTAAAAAAAATCTGGCTAAATAATATACAAATAAGCGTTTGAAGTCTTGTTTTTTTAAAAGTCATTAGGACCTGGGCTTATTGACAAGCGACAAAGACAAATATTCAATCAGAAGAGCCAGTGTTGAAAGAAATGTCATCTTTTTATGTGTATTACAGGGAGGTAGATCACTGAGATACAGGGTGCTTGAAGGAAATCAGGTATTTTTCATGTGCTGGCTAATTTATCATTAGTCATTGCAGGTTAAGTTACATCAGCAGTCTGTCAGATTAGGTAGATGAAATATTGACTTTAATAAATCTAATCTTGTCCTTGCCAGCTGGAGCTGGAGTTGTAAAGGAGGGATGGTACCAATAGTGTAGTAATTACCAGACCCATCCTATGAGCTCAGACAGATGTAACTGCAGATGACTGTGGCAGACATAAAGCAAGGTTCAAACCGGTTCTTCCTTCAGGAAGAACTTGTAAAGTGACCACAGTTTTAGCCCAGAGGCTTAGATGCTCTGTGATGCATTGGTGAGTCTTTGATAATTTTCTGAAGAGCTTTAGATTGGTCATTTATTGTAAAGTTGCTTAAAAACAGTAAAGTGCCTTCTGAGGATATACACACAACTTTAATTGTCTACTTTATATCAACATTCCTAGACTTTTATATCACTGAAAATCCCCAACAAAACCCTCTCTGATGAAAACATTCTGGATGAAAACAGCTGCTAAAATAGAAACTAATTTAACAGCAAACTCTGGACAAACAATATCTACACTTGTAAATGTAGAAGCTTGTGGCATTTCCATTTTAGACAGCATGTATTTTTTTAGAAATACATATGTACTGCATTTGCTTTCATGAAAATTAATCATAATATACTCATTTATATGTACTTACTAAAAAAACTCAGAAACTTTTTAATTTTCATGTTCTTACAAGTACAACTTACAGCAATTATAAATAGAAAAGACCAGTCAAGGCATGTTTGTCCTGCTGCAAATGCAGAATCTCCCTTTCTCACACAGTGCATTGTTTTGCTAATGTTTCATTTTATCTGGCTTTAAGAACATTCCAAATGCTTACACTTTATTTAGCTTGACAAATCATATTTAACTGATATTCTGGAAACTAACAGCTCTTTGCTCTTATGTCATTAATTCCTTCATTTTCAGTTTAAGGTAATCACTTTCAGTTGTTTCCATTTACATAACTCAGAATAATTCCACTCATGTATTTTTGATCTTTCAAATGTTTTGGGAAATAACACATTTTAATATAAAATACAAAGCCGGTAACCTTCATTAGGCTGTTAATTTGCCCCTGAAAATGTACTTTTTAAAAATCTATTACAAATTTCTATACAAATTCCTTTTTCCTAACTGTTGTCTGGATATTCTTTTTTATTTTTCTACTTCTGCTCTTCTTTCTTCCCACTGATTAGGTTCAAATGCCAGCAGGGATTAGTAGCTGACTACCTTCAAGGGAGATGTCAGATTTTGGATAAAAATAAGGGTTTGAAAGAATGGAAATATGACCCATTATGGGAAAGGAAATCTGAACTCACAGTCCTCTGACATCTCAATGATTTTTTCAGAGCTAGAGAGAGTTCAGATGGTTTGATGATCTCTGTGGGATATTCTACATAATCTGCTGTCAATTACAGAAAATAATTACAAACTAGACTGGAAATCACGTAAACTGAGTTATTCTGAGCTCAGCAGATTGTTGAGCAGTAGGTCCAGAAATGCTAGAATCACAGGATAATGGGATTATAAGCTTTGACTAATTTCCATAAAACATCACTGCTGCTCTTTTGGACAGTGCTTTTCAGTGCTTATTCATGCAAAATACCACCAGGAAATATGAATAAAAGCAGTATCTTCTTATGAGTGATTGTTGCCATTAAAGACTACTATTCAGAATTTACGATAGAAGAGCTGGTAAATCCAGGTCATGGACTCTATGACTGTTCCAAATGGCCCTTTAACATATGATCTCAAAATTTGCTTAGTCTTCCTCGTTAGTCATCTGTGTGAATCTGAAATCATCAAACAGCTTTCACATAAAACTTCAACAAAGTTAATGCCACAGATTCCAGCTTTTCCCCCTCTGTTTCAGTCTTCATTTTTGAAACACAGTTATATTGCTAACCTTGCTTTTCAGTCTTGTTCTTCTTTGGCCAAATTAGATTTTGAGCCTATTAACTATGACAGTGTCCTGTTGAATATCAATCAGAAGGGAAGGGAGTCTGTCATGCACAGCATAGGAAACTATATAAAGGATGATAGCATCCTTCACTTCTGGGTACAGGCTGATTGGAAAAGTGCAAAAGAAATGTTGCCCTTATGGGAGCCATTACATAATTGCTTATCGCATTGTGAGAATTTGCACCTTCCTCTGAGATGCAGTAAAGGCAGACTACCGGGCTTGATGGCCCAGTAGTCTGATCTGCAATGACAATGCTTTATGTTCTGATATATGTGAACTGTCAGTGTCTATACTGAAAAAATAAAAAAATAAGTTGTTGGTGAGTGAAGACTAAGGCATGCGGAAAGAGATTTCTAAAGGAACAGTTCTCATTTGTCAGTATGCAGTGAACCACCACTGTGGAAACAAGGCAACAAATGGCAGAGCTCTATGTAGAACAATTTACCATAACAACTACAGTTCAGTTATTTAGTTTTATTTACTTAGTTATATGAGAAAGCACTGCTATATGAAATAAAACAGCTTTTTTAGGGAGGCAAAACTTAAGTTGCAAAAGTGTTTAGTGTTGGAGTAATTAACAGACTAGTTGCAGTTACACAAATAGTAAAAATTTCTAAGTACTTCATAAAATAATACTTAGAATCCAGAAAAATTGAGTGGCATGTCCTTAGTAATGAATTTCCTGGCGCAAATGCATAAGGATATGTATGGAAGTTGGTCATGTGGGTGGTGTCTGGTGAGCATGGCTGGTTTTCTCTATGTAAGAGTTGTTAAGGGTCTTTGTTATTGGAAGGTAATTGCATATATGTATGTGTAGATGACTTGTTTGTTTGAAGAGCTGAGCTCTGTGAGACGATGAATGTTGTAAGGTCCTGTCGGCTCTTAGGACAGAGTTTTGCATGGGCTCTAAATGTTAAAAAAACCAAAGGGCATCACTGTTGTAGCTGATTTTACTTTTGAAATGCTCCATTTCTGTTATAAACAGAACAAAATAAATCCAGCATCAGATAGCACATTCCTTAAGGACTGGCAGCTCCTGCATGATTTAGGCGGAATGAAGAAACAACAAAAATAAACTGCCTGAAAAATATTGCAAATACAACTGATGCACAGTGAGTATCATTTAGGGCACTGCTTTGGTACCCACTTTTCAGAGACCAAAAAGGTTCTAATTTGTCACAAGAGATTTCCATCACATACCTCCTGTTTGATGTGACAGTCTGTTACTTCCTTTTGCATTGTTTTTGATTGAGTGAAACAGTTCATGCTACATCCTGTCATGTTGTCCAACCATGGCTTCAGAGACTTCCCAAACACAGCACACAGCCGCAGGTTCTGTAAAGGCTACGTACTGAAAATACTGCTGAAGAGGACGGTTTGATTTTAACTTGTTCTAGCAGAAACTTGCCTTGATTAAGAAAAACAAAAGTTAACTCTCTTCTGTCATAGAAAACATTGTCATATCCCTTACAGGCAAGTACATTTAAAATGATAGTAAATGGGACAGTTTTACAATCTTTATTTTGAAATTAATGTTTTTACACATTATAATTACTTTAGGTGCATGAATAATATATACAGGTACTATTGAGGAATCTGATCTGTTTGCTTTTATTCTTTCTGGATTTTTCTCACCATCTAAATTAAAAAATTAATCTTCTAATAGATTGTTAGACCTTTTTTCTTCTTCTTAATCTTTTTTTATCACTCGACAAAGATACAGTAAAGCCGCTGTTACAGAAGTCAGTGTGCGTAGCATGTTATTGCCTGGATTAATTGCCTGGGGCTGAAAACTGATGAATCTTGGATTTTAGAATAATGGAATTCAATGCTTAACTCTTCTGCAGAAATTATATATATGACCTTTGTCAAGTCAGTTTGGCCATGGTCCAGCAAAAATTTAAACATTTATGCAATTAGAAACAGACGTTTATTTATTTGAAGGGGCATCAAGGTGTTAATTGCACTGTGCCTCTGTTTCTCTCTTCTTCTTACTTTTTATAGTTTAGCTAGTAAAAGCCCAAGTGTACATAAAAGTGTGTATAAACCATATCTAGAACAACAGAGTTCCTGGTCCCTGCTGATTTCAAGGAAATGCTCTTACACATCCTGCTCACTGCACTCCCGTTGACCCTAATGGAAGTGTTTGCATGAATAATTTGAGCTCTTTGTATAATCACATAGGAAAATGGTATTGCCCTGGGAAAAAAGGAATGGGTCCGCCTTTCCTTGCAGGATACACGTTCTTCATTGCAGTAGGTTTGATCTCTCAGTGTAGCCTTCTATTCTCTGACCTCAGTGTCAAAAACCTTTTTGTTGTTGGGTTTCCTTTAACTTGTTCCCCGATGTCTGATGCAACCAATGGCAATAAAAGAAATAAAACAAAGAAATTTAGAATTCTATTAAGAGGCAAAGAAACAATTCCCGAAGCTGTACATTGGCTTAAATAACTGTGTAAGTAATTTGCCAAAAGACATCTAGTGGACTCTTTTAAAAGTGAAATCAGCTACAGCAGCGGTGTCTTTTTTGTTTGTTTTTCCTGTCTCATTATCTCAAGGAATACATTGGTTTAGTGCTTTCTTGTATTATGGATGTATGTGCAGTTCAGACCTCTGCAAACCCTAAGGTATCAGTTATTAAGGAAGGAGTGAATATGCTAGTTGAGCATGTACCATAAAATGTTATGGATGTGCTAGGAAGTATTTTTAGAAATATAAAACCAGAGGAAAAATCAAGAAGTGAAAACTAGTTTAAAGCTCAGGTAAAATGAGAGGCGGTCTGAATTGTCAGTGAAATTTTCACAATTCATGTTTATAAATTTAAATTCAGGGAACAGTTTCTATGGTTTTCAACTACATATACTGAGTGCATCTCTAAGAATATGCCTGAATTTGGTGCAGCAAGAACTTATTGCAGTTAGAAGTGTCCATTAGTAAAAATCATTATACACTTACACACATGTGAATCCCTGTTTATTTATATATATTTATGCCTTTGGAACAATAGTGAGAGAAAAGGAATGTATGAAATTTAGACTAGGCAAGAACAAATTCTTTACACTTCAGCAAACAATTTGCCTTTGTGCATGAGCACTCCAGTTTCATGCCTTTCTCTTGAACCTCTTTGTAACACCGTCTGTAATACTTAGGTGAAATAGCAGCTTCCCTTCTGTGAAGGGGAATTCCCTTGCAAACCTTGGTTTATTGGCCCCCTGAGGCAGGTAAGTCACTCTATGGGACAGAGATAAGGCAGTGCTTCTGGGTGGGCCATGCTGAAGGAAGTACATCTGCAGAAGAAGATGGGGATGGGGAAGAAGGTCAGGGAGTAGTGAGGATTGTTCCAAAAGGGTTTGCAAAGCAGACTGTGAATACTCCTAAAAGAACTGCTGTACATCAATTCCCTATATGCTTTCCTTTTAAACATAAAACAGCAGTTCCAGTGGAGAAAGTTAAGTGCCTGAACCGAGCAAATGGTTCAAGAAAGAGTTAAAAAAAAGAAAAAAAAAAAAGGAAAAGAGTATGAATATAAAAATGGGGAAAAAATTAGGTTGCAGGAAGATTGCATCATTCTCTCAAACAGTACTATATGAATAGATGACAGCAGCAAGCCTCTGTATCTTCTAGACTTTGTTTATAAAGATTTATGTGCTGGAATATTGCTTACTATGGTAATTTTATTTTAAAAATTGATCTAGTTCTAGGGTTCTGTTAATGAATCAGTTATATACACATCAGAAAGCACTGATGCAAGTTAAATCTTCAGTGTTACAGTTAAGATCAAACCTGTTGCCTGCTCTTTATTTGGTATCCCTGCTTTGCTCCCCTACTCCCCAGATCTTTTGGCACAAACTGAGATGTGAAACAGCATTCTGAGCTCCTAGAATTGCTCTAAAATCATACTATTGTCATTAGTGCCTTCTAACTGAGTAGCCTTGCTGGCAATACAAACCCAAGGCATTCTTTGTCCTGTGAAAGATTCCCCCAAGCCATGATCAATCTAGGAAGTGCTGCTGGATCTATGGATGTTAACAGTTCCATCAGGCCCTGCATCTGTGTAGTACAGCGTCCCTGCTGCTCCTGTTGTCTGTCCAGTTTTTTTTAAACCAAGTAATCTCTCTTTCAAATACAGAAGATGCTTGACAGCCCCATTTTTTTTTACTTTCTGAGGCTAATCATGACCATTCTGAAATTTTCAAAATACACTTTTCATTTATAACAGTCCTTCAGTTAATTAAACCCTGACAACTTTCATGTGTTTCCTTTACACACTGGCAGCACTGACAGGCTGTCCTTGAAAACATCTTTTAGTCAGCTGAAAGTGCATATGGCTCCTCTGCTTTGGCTGAGGCTTTGGAGGTGGGACAGAATAAATTTTTTTCAAAGCAGCCCACATGGTGCTGTGTTTTGGATCAGGGACTAAAGCAGTGTTGGTAACAAACCAGTGTTTGGCTGTTGCTGAGCAGTCCTTGCACACAGGCAAGGCTTTCTCTTTTTCCTGCTCTGCTCTCTCAGTGAGTAGGCTGGGGCAGGGGGGAAAGAACTTGGGAGGGGACCCAAAATGACCAAAGGGATATTCCATGCCAAATAATGTCATGCTCAGCAATGATCCCAAACTAGGGGATGGGGTTTTTGAGGAGGTGACTATTGCTCAGAGACTGGCTGGGCATTGCTGTACTTGATGGAAGTGGTGAGTGATGGCCTTTGCAATATTTGTTTTGGGTTTTTTCTACCACTTTCAGTTATTAAACTGACTTTATCTGGGCTGGCGAATTTTCTCACTTCTGCTCTTCCTAATCTCTCCCCCATCTTGTGGTGCAGCTGCTGGATGCAGTCTTCCTCCACAAGAAGGAATTAAGAAAAAAAGGGTGGGGGACAAAAAGGACTGGGCCCTCATTATTACAAAATTTTATACTCTGTCTACCACATGGAAATACCCCTCTGGCTAGTCTACCATGACAAAACATTAGAAGCTCTAGACTCTCTTACCATATGATTTACCAGAGGGACTTCTTAAGAAATCTTACTGTGCTGGGAACCACCATATTTCTGGTTTGGGTTCTGTCAATGTATCTTGCAAAAAGCAATAGCGTCTTATAGTAAAAAAAGTATATGAACATCATAGTTGGAGACCAGGAAGAGGTTTGAGATAAAGTATAATATATTTACAGAAAATTACCTGTTAGATAATTGAAAAATTGGTATTAGTATAAGATTTATAAACATAATTCCTGAATGGCTTAAAGCACCTCATTTAGAATTAAAAGGAGATTATGCTGAAAGCAGAAATATAGTACTGGAGAAGGAATAATAGCGAAGCTACTCTGTTGTGGTAGTAACCAGTTTTATTTTGTATTTTTGCTAAGAACTATGGGATAAAACGTTGCCCTGAAGATGGAGAAGACTGAATTTCCCAAAGGGACTTGCAAATGCCTGAGGAATGCTAAACTACCTCGCTTGTAGAAATGCATTTCAATTTAGTAATATAAAATGCAAAGTCCTGATTTAGGTAGATAAAAAGAGTGTTTGCTGTCAGCTGGAAGATTACCTGTTCAAAATTCAGTAGCAGAGAAGACTCAAATCGGACAGACCTGACTATATGATGCAGCCCTGAAAAAAAAATCTTTGCTAAGTTGAGTGAGTAGAGATGAGGGGAGATGGATCCATCCTGTAAGAGCCAGGTGCAATAATAAATACTGTTCTCACTATATACAGGTACTCCTGTTTGAGAAGGATAAATAAATGCTATAATGTAAGCCAGAAAAAATCTATAAAGGCTAACAGTCTAGGATGAAATCTTTTTATCCTGAGAAAACAGGAGTAAGATAACTTGGTTTGTTTAACTTAACAAAGCAAAGGCTTAAAGGAAATGCAATTGGTGCATACGAATGTATTGGTTGAAAAACATCAGAGAGACAAAACAACCATTTACCTAAAAGGAAAATTTAGCAGAAGAACAAATTGAGTCCTAATTACATTAAGGTAGGAAATCAGAAATTTCTAAATGTCACATGTTTGAGTGTCTACACTGTTCTTCTAGCAAACATAAAGAGAGTAAAAATCCCTCTCTCCCCTGATATTTTTGGAGGTGTTCTTTAATATGTTTATGAAGGGGATTGCGTGACATAGCTGGCTGATAGCAGAGACTGAATTGGTTAATTTGGCAAGTCCATTCTAGTATGTCACTGTATATATTGACAGTTTCTTCTGGGTGCCAGAAGCAGGTAAGCACAGTGTGTGAGGTGTATACAGGTACTTCTACTCTCCCGGAGTGCTGTCATGATATCAACATTACCTGTAATGAAACCACTAATCACTCAGAAGGCTCCCAAATGGCAGTTCTAATTGTTATAACTAATTCAGTTTTCCACTACCAGGAAGAGTGCCTTATCTTTAGTTCTTAGCATTTATAAGCTTTTAGCCTAATCAACACGTTTAAGTGAAGTGTCATTTAATTTTCAGGTTTTCCACTGTTCTGGACCACCACATGTTTTGACTCTGAAAGAGTTTCAGTGAATTACTAAAATGTAATTTCATTGAATGTCTAAAAAACATTCAGTGCGTGAAGCCCATGTAACCAGGAAGGCAATGGCAGCTTTTCCATTAAGTATTTTAGTCAGACTTTCCCTTGGAAGGTAGAGTCCATCTTAGAAACCCCAAGATCAATACACAATGGCTGAGGAACTTCTTTTTTTTATGTAGAAAAAGATTTTAGTTTAGACTGTTCCCTGAAGCACCACTGCTTAGTAACATTTCCAAATACTCTTGCTCTTAAATATACAAAGAGGAATTTACCTAAAAATACCTGAAAATCCAAGGTGACTAAGCACAAATACTCTTGACTCACTTGACTCACTATTACATCTGTTTACTAAGTTCAGTTATTTTTGTGAATGCCTTTCAGAGGGCAGCTGATGTGAGGCCTTCTTAGCCTCAGAGACAGGGTTGCAGAACTGACAGTGTGTCTGGGCTAAGGTCTTCGTAAAGCAGCACTTTGAAAATCCTCAGGAATATTCTTCTCTTCAGTTGTGTAGAGGACTCAGGATAAACTTATGAGTGCATAGGCAAGCAACTTATGCTGTCTTTCCCTCCTCTATAAAAATTAGTAAGACACAATTCTGTTCCAGGCATAGAAAAACATATACAACAATTGAAAAAGGACTTTATTATATGGATTTTACAGTTCTTACGTGGTTTCAAATACGTGCATTGTATGTTACCCCTACAGTTGTACTGCCTGGGCATGATCAGACTTGCCTTGAGTTGTCTGTTCCCTGCTTTCCCCACTCCTCCCTCTGATTGGCTGAAAATGCTGCAGTGTGGAGAGAGCTACCATTGGTCCTTTCTTTCCCAGTTCCTCCCTTTTCTCCCAACTCCTTACTCCTATTCGTTTCCCTGGTTGTCTGTCTCATGCTCCACCCCATTTGCTAGCTCTTTCTACGCCAGAACTTATATAAACCCTCCCACACCCTCAATAAACAGCCATTGCACCCGATCTTCAACCTCAACTCAGGCTCTTTGTGCAGTGTCACAGTCCCACTCCCCTCTCTCCCAGACCGTGGCACAATTCTAATAGAATGCTTTTCTCTCATGTTAAGGTGCTCTGAGTGGAAGCACTGTCCACTGTTCTCAAGTGGTTTATGAAAGATGGAGCATGGATCTGAGGAATATAGAAGATGTTGCCTTTGTAGATGTTTGTCATAAGAGTCTACACTTTTTTCATCTAGTGGCTTTCCTCACCAAGCAATCTTGGTGATCAGGGCAAATTCTTTTCATTAAAATCAATGTCTCATCCACTGGGGTAATTTGCTCATTAGATTAAGTTGCCAATGGCAGCTTTTCTGGAGTTGAGGGAGAGAAATAATTTCTTTTAAATAAGTAGTTTGGTGTAAATAAGTAGTGTACTTTATCTAAGGGAAGAAAGAACATATAACATGTACATAGACATGGTGAGGTTATTGAAAATACAACCTTAATTGTAAAGTAAGAAAATACTATCATTGGCTGTAGTCAGGAAGCACAGTGCTGAATAGACAGAACAAAAAATTGACTTGTAAATAGGTCTTTGGGAGGTTATAACTCAAGGTACATGTATTATTCAAGAAGCAATAAGGCCTGGAATCTCTATTTGGAGATAAATATTTCATTGTGCAAGGCACTGCACAGGTAAAAATACAGGGGGGAGGGGTCTACATTGCCAACCACCTTTCAATTTAATGAGAGAACTTACGCAAGAAAGAAACAATGGGACTGCACTCTAACAATGACCAGATTGAAATGATGGTTAAGCTGTTGGAAGACACGGTGGTAGCTTTGCAATTTTAGTTCCTCCACTTCAATGTTTCATATCTCCTGTTAGTGAGTCATATCTTTATTTTACAGAAGGTACCTCAAAGGATGAGCAGGTGCAAGCATGATGGGAGGTTTCAGGCTGGTCATTTGCAGAATTCCTATTCCTTTTAGGTCAGATTTTTTAGACAATGAAAGTTCACATCTATTAGCTTTCATCTAGTTCAATATTCAGCAAAAATTTAAGTGGGTTATCTTGTTTTTTGAGTCTTTCTAATTCCAGGTGCAGCTAACACAGTGAGAGTCGGATGTACAGTGACCCCACAGAGTCTGATTCACCTGCTCATATGCTGCTCTCTCAATGGTTTGCATGGATATTTGTTGGAGGTGCCCCGATGGAGACCTATGAGTGGTGGAGAGAAGTTAGCAAAAAGAAATCAGAAGAGGAAGAAAAAATATTGGAATGTACTTACACGGTGGTGCGCTGAATGTGACTGTTGGGACCACGAGAGTGTTTGTTTCACTGTGCCTTTACTCATTGTGCAATTGTTTTATTATTAGTATATTTTATTATAAAAATGTGTTATTCCTTGCACTGTATCCGTTACCCTTTTTTCTATTGGTTCGATGTAAACCCTTTCCTTATTCATCCTACCCTACTTCACCTGTTCTACCCAGAGACAGTTTCCCATTTGTCCATGTTCAGACAGTTCCACTCCTTGTTGCTGTGATTTGCCACTCCTGGAATACTCCTCCCACTTTCCACCCTTTGTTCTAGAAAAGTACCTGCTCTCCCTATAAAAGCCACCATCCATGTTTAATAAACGTTCATTCTGTGTCACACCGTGACTACATGCAGAGTGATCGTCTCTGGGTCTTGCATTAAGAGGGGTTACAGCTCTCCTTACATCAGATATTCTGCTATGGACAGCCACAGAGATAATCCGGCAGCCAAATAATTTAATCCTAGTCCTTCATTTTGTGGCCTGGTAAATGGTAGAATGACAAGTGAATATCAGGACGAAAGAAGGTGAAAGCTTTCGTTTTACTTACTTGTTTTTATTCCTATCAGCTGCTGTTAAAAGTACCTTATTATTCAGTCCAGAGAGCAGGAACTTGTACTTTAGTAAACAAGACAACAGACTATAGATAATTTACAAAAGCGGCATAGAGTATCACTGAGACCACCTTCATCTATACTAATTAATTCAGAAAAATTATAAAGAAGTAGACCACGTCAGTGATCAATAGCCAATCTTTGACCCACAAGCTATTTCTCTTAGTGCACTTTAACAATAGGTTTAAGTCATAATTTGAAAAAATTACTATTAAGAACCTCCATCCTCCCTCTCACCAGACTCTGGGAACAGTCATCGTAAATTATACCAAACACGAACTTCAGCTGGGCTCGCCGCGGCGTCTTGCCGCGTCGGCGCTGCCGTCCCGCACGACGCCTCTTCCGCTCTCTTCTCCGGCGGCTTCTGCCAGGGCGGGAGGAGGCAGGTGGGCCCGAGAAACACCAGCTCCCCCGTACCAAGGCAACCCGGACCCCACGCCCCCGGAGGCACATCTCCAAGCCCCTCCCCGCCCACCCACCCACAGGCCCCCCCCCCACCACAAAACTCTCCAGGCTTCACTCGGACTCACCACGGCGACGCACGGCGCAGTCCTGGCCGCTGCGGGGAGCCGGGCCCTCTGGGCAAAGGCAGCTGGGCATGCGAGGCAGCGGCCAAAGAGGCTGCCGCCCTGCTTACAGGGGGCTCCGGCCGCTGCCTGGACCACAAAGCGCCTGGGACACCAGGGCACTGGCCCCGACTTACAGGGGGGCCCTGGGCCCAAAGGCCTACGGAGGCTCCTTCTCTCCGCTTCGGGGGCACCTGACCCGCTCCCCGCTAACGGGGTGGTCGCCCCGCACAGGCTGCCAGCTGAGGGAGCGCAAAGGCTCCCAGACCCGGACCCTGCTTACAGGCGGGTCCACACCCAGGGAGCCACGGAGCTCGGCCTTCCCCCGCAGCATCAAGTGCCTGACTCAAGGGCCAGGCACTGGGGCTCGTGGCCTAAGGCCCTGAGCTGGGCCCCGAGGGCAGGGAGGGCACACGCCCAGCCCCACGCCTGTGAGAGGCCGGGGGACCCCGCGGGACACCCGCCTGATTACAGGGGGTCCCTCCAACCGCCCGCCGAGCAGGGGGGATGCGCAAAGCCCCACTTAGGGGGCCGCCCCCCCCGAGGCCCGGCACTCCCAACAACGGCCTCGCGGCCTAAGGCCGGCGGGGACGGGCCCCCGCCCCGAAGACGGGGGGAGGCCCACGCTGGCACATCGCCAGCAGGACGGGCAGCCCCGTGGCGCGGGTGGCGGCGCCCGCGCCGCCACTAACGGGCTTCGCTCCGTCCTCGGGAACAAGGGGCAAGCCTGAGGCGCTCCTCTCCTGCTCGGCGGCGGGGCTGGCTCCCCACGGGTTGGCGCACAGAGCCCCTCTTTCCCTCCTGGGAAGTCTAAGCTACGCTGCCTACGTCTCTACGGGGCCTACAGAAGGGACCAGCTCGCTCACTCACTCACTCACACCCACAAGACAAGGACACAAAGGGGGGGGGAACGTCCCAGAAGAGGGAGCAAGCTCTGTGCGCCGAGCCGTGGGGAGCCGGCCCTGCCGCCGAGCGGGGGACGAGAGCCTCAGCCTTGCCCCCGGGCTGCGCACGGGCCAGAAGGGCCTCAGCGTGCTGAGGGGCAAGGGACACGGGCCGTGACACGCCCCGACTACGGGGGGTCACTCCGGCCAGGGGCCGCCAGCAGGCACCAAAGGTGCCAAGGGAAAAAAGCCCTGCCCGGCTTACAGGGCGGGCTGGGGGTCGGGAGAGCTCCGTTTCCCCCCTCGGGCGCGGAGGCGGGCACTCTCGCCCTCCTTACAGGGCGGTTGCCCCTCTCTCCGGGCAGCCACAGGAGCGCGACTGGCAAAAGGCCAACGCCAAGCAAAGCAAAGGACCCAGCCCTGCTTACAGGGAGGTCCGCCCAGCGCCAAGCCGGCCGGCGCAGCCGGAAGCTGCCCGCCGGACTCTTAGGGATCCCTGCCCCGGGGATGCCAGGGAGGGGCCTTTGCCCAGAGGGCCTTTCTCCCGTCCCCTCTTGAGCGCGAAGCCGACGCTCTTCTTCCTCGCTCTTGCCTCGCCGTCCCGCTCCGCGGCTCCGCTTTCTTCTCGGAAGGCTCCTGCCAAGGCAGGAGGGCGCAGTTGGGACTCAGAAGCTCCGAGTCCTTGCACCGAAGGAAAGCAGGACCCAGAGGCAGCTGCCCCAGCCACCACCCGCCCGCCCACTCGCAGGACCCCCACACCTCCACACCACCCCCCAACTTCAGCTGGGCTCGCCGCGGCGTCTTGCCGCGTCGGCGCTGCCGTCCCGCACGACGCCTCTTCCGCTCTCTTCTCCGGCGGCTTCTGCCAGGGCGGGAGGAGGCAGGTGGGCCCGAGAAACACCAGCTCCCCCGTACCAAGGCAACCCGGACCCCACGCCCCCGGAGGCACATCTCCAAGCCCCTCCCCGCCCACCCACCCACAGGCCCCCCCCCCACCACAAAACTCTCCAGGCTTCACTCGGACTCACCACGGCGACGCACGGCGCAGTCCCGGCCGCTGCGGGGAGCCGGGCCCTCTGGGCAAAGGCAGCTGGGCATGCGAGGCAGCGGCCAAAGAGGCTGCCGCCCTGCTTACAGGGGGCTCCGGCCGCTGCCTGGACCACAAAGCGCCTGGGACACCAGGGCACTGGCCCCGACTTACAGGGGGGCCCTGGGCCCAAAGGCCTACGGAGGCTCCTTCTCTCCGCTTCGGGGGCACCTGACCCGCTCCCCGCTAACGGGGCGGTCGCCCCGCACAGGCTGCCAGCTGAGGGAGCGCAAAGGCTCCCAGACCCGGACCCTGCTTACAGGCGGGTCCACACCCAGGGAGCCACGGAGCTCGGCCTTCCCCCGCAGCATCAAGTGCCTGACTCAAGGGCCAGGCACTGGGGCTCGTGGCCTAAGGCCCTGAGCTGGGCCCCGAGGGCAGGGAGGGCACACGCCCAGCCCCACGCCTGTGAGAGGCCGGGGGACCCCGCGGGACACCCGCCTGATTACAGGGGGTCCCTCCAACCGCCCGCCGAGCAGGGGGGATGCGCAAAGCCCCACTTAGGGGGCCGCCCCCCCCGAGGCCCGGCACTCCCAACAACGGCCTCGCGGCCTAAGGCCGGCGGGGACGGGGCCCCCGCCCCGAGGACGGGGGGAGGCCCACGCTGGCACATCGCCAGCAGGACGGGCAGCCCCGTGGCGCGGGTGGCGGCGCCCGCGCCGCCACTAACGGGCTTCGCTCCGTCCTCGGGAACAAGGGGCAAGCCTGAGGCGCTCCTCTCCTGCTCGGCGGCGGGGCTGGCTCCCCACGGGTTGGCGCACAGAGCCCCTCTTTCCCTCCTGGGAAGTCTAAGCTACGCTGCCTACGTCTCTACGGGGCCTACAGAAGGGACCAGCTCGCTCACTCACTCACTCACACCCACAAGACAAGGACACAAAGGGGGGGGGAACGTCCCAGAAGAGGGAGCAAGCTCTGTGCGCCGAGCCGTGGGGAGCCGGCCCTGCCGCCGAGCGGGGGACGAGAGCCTCAGCCTTGCCCCCGGGCTGCGCACGGGCCAGAAGGGCCTCAGCGTGCTGAGGGGCAAGGGACACGGGCCGTGACACGCCCCGACTACGGGGGGTCACTCTGGCCAGGGGCCGCCAGCAGGCACCAAAGGTGCCAAGGGAAAAAAGCCCTGCCCGGCTTACAGGGCGGGCTGGGGGTCGGGAGAGCTCCGTTTCCCCCCTCGGGCGCGGAGGCGGGCACTCTCGCCCTCCTTACAGGGCGGTTGCCCCTCTCTCCGGGCAGCCACAGGAGCGCGACGGCAAAAGGCCAACGCCAAGCAAAGCAAAGGACCCAGCCCTGCTTACAGGGAGGTCCGCCCAGCGCCAAGCCGGCCGGCGCAGCCGGAAGCTGCCCGCCGGACTCTTAGGGATCCCTGCCCCGGGGATGCCAGGGAGGGGCCTTTGCCCAGAGGGCCTTTCTCCCGTCCCCTCTTGAGCGCGAAGCCGACGCTCTTCTTCCTCGCTCTTGCCTCGCCGTCCCGCTCCGCGGCTCCGCTTTCTTCTCGGAAGGCTCCTGCCAAGGCAGGAGGGCGCAGTTGGGACTCAGAAGCTCCGAGTCCTTGCACCGAAGGAAAGCAGGACCCAGAGGCAGCTGCCCCAGCCACCACCCGCCCGCCCACTCGCAGGACCCCCACACCTCCACACCACCCCCCAACTTCAGCTGGGCTCGCCGCGGCGTCTTGCCGCGTCGGCGCTGCCGTCCCGCACGACGCCTCTTCCGCTCTCTTCTCCGGCGGCTTCTGCCAGGGCGGGAGGAGGCAGGTGGGCCCGAGAAACACCAGCTCCCCCGTACCAAGGCAACCCGGACCCCACGCCCCCGGAGGCACATCTCCAAGCCCCTCCCCGCCCACCCACCCACAGGCCCCCCCCCCACCACAAAACTCTCCAGGCTTCACTCGGACTCACCACGGCGACGCACGGCGCAGTCCCGGCCGCTGCGGGGAGCCGGGCCCTCTGGGCAAAGGCAGCTGGGCATGCGAGGCAGCGGCCAAAGAGGCTGCCGCCCTGCTTACAGGGGGCTCCGGCCGCTGCCTGGACCACAAAGCGCCTGGGACACCAGGGCACTGGCCCCGACTTACAGGGGGGCCCTGGGCCCAAAGGCCTACGGAGGCTCCTTCTCTCCGCTTCGGGGGCACCTGACCCGCTCCCCGCTAACGGGGCGGTCGCCCCGCACAGGCTGCCAGCTGAGGGAGCGCAAAGGCTCCCAGACCCGGACCCTGCTTACAGGCGGGTCCACACCCAGGGAGCCACGGAGCTCGGCCTTCCCCCGCAGCATCAAGTGCCTGACTCAAGGGCCAGGCACTGGGGCTCGTGGCCTAAGGCCCTGAGCTGGGCCCCGAGGGCAGGGAGGGCACACGCCCAGCCCCACGCCTGTGAGAGGCCGGGGGACCCCGCGGGACACCCGCCTGATTACAGGGGGTCCCTCCAACCGCCCGCCGAGCAGGGGGGATGCGCAAAGCCCCACTTAGGGGGCCGCCCCCCCCGAGGCCCGGCACTCCCAACAACGGCCTCGCGGCCTAAGGCCGGCGGGGACGGGGCCCCCGCCCCGAGGACGGGGGGAGGCCCACGCTGGCACATCGCCAGCAGGACGGGCAGCCCCGCGGCGCGGGTGGCGGCGCCCGCGCCGCCACTAACGGGCTTCGCTCCGTCCTCGGGAACAAGGGGCAAGCCTGAGGCGCTCCTCTCCTGCTCGGCGGCGGGGCTGGCTCCCCACGGGTTGGCGCACAGAGCCCCTCTTTCCCTCCTGGGAAGTCTAAGCTACGCTGCCTACGTCTCTACGGGGCCTACAGAAGGGACCAGCTCGCTCACTCACTCACTCACACCCACAAGACAAGGACACAAAGGGGGGGGGAACGTCCCAGAAGAGGGAGCAAGCTCTGTGCGCCGAGCCGTGGGGAGCCGGCCCTGCCGCCGAGCGGGGGACGAGAGCCTCAGCCTTGCCCCCGGGCTGCGCACGGGCCAGAAGGGCCTCAGCGTGCTGAGGGGCAAGGGACACGGGCCGTGACACGCCCCGACTACGGGGGGTCACTCCGGCCAGGGGCCGCCAGCAGGCACCAAAGGTGCCAAGGGAAAAAAGCCCTGCCCGGCTTACAGGGCGGGCTGGGGGTCGGGAGAGCTCCGTTTCCCCCCTCGGGCGCGGAGGCGGGCACTCTCGCCCTCCTTACAGGGCGGTTGCCCCTCTCTCCGGGCAGCCACAGGAGCGCGATGGCAAAAGGCCAACGCCAAGCAAAGCAAAGGACCCAGCCCTGCTTACAGGGAGGTCCGCCCAGCGCCAAGCCGGCCGGCGCAGCCGGAAGCTGCCCGCCGGACTCTTAGGGATCCCTGCCCCGGGGATGCCAGGGAGGGGCCTTTGCCCAGAGGGCCTTTCTCCCGTCCCCTCTTGAGCGCGAAGCCGACGCTCTTCTTCCTCGCTCTTGCCTCGCCGTCCCGCTCCGCGGCTCCGCTTTCTTCTCGGAAGGCTCCTGCCAAGGCAGGAGGGCGCAGTTGGGACTCAGAAGCTCCGAGTCCTTGCACCGAAGGAAAGCAGGACCCAGAGGCAGCTGCCCCAGCCACCACCCGCCCGCCCACTCGCAGGACCCCCACACCTCCACACCACCCCCCAACTTCAGCTGGGCTCGCCGCGGCGTCTTGCCGCGTCGGCGCTGCCGTCCCGCACGACGCCTCTTCCAGCTCTCTTCTCCGGCGGCTTCTGCCAGGGCGGGAGGAGGCAGGTGGGCCCGAGAAACACCAGCTCCCCCGTACCAAGGCAACCCGGACCCCACGCCCCCGGAGGCACATCTCCAAGCCCCTCCCCGCCCACCCACCCACAGGCCCCCCCCCCACCACAAAACTCTCCAGGCTTCACTCGGACTCACCACGGCGACGCACGGCGCAGTCCCGGCCGCTGCGGGGAGCCGGGCCCTCTGGGCAAAGGCAGCTGGGCATGCGAGGCAGCGGCCAAAGAGGCTGCCGCCCTGCTTACAGGGGGCTCCGGCCGCTGCCTGGACCACAAAGCGCCTGGGACACCAGGGCACTAGCCCCGACTTACAGGGGGGCCCTGGGCCCAAAGGCCTACGGAGGCTCCTTCTCTCCGCTTCGGGGGCACCTGACCCGCTCCCCGCTAACGGGGCGGTCGCCCCGCACAGGCTGCCAGCTGAGGGAGCGCAAAGGCTCCCAGACCCGGACCCTGCTTACAGGCGGGTCCACACCCAGGGAGCCACGGAGCTCGGCCTTCCCCCGCAGCATCAAGTGCCTGACTCAAGGGCCAGGCACTGGGGCTCGTGGCCTAAGGCCCTGAGCTGGGCCCCGAGGGCAGGGAGGGCACACGCCCAGCCCCACGCCTGTGAGAGGCCGGGGGACCCCGCGGGACACCCGCCTGATTACAGGGGGTCCCTCCAACCGCCCGCCGAGCAGGGGGGATGCGCAAAGCCCCACTTAGGGGGCCGCCCCCCCCGAGGCCCGGCACTCCCAACAACGGCCTCGCGGCCTAAGGCCGGCGGGGACGGGGCCCCCGCCCCGAGGACGGGGGGAGGCCCACGCTGGCACATCGCCAGCAGGACGGGCAGCCCCGCGGCGCGGGTGGCGGCGCCCGCGCCGCCACTAACGGGCTTCGCTCCGTCCTCGGGAACAAGGGGCAAGCCTGAGGCGCTCCTCTCCTGCTCGGCGGCGGGGCTGGCTCCCCACGGGTTGGCGCACAGAGCCCCTCTTTCCCTCCTGGGAAGTCTAAGCTACGCTGCCTACGTCTCTACGGGGCCTACAGAAGGGACCAGCTCGCTCACTCACTCACTCACACCCACAAGACAAGGACACAAAGGGGGGGGGAACGTCCCAGAAGAGGGAGCAAGCTCTGTGCGCCGAGCCGTGGGGAGCCGGCCCTGCCGCCGAGCGGGGGACGAGAGCCTCAGCCTTGCCCCCGGGCTGCGCACGGGCCAGAAGGGCCTCAGCGTGCTGAGGGGCAAGGGACACGGGCCGTGACACGCCCCGACTACGGGGGGTCACTCCGGCCAGGGGCCGCCAGCAGGCACCAAAGGTGCCAAGGGAAAAAAGCCCTGCCCTGCTTACAGGGCGGGCTGGGGGTCGGGAGAGCTCCGTTTCCCCCCTCGGGCGCGGAGGCGGGCACTCTCGCCCTCCTTACAGGGCGGTTGCCCCTCTCTCCGGGCAGCCACAGGAGCGCGATGGCAAAAGGCCAACGCCAAGCAAAGCAAAGGACCCAGCCCTGCTTACAGGGAGGTCCGCCCAGCGCCAAGCCGGCCGGCGCAGCCGGAAGCTGCCCGCCGGACTCTTAGGGATCCCTGCCCCGGGGATGCCAGGGAGGGGCCTTTGCCCAGAGGGCCTTTCTCCCGTCCCCTCTTGAGCGCGAAGCCGACGCTCTTCTTCCTCGCTCTTGCCTCGCCGTCCCGCTCCGCGGCTCCGCTTTCTTCTCGGAAGGCTCCTGCCAAGGCAGGAGGGCGCAGTTGGGACTCAGAAGCTCCGAGTCCTTGCACCGAAGGAAAGCAGGACCCAGAGGCAGCTGCCCCAGCCACCACCCGCCCGCCCACTCGCAGGACCCCCACACCTCCACACCACCCCCCAACTTCAGCTGGGCTCGCCGCGGCGTCTTGCCGCGTCGGCGCTGCCGTCCCGCACGACGCCTCTTCCGCTCTCTTCTCCGGCGGCTTCTGCCAGGGCGGGAGGAGGCAGGTGGGCCCGAGAAACACCAGCTCCCCCGTACCAAGGCAACCCGGACCCCACGCCCCCGGAGGCACATCTCCAAGCCCCTCCCCGCCCACCCACCCACAGGCCCCCCCCCCACCACAAAACTCTCCAGGCTTCACTCGGACTCACCACGGCGACGCACGGCGCAGTCCCGGCCGCTGCGGGGAGCCGGGCCCTCTGGGCAAAGGCAGCTGGGCATGCGAGGCAGCGGCCAAAGAGGCTGCCGCCCTGCTTACAGGGGGCTCCGGCCGCTGCCTGGACCACAAAGCGCCTGGGACACCAGGGCACTAGCCCCGACTTACAGGGGGGCCCTGGGCCCAAAGGCCTACGGAGGCTCCTTCTCTCCGCTTCGGGGGCACCTGACCCGCTCCCCGCTAACGGGGCGGTCGCCCCGCACAGGCTGCCAGCTGAGGGAGCGCAAAGGCTCCCAGACCCGGACCCTGCTTACAGGCGGGTCCACACCCAGGGAGCCACGGAGCTCGGCCTTCCCCCGCAGCATCAAGTGCCTGACTCAAGGGCCAGGCACTGGGGCTCGTGGCCTAAGGCCCTGAGCTGGGCCCCGAGGGCAGGGAGGGCACACGCCCAGCCCCACGCCTGTGAGAGGCCGGGGGACCCCGCGGGACACCCGCCTGATTACAGGGGGTCCCTCCAACCGCCCGCCGAGCAGGGGGGATGCGCAAAGCCCCACTTAGGGGGCCGCCCCCCCCGAGGCCCGGCACTCCCAACAACGGCCTCGCGGCCTAAGGCCGGCGGGGACGGGGCCCCCGCCCCGAGGACGGGGGGAGGCCCACGCTGGCACATCGCCAGCAGGACGGGCAGCCCCGCGGCGCGGGTGGCGGCGCCCGCGCCGCCACTAACGGGCTTCGCTCCGTCCTCGGGAACAAGGGGCAAGCCTGAGGCGCTCCTCTCCTGCTCGGCGGCGGGGCTGGCTCCCCACGGGTTGGCGCACAGAGCCCCTCTTTCCCTCCTGGGAAGTCTAAGCTACGCTGCCTACGTCTCTACGGGGCCTACAGAAGGGACCAGCTCGCTCACTCACTCACTCACACCCACAAGGCAAGGACACAAAGGGGGGGGGAACGTCCCAGAAGAGGGAGCAAGCTCTGTGCGCCGAGCCGTGGGGAGCCGGCCCTGCCGCCGAGCGGGGGACGAGAGCCTCAGCCTTGCCCCTGGGCTGCGCACGGGCCAGAAGGGCCTCAGCGTGCTGAGGGGCAAGGGACACGGGCCGTGACACGCCCCGACTACGGGGGGTCACTCCTGGCCAGGGGCCGCCAGCAGGCACCAAAGGTGCCAAGGGAAAAAAGCCCTGCCCGGCTTACAGGGCGGGCTGGGGGTCGGGAGAGCTCCGTTTCCCCCCTCGGGCGCGGAGGCGGGTACTCTCGCCCTCCTTACAGGGCGGTTGCCCCTCTCTCCGGGCAGCCACAGGAGCGCGATGGCAAAAGGCCAACGCCAAGCAAAGCAAAGGACCCAGCCCTGCTTACAGGGAGGTCCGCCCAGCGCCAAGCCGGCCGGCGCAGCCGGAAGCTGCCCGCCGGACTCTTAGGGATCCCTGCCCCGGGGATGCCAGGGAGGGGCCTTTGCCCAGAGGGCCTTTCTCCCGTCCCCTCTTGAGCGCGAAGCCGACGCTCTTCTTCCTCGCTCTTGCCTCGCCGTCCCGCTCCGCGGCTCCGCTTTCTTCTCGGAAGGCTCCTGCCAAGGCAGGAGGGCGCAGTTGGGACTCAGAAGCTCCGAGTCCTTGCACCGAAGGAAAGCAGGACCCAGAGGCAGCTGCCCCAGCCACCACCCGCCCGCCCACTCGCAGGACCCCCACACCTCCACACCACCCCCCAACTTCAGCTGGGCTCGCCGCGGCGTCTTGCCGCGTCGGCGCTGCCGTCCCGCACGACGCCTCTTCCGCTCTCTTCTCCGGCGGCTTCTGCCAGGGCGGGAGGAGGCAGGTGGGCCCGAGAAACACCAGCTCCCCCGTACCAAGGCAACCCGGACCCCACGCCCCCGGAGGCACATCTCCAAGCCCCTCCCCGCCCACCCACCCACAGGCCCCCCCCCCACCACAAAACTCTCCAGGCTTCACTCGGACTCACCACGGCGACGCACGGCGCAGTCCCGGCCGCTGCGGGGAGCCGGGCCCTCTGGGCAAAGGCAGCTGGGCATGCGAGGCAGCGGCCAAAGAGGCTGCCGCCCTGCTTACAGGGGGCTCCGGCCGCTGCCTGGACCACAAAGCGCCTGGGACACCAGGGCACTGGCCCCGACTTACAGGGGGGCCCTGGGCCCAAAGGCCTACGGAGGCTCCTTCTCTCCGCTTCGGGGGCACCTGACCCGCTCCCCGCTAACGGGGCGGTCGCCCCGCACAGGCTGCCAGCTGAGGGAGCGCAAAGGCTCCCAGACCCGGACCCTGCTTACAGGCGGGTCCACACCCAGGGAGCCACGGAGCTCGGCCTTCCCCCGCAGCATCAAGTGCCTGACTCAAGGGCCAGGCACTGGGGCTCGTGGCCTAAGGCCCTGAGCTGGGCCCCGAGGGCAGGGAGGGCACACGCCCAGCCCCACGCCTGTGAGAGGCCGGGGGACCCCGCGGGACACCCGCCTGATTACAGGGGGTCCCTCCAACCGCCCGCCGAGCAGGGGGGATGCGCAAAGCCCCACTTAGGGGGCCGCCCCCCCCGAGGCCCGGCACTCCCAACAACGGCCTCGCGGCCTAAGGCCGGCGGGGACGGGGCCCCCGCCCCGAGGACGGGGGGAGGCCCACGCTGGCACATCGCCAGCAGGACGGGCAGCCCCGCGGCGCGGGTGGCGGCGCCCGCGCCGCCACTAACGGGCTTCGCTCCGTCCTCGGGAACAAGGGGCAAGCCTGAGGCGCTCCTCTCCTGCTCGGCGGCGGGGCTGGCTCCCCACGGGTTGGCGCACAGAGCCCCTCTTTCCCTCCTGGGAAGTCTAAGCTACGCTGCCTACGTCTCTACGGGGCCTACAGAAGGGACCAGCTCGCTCACTCACTCACTCACACCCACAAGACAAGGACACAAAGGGGGGGGGAACGTCCCAGAAGAGGGAGCAAGCTCTGTGCGCCGAGCCGTGGGGAGCCGGCCCTGCCGCCGAGCGGGGGACGAGAGCCTCAGCCTTGCCCCCGGGCTGCGCACGGGCCAGAAGGGCCTCAGCGTGCTGAGGGGCAAGGGACACGGGCCGTGACACGCCCCGACTACGGGGGGTCACTCCGGCCAGGGGCCGCCAGCAGGCACCAAAGGTGCCAAGGGAAAAAAGCCCTGCCCTGCTTACAGGGCGGGCTGGGGGTCGGGAGAGCTCCGTTTCCCCCCTCGGGCGCGGAGGCGGGCACTCTCGCCCTCCTTACAGGGCGGTTGCCCCTCTCTCCGGGCAGCCACAGGAGCGCGATGGCAAAAGGCCAACGCCAAGCAAAGCAAAGGACCCAGCCCTGCTTACAGGGAGGTCCGCCCAGCGCCAAGCCGGCCGGCGCAGCCGGAAGCTGCCCGCCGGACTCTTAGGGATCCCTGCCCCGGGGATGCCAGGGAGGGGCCTTTGCCCAGAGGGCCTTTCTCCCGTCCCCTCTTGAGCGCGAAGCCGACGCTCTTCTTCCTCGCTCTTGCCTCGCCGTCCCGCTCCGCGGCTCCGCTTTCTTCTCGGAAGGCTCCTGCCAAGGCAGGAGGGCGCAGTTGGGACTCAGAAGCTCCGAGTCCTTGCACCGAAGGAAAGCAGGACCCAGAGGCAGCTGCCCCAGCCACCACCCGCCCGCCCACTCGCAGGACCCCCACACCTCCACACCACCCCCCAACTTCAGCTGGGCTCGCCGCGGCGTCTTGCCGCGTCGGCGCTGCCGTCCCGCACGACGCCTCTTCCGCTCTCTTCTCCGGCGGCTTCTGCCAGGGCGGGAGGAGGCAGGTGGGCCCGAGAAACACCAGCTCCCCCGTACCAAGGCAACCCGGACCCCACGCCCCCGGAGGCACATCTCCAAGCCCCTCCCCGCCCACCCACCCACAGGCCCCCCCCCCACCACAAAACTCTCCAGGCTTCACTCGGACTCACCACGGCGACGCACGGCGCAGTCCCGGCCGCTGCGGGGAGCCGGGCCCTCTGGGCAAAGGCAGCTGGGCATGCGAGGCAGCGGCCAAAGAGGCTGCCGCCCTGCTTACAGGGGGCTCCGGCCGCTGCCTGGACCACAAAGCGCCTGGGACACCAGGGCACTAGCCCCGACTTACAGGGGGGCCCTGGGCCCAAAGGCCTACGGAGGCTCCTTCTCTCCGCTTCGGGGGCACCTGACCCGCTCCCCGCTAACGGGGCGGTCGCCCCGCACAGGCTGCCAGCTGAGGGAGCGCAAAGGCTCCCAGACCCGGACCCTGCTTACAGGCGGGTCCACACCCAGGGAGCCACGGAGCTCGGCCTTCCCCCGCAGCATCAAGTGCCTGACTCAAGGGCCAGGCACTGGGGCTCGTGGCCTAAGGCCCTGAGCTGGGCCCCGAGGGCAGGGAGGGCACACGCCCAGCCCCACGCCTGTGAGAGGCCGGGGGACCCCGCGGGACACCCGCCTGATTACAGGGGGTCCCTCCAACCGCCCGCCGAGCAGGGGGGATGCGCAAAGCCCCACTTAGGGGGCCGCCCCCCCCGAGGCCCGGCACTCCCAACAACGGCCTCGCGGCCTAAGGCCGGCGGGGACGGGGCCCCCGCCCCGAGGACGGGGGGAGGCCCACGCTGGCACATCGCCAGCAGGACGGGCAGCCCCGCGGCGCGGGTGGCGGCGCCCGCGCCGCCACTAACGGGCTTCGCTCCGTCCTCGGGAACAAGGGGCAAGCCTGAGGCGCTCCTCTCCTGCTCGGCGGCGGGGCTGGCTCCCCACGGGTTGGCGCACAGAGCCCCTCTTTCCCTCCTGGGAAGTCTAAGCTACGCTGCCTACGTCTCTACGGGGCCTACAGAAGGGACCAGCTCGCTCACTCACTCACTCACACCCACAAGGCAAGGACACAAAGGGGGGGGGAACGTCCCAGAAGAGGGAGCAAGCTCTGTGCGCCGAGCCGTGGGGAGCCGGCCCTGCCGCCGAGCGGGGGACGAGAGCCTCAGCCTTGCCCCCTGGGCTGCGCACGGGCCAGAAGGGCCTCAGCGTGCTGAGGGGCAAGGGACACGGGCCGTGACACGCCCCGACTACGGGGGGTCACTCCTGGCCAGGGGCCGCCAGCAGGCACCAAAGGTGCCAAGGGAAAAAAGCCCTGCCCGGCTTACAGGGCGGGCTGGGGGTCGGGAGAGCTCCGTTTCCCCCCTCGGGCGCGGAGGCGGGCACTCTCGCCCTCCTTACAGGGCGGTTGCCCCTCTCTCCGGGCAGCCACAGGAGCGCGATGGCAAAAGGCCAACGCCAAGCAAAGCAAAGGACCCAGCCCTGCTTACAGGGAGGTCCGCCCAGCGCCAAGCCGGCCGGCGCAGCCGGAAGCTGCCCGCCGGACTCTTAGGGATCCCTGCCCCGGGGATGCCAGGGAGGGGCCTTTGCCCAGAGGGCCTTTCTCCCGTCCCCTCTTGAGCGCGAAGCCGACGCTCTTCTTCCTCGCTCTTGCCTCGCCGTCCCGCTCCGCGGCTCCGCTTTCTTCTCGGAAGGCTCCTGCCAAGGCAGGAGGGCGCAGTTGGGACTCAGAAGCTCCGAGTCCTTGCACCGAAGGAAAGCAGGACCCAGAGGCAGCTGCCCCAGCCACCACCCGCCCGCCCACTCGCAGGACCCCCACACCTCCACACCACCCCCCAACTTCAGCTGGGCTCGCCGCGGCGTCTTGCCGCGTCGGCGCTGCCGTCCCGCACGACGCCTCTTCCGCTCTCTTCTCCGGCGGCTTCTGCCAGGGCGGGAGGAGGCAGGTGGGCCCGAGAAACACCAGCTCCCCCGTACCAAGGCAACCCGGACCCCACGCCCCCGGAGGCACATCTCCAAGCCCCTCCCCGCCCACCCACCCACAGGCCCCCCCCCCACCACAAAACTCTCCAGGCTTCACTCGGACTCACCACGGCGACGCACGGCGCAGTCCCGGCCGCTGCGGGGAGCCGGGCCCTCTGGGCAAAGGCAGCTGGGCATGCGAGGCAGCGGCCAAAGAGGCTGCCGCCCTGCTTACAGGGGGCTCCGGCCGCTGCCTGGACCACAAAGCGCCTGGGACACCAGGGCACTAGCCCCGACTTACAGGGGGGCCCTGGGCCCAAAGGCCTACGGAGGCTCCTTCTCTCCGCTTCGGGGGCACCTGACCCGCTCCCCGCTAACGGGGCGGTCGCCCCGCACAGGCTGCCAGCTGAGGGAGCGCAAAGGCTCCCAGACCCGGACCCTGCTTACAGGCAGGTCCACACCCAGGGAGCCACGGAGCTCGGCCTTCCCCCGCAGCATCAAGTGCCTGACTCAAGGGCCAGGCACTGGGGCTCGTGGCCTAAGGCCCTGAGCTGGGCCCCGAGGGCAGGGAGGGCACACGCCCAGCCCCACGCCTGTGAGAGGCCGGGGGACCCCGCGGGACACCCGCCTGATTACAGGGGGTCCCTCCAACCGCCCGCCGAGCAGGGGGGATGCGCAAAGCCCCACTTAGGGGGCCGCCCCCCCCGAGGCCCGGCACTCCCAACAACGGCCTCGCGGCCTAAGGCCGGCGGGGACGGGGCCCCCGCCCCGAGGACGGGGGGAGGCCCACGCTGGCACATCGCCAGCAGGACGGGCAGCCCCGCGGCGCGGGTGGCGGCGCCCGCGCCGCCACTAACGGGCTTCGCTCCGTCCTCGGGAACAAGGGGCAAGCCTGAGGCGCTCCTCTCCTGCTCGGCGGCGGGGCTGGCTCCCCACGGGTTGGCGCACAGAGCCCCTCTTTCCCTCCTGGGAAGTCTAAGCTACGCTGCCTACGTCTCTACGGGGCCTACAGAAGGGACCAGCTCGCTCACTCACTCACTCACACCCACAAGACAAGGACACAAAGGGGGGGGGAACGTCCCAGAAGAGGGAGCAAGCTCTGTGCGCCGAGCCGTGGGGAGCCGGCCCTGCCGCCGAGCGGGGGACGAGAGCCTCAGCCTTGCCCCCGGGCTGCGCACGGGCCAGAAGGGCCTCAGCGTGCTGAGGGGCAAGGGACACGGGCCGTGACACGCCCCGACTACGGGGGGTCACTCCGGCCAGGGGCCGCCAGCAGGCACCAAAGGTGCCAAGGGAAAAAAGCCCTGCCCTGCTTACAGGGCGGGCTGGGGGTCGGGAGAGCTCCGTTTCCCCCCTCGGGCGCGGAGGCGGGCACTCTCGCCCTCCTTACAGGGCGGTTGCCCCTCTCTCCGGGCAGCCACAGGAGCGCGATGGCAAAAGGCCAACGCCAAGCAAAGCAAAGGACCCAGCCCTGCTTACAGGGAGGTCCGCCCAGCGCCAAGCCGGCCGGCGCAGCCGGAAGCTGCCCGCCGGACTCTTAGGGATCCCTGCCCCGGGGATGCCAGGGAGGGGCCTTTGCCCAGAGGGCCTTTCTCCCGTCCCCTCTTGAGCGCGAAGCCGACGCTCTTCTTCCTCGCTCTTGCCTCGCCGTCCCGCTCCGCGGCTCCGCTTTCTTCTCGGAAGGCTCCTGCCAAGGCAGGAGGGCGCAGTTGGGACTCAGAAGCTCCGAGTCCTTGCACCGAAGGAAAGCAGGACCCAGAGGCAGCTGCCCCAGCCACCACCCGCCCGCCCACTCGCAGGACCCCCACACCTCCACACCACCCCCCAACTTCAGCTGGGCTCGCCGCGGCGTCTTGCCGCGTCGGCGCTGCCGTCCCGCACGACGCCTCTTCCGCTCTCTTCTCCGGCGGCTTCTGCCAGGGCGGGAGGAGGCAGGTGGGCCCGAGAAACACCAGCTCCCCCGTACCAAGGCAACCCGGACCCCACGCCCCCGGAGGCACATCTCCAAGCCCCTCCCCGCCCACCCACCCACAGGCCCCCCCCCCACCACAAAACTCTCCAGGCTTCACTCGGACTCACCACGGCGACGCACGGCGCAGTCCCGGCCGCTGCGGGGAGCCGGGCCCTCTGGGCAAAGGCAGCTGGGCATGCGAGGCAGCGGCCAAAGAGGCTGCCGCCCTGCTTACAGGGGGCTCCGGCCGCTGCCTGGACCACAAAGCGCCTGGGACACCAGGGCACTGGCCCCGACTTACAGGGGGGCCCTGGGCCCAAAGGCCTACGGAGGCTCCTTCTCTCCGCTTCGGGGGCACCTGACCCGCTCCCCGCTAACGGGGCGGTCGCCCCGCACAGGCTGCCAGCTGAGGGAGCGCAAAGGCTCCCAGACCCGGACCCTGCTTACAGGCGGGTCCACACCCAGGGAGCCACGGAGCTCGGCCTTCCCCCGCAGCATCAAGTGCCTGACTCAAGGGCCAGGCACTGGGGCTCGTGGCCTAAGGCCCTGAGCTGGGCCCCGAGGGCAGGGAGGGCACACGCCCAGCCCCACGCCTGTGAGAGGCCGGGGGACCCCGCGGGACACCCGCCTGATTACAGGGGGTCCCTCCAACCGCCCGCCGAGCAGGGGGGATGCGCAAAGCCCCACTTAGGGGGCCGCCCCCCCCGAGGCCCGGCACTCCCAACAACGGCCTCGCGGCCTAAGGCCGGCGGGGACGGGGCCCCCGCCCCGAGGACGGGGGGAGGCCCACGCTGGCACATCGCCAGCAGGACGGGCAGCCCCGCGGCGCGGGTGGCGGCGCCCGCGCCGCCACTAACGGGCTTCGCTCCGTCCTCGGGAACAAGGGGCAAGCCTGAGGCGCTCCTCTCCTGCTCGGCGGCGGGGCTGGCTCCCCACGGGTTGGCGCACAGAGCCCCTCTTTCCCTCCTGGGAAGTCTAAGCTACGCTGCCTACGTCTCTACGGGGCCTACAGAAGGGACCAGCTCGCTCACTCACTCACTCACACCCACAAGACAAGGACACAAAGGGGGGGGGAACGTCCCAGAAGAGGGAGCAAGCTCTGTGCGCCGAGCCGTGGGGAGCCGGCCCTGCCGCCGAGCGGGGGACGAGAGCCTCAGCCTTGCCCCCGGGCTGCGCACGGGCCAGAAGGGCCTCAGCGTGCTGAGGGGCAAGGGACACGGGCCGTGACACGCCCCGACTACGGGGGGTCACTCCGGCCAGGGGCCGCCAGCAGGCACCAAAGGTGCCAAGGGAAAAAAGCCCTGCCCTGCTTACAGGGCGGGCTGGGGGTCGGGAGAGCTCCGTTTCCCCCCTCGGGCGCGGAGGCGGGCACTCTCGCCCTCCTTACAGGGCGGTTGCCCCTCTCTCCGGGCAGCCACAGGAGCGCGATGGCAAAAGGCCAACGCCAAGCAAAGCAAAGGACCCAGCCCTGCTTACAGGGAGGTCCGCCCAGCGCCAAGCCGGCCGGCGCAGCCGGAAGCTGCCCGCCGGACTCTTAGGGATCCCTGCCCCGGGGATGCCAGGGAGGGGCCTTTGCCCAGAGGGCCTTTCTCCCGTCCCCTCTTGAGCGCGAAGCCGACGCTCTTCTTCCTCGCTCTTGCCTCGCCGTCCCGCTCCGCGGCTCCGCTTTCTTCTCGGAAGGCTCCTGCCAAGGCAGGAGGGCGCAGTTGGGACTCAGAAGCTCCGAGTCCTTGCACCGAAGGAAAGCAGGACCCAGAGGCAGCTGCCCCAGCCACCACCCGCCCGCCCACTCGCAGGACCCCCACACCTCCACACCACCCCCCAACTTCAGCTGGGCTCGCCGCGGCGTCTTGCCGCGTCGGCGCTGCCGTCCCGCACGACGCCTCTTCCGCTCTCTTCTCCGGCGGCTTCTGCCAGGGCGGGAGGAGGCAGGTGGGCCCGAGAAACACCAGCTCCCCCGTACCAAGGCAACCCGGACCCCACGCCCCCGGAGGCACATCTCCAAGCCCCTCCCCGCCCACCCACCCACAGGCCCCCCCCCCACCACAAAACTCTCCAGGCTTCACTCGGACTCACCACGGCGACGCACGGCGCAGTCCCGGCCGCTGCGGGGAGCCGGGCCCTCTGGGCAAAGGCAGCTGGGCATGCGAGGCAGCGGCCAAAGAGGCTGCCGCCCTGCTTACAGGGGGCTCCGGCCGCTGCCTGGACCACAAAGCGCCTGGGACACCAGGGCACTAGCCCCGACTTACAGGGGGGCCCTGGGCCCAAAGGCCTACGGAGGCTCCTTCTCTCCGCTTCGGGGGCACCTGACCCGCTCCCCGCTAACGGGGCGGTCGCCCCGCACAGGCTGCCAGCTGAGGGAGCGCAAAGGCTCCCAGACCCGGACCCTGCTTACAGGCAGGTCCACACCCAGGGAGCCACGGAGCTCGGCCTTCCCCCGCAGCATCAAGTGCCTGACTCAAGGGCCAGGCACTGGGGCTCGTGGCCTAAGGCCCTGAGCTGGGCCCCGAGGGCAGGGAGGGCACACGCCCAGCCCCACGCCTGTGAGAGGCCGGGGGACCCCGCGGGACACCCGCCTGATTACAGGGGGTCCCTCCAACCGCCCGCCGAGCAGGGGGGATGCGCAAAGCCCCACTTAGGGGGCCGCCCCCCCCGAGGCCCGGCACTCCCAACAACGGCCTCGCGGCCTAAGGCCGGCGGGGACGGGGCCCCCGCCCCGAGGACGGGGGGAGGCCCACGCTGGCACATCGCCAGCAGGACGGGCAGCCCCGCGGCGCGGGTGGCGGCGCCCGCGCCGCCACTAACGGGCTTCGCTCCGTCCTCGGGAACAAGGGGCAAGCCTGAGGCGCTCCTCTCCTGCTCGGCGGCGGGGCTGGCTCCCCACGGGTTGGCGCACAGAGCCCCTCTTTCCCTCCTGGGAAGTCTAAGCTACGCTGCCTACGTCTCTACGGGGCCTACAGAAGGGACCAGCTCGCTCACTCACTCACTCACACCCACAAGACAAGGACACAAAGGGGGGGGGAACGTCCCAGAAGAGGGAGCAAGCTCTGTGCGCCGAGCCGTGGGGAGCCGGCCCTGCCGCCGAGCGGGGGACGAGAGCCTCAGCCTTGCCCCCGGGCTGCGCACGGGCCAGAAGGGCCTCAGCGTGCTGAGGGGCAAGGGACACGGGCCGTGACACGCCCCGACTACGGGGGGTCACTCCGGCCAGGGGCCGCCAGCAGGCACCAAAGGTGCCAAGGGAAAAAAGCCCTGCCCTGCTTACAGGGCGGGCTGGGGGTCGGGAGAGCTCCGTTTCCCCCCTCGGGCGCGGAGGCGGGCACTCTCGCCCTCCTTACAGGGCGGTTGCCCCTCTCTCCGGGCAGCCACAGGAGCGCGATGGCAAAAGGCCAACGCCAAGCAAAGCAAAGGACCCAGCCCTGCTTACAGGGAGGTCCGCCCAGCGCCAAGCCGGCCGGCGCAGCCGGAAGCTGCCCGCCGGACTCTTAGGGATCCCTGCCCCGGGGATGCCAGGGAGGGGCCTTTGCCCAGAGGGCCTTTCTCCCGTCCCCTCTTGAGCGCGAAGCCGACGCTCTTCTTCCTCGCTCTTGCCTCGCCGTCCCGCTCCGCGGCTCCGCTTTCTTCTCGGAAGGCTCCTGCCAAGGCAGGAGGGCGCAGTTGGGACTCAGAAGCTCCGAGTCCTTGCACCGAAGGAAAGCAGGACCCAGAGGCAGCTGCCCCAGCCACCACCCGCCCGCCCACTCGCAGGACCCCCACACCTCCACACCACCCCCCAACTTCAGCTGGGCTCGCCGCGGCGTCTTGCCGCGTCGGCGCTGCCGTCCCGCACGACGCCTCTTCCGCTCTCTTCTCCGGCGGCTTCTGCCAGGGCGGGAGGAGGCAGGTGGGCCCGAGAAACACCAGCTCCCCCGTACCAAGGCAACCCGGACCCCACGCCCCCGGAGGCACATCTCCAAGCCCCTCCCCGCCCACCCACCCACAGGCCCCCCCCCCACCACAAAACTCTCCAGGCTTCACTCGGACTCACCACGGCGACGCACGGCGCAGTCCCGGCCGCTGCGGGGAGCCGGGCCCTCTGGGCAAAGGCAGCTGGGCATGCGAGGCAGCGGCCAAAGAGGCTGCCGCCCTGCTTACAGGGGGCTCCGGCCGCTGCCTGGACCACAAAGCGCCTGGGACACCAGGGCACTGGCCCCGACTTACAGGGGGGCCCTGGGCCCAAAGGCCTACGGAGGCTCCTTCTCTCCGCTTCGGGGGCACCTGACCCGCTCCCCGCTAACGGGGCGGTCGCCCCGCACAGGCTGCCAGCTGAGGGAGCGCAAAGGCTCCCAGACCCGGACCCTGCTTACAGGCGGGTCCACACCCAGGGAGCCACGGAGCTCGGCCTTCCCCCGCAGCATCAAGTGCCTGACTCAAGGGCCAGGCACTGGGGCTCGTGGCCTAAGGCCCTGAGCTGGGCCCCGAGGGCAGGGAGGGCACACGCCCAGCCCCACGCCTGTGAGAGGCCGGGGGACCCCGCGGGACACCCGCCTGATTACAGGGGGTCCCTCCAACCGCCCGCCGAGCAGGGGGGATGCGCAAAGCCCCACTTAGGGGGCCGCCCCCCCCGAGGCCCGGCACTCCCAACAACGGCCTCGCGGCCTAAGGCCGGCGGGGACGGGGCCCCCGCCCCGAGGACGGGGGGAGGCCCACGCTGGCACATCGCCAGCAGGACGGGCAGCCCCGCGGCGCAGGGTGGCGGCGCCCGCGCCGCCACTAACGGGCTTCGCTCCGTCCTCGGGAACAAGGGGCAAGCCTGAGGCGCTCCTCTCCTGCTCGGCGGCGGGGCTGGCTCCCCACGGGTTGGCGCACAGAGCCCCTCTTTCCCTCCTGGGAAGTCTAAGCTACGCTGCCTACGTCTCTACGGGGCCTACAGAAGGGACCAGCTCGCTCACTCACTCACTCACACCCACAAGACAAGGACACAAAGGGGGGGGGAACGTCCCAGAAGAGGGAGCAAGCTCTGTGCGCCGAGCCGTGGGGAGCCGGCCCTGCCGCCGAGCGGGGGACGAGAGCCTCAGCCTTGCCCCCGGGCTGCGCACGGGCCAGAAGGGCCTCAGCGTGCTGAGGGGCAAGGGACACGGGCCGTGACACGCCCCGACTACGGGGGGTCACTCCGGCCAGGGGCCGCCAGCAGGCACCAAAGGTGCCAAGGGAAAAAAGCCCTGCCCTGCTTACAGGGCGGGCTGGGGGTCGGGAGAGCTCCGTTTCCCCCCTCGGGCGCGGAGGCGGGCACTCTCGCCCTCCTTACAGGGCGGTTGCCCCTCTCTCCGGGCAGCCACAGGAGCGCGATGGCAAAAGGCCAACGCCAAGCAAAGCAAAGGACCCAGCCCTGCTTACAGGGAGGTCCGCCCAGCGCCAAGCCGGCCGGCGCAGCCGGAAGCTGCCCGCCGGACTCTTAGGGATCCCTGCCCCGGGGATGCCAGGGAGGGGCCTTTGCCCAGAGGGCCTTTCTCCCGTCCCCTCTTGAGCGCGAAGCCGACGCTCTTCTTCCTCGCTCTTGCCTCGCCGTCCCGCTCCGCGGCTCCGCTTTCTTCTCGGAAGGCTCCTGCCAAGGCAGGAGGGCGCAGTTGGGACTCAGAAGCTCCGAGTCCTTGCACCGAAGGAAAGCAGGACCCAGAGGCAGCTGCCCCAGCCACCACCCGCCCGCCCACTCGCAGGACCCCCACACCTCCACACCACCCCCCAACTTCAGCTGGGCTCGCCGCGGCGTCTTGCCGCGTCGGCGCTGCCGTCCCGCACGACGCCTCTTCCGCTCTCTTCTCCGGCGGCTTCTGCCAGGGCGGGAGGAGGCAGGTGGGCCCGAGAAACACCAGCTCCCCCGTACCAAGGCAACCCGGACCCCACGCCCCCGGAGGCACATCTCCAAGCCCCTCCCCGCCCACCCACCCACAGGCCCCCCCCCCACCACAAAACTCTCCAGGCTTCACTCGGACTCACCACGGCGACGCACGGCGCAGTCCCGGCCGCTGCGGGGAGCCGGGCCCTCTGGGCAAAGGCAGCTGGGCATGCGAGGCAGCGGCCAAAGAGGCTGCCGCCCTGCTTACAGGGGGCTCCGGCCGCTGCCTGGACCACAAAGCGCCTGGGACACCAGGGCACTGGCCCCGACTTACAGGGGGGCCCTGGGCCCAAAGGCCTACGGAGGCTCCTTCTCTCCGCTTCGGGGGCACCTGACCCGCTCCCCGCTAACGGGGCGGTCGCCCCGCACAGGCTGCCAGCTGAGGGAGCGCAAAGGCTCCCAGACCCGGACCCTGCTTACAGGCGGGTCCACACCCAGGGAGCCACGGAGCTCGGCCTTCCCCCGCAGCATCAAGTGCCTGACTCAAGGGCCAGGCACTGGGGCTCGTGGCCTAAGGCCCTGAGCTGGGCCCCGAGGGCAGGGAGGGCACACGCCCAGCCCCACGCCTGTGAGAGGCCGGGGGACCCCGCGGGACACCCGCCTGATTACAGGGGGTCCCTCCAACCGCCCGCCGAGCAGGGGGGATGCGCAAAGCCCCACTTAGGGGGCCGCCCCCCCCGAGGCCCGGCACTCCCAACAACGGCCTCGCGGCCTAAGGCCGGCGGGGACGGGGCCCCCGCCCCGAGGACGGGGGGAGGCCCACGCTGGCACATCGCCAGCAGGACGGGCAGCCCCGCGGCGCGGGTGGCGGCGCCCGCGCCGCCACTAACGGGCTTCGCTCCGTCCTCGGGAACAAGGGGCAAGCCTGAGGCGCTCCTCTCCTGCTCGGCGGCGGGGCTGGCTCCCCACGGGTTGGCGCACAGAGCCCCTCTTTCCCTCCTGGGAAGTCTAAGCTACGCTGCCTACGTCTCTACGGGGCCTACAGAAGGGACCAGCTCGCTCACTCACTCACTCACACCCACAAGACAAGGACACAAAGGGGGGGGGAACGTCCCAGAAGAGGGAGCAAGCTCTGTGCGCCGAGCCGTGGGGAGCCGGCCCTGCCGCCGAGCGGGGGACGAGAGCCTCAGCCTTGCCCCCGGGCTGCGCACGGGCCAGAAGGGCCTCAGCGTGCTGAGGGGCAAGGGACACGGGCCGTGACACGCCCCGACTACGGGGGGTCACTCTGGCCAGGGGCCGCCAGCAGGCACCAAAGGTGCCAAGGGAAAAAAGCCCTGCCCGGCTTACAGGGCGGGCTGGGGGTCGGGAGAGCTCCGTTTCCCCCCTCGGGCGCGGAGGCGGGCACTCTCGCCCTCCTTACAGGGCGGTTGCCCCTCTCTCCGGGCAGCCACAGGAGCGCGACGGCAAAAGGCCAACGCCAAGCAAAGCAAAGGACCCAGCCCTGCTTACAGGGAGGTCCGCCCAGCGCCAAGCCGGCCGGCGCAGCCGGAAGCTGCCCGCCGGACTCTTAGGGATCCCTGCCCCGGGGATGCCAGGGAGGGGCCTTTGCCCAGAGGGCCTTTCTCCCGTCCCCTCTTGAGCGCGAAGCCGACGCTCTTCTTCCTCGCTCTTGCCTCGCCGTCCCGCTCCGCGGCTCCGCTTTCTTCTCGGAAGGCTCCTGCCAAGGCAGGAGGGCGCAGTTGGGACTCAGAAGCTCCGAGTCCTTGCACCGAAGGAAAGCAGGACCCAGAGGCAGCTGCCCCAGCCACCACCCGCCCGCCCACTCGCAGGACCCCCACACCTCCACACCACCCCCCAACTTCAGCTGGGCTCGCCGCGGCGTCTTGCCGCGTCGGCGCTGCCGTCCCGCACGACGCCTCTTCCGCTCTCTTCTCCGGCGGCTTCTGCCAGGGCGGGAGGAGGCAGGTGGGCCCGAGAAACACCAGCTCCCCCGTACCAAGGCAACCCGGACCCCACGCCCCCGGAGGCACATCTCCAAGCCCCTCCCCGCCCACCCACCCACAGGCCCCCCCCCCACCACAAAACTCTCCAGGCTTCACTCGGACTCACCACGGCGACGCACGGCGCAGTCCCGGCCGCTGCGGGGAGCCGGGCCCTCTGGGCAAAGGCAGCTGGGCATGCGAGGCAGCGGCCAAAGAGGCTGCCGCCCTGCTTACAGGGGGCTCCGGCCGCTGCCTGGACCACAAAGCGCCTGGGACACCAGGGCACTAGCCCCGACTTACAGGGGGGCCCTGGGCCCAAAGGCCTACGGAGGCTCCTTCTCTCCGCTTCGGGGGCACCTGACCCGCTCCCCGCTAACGGGGCGGTCGCCCCGCACAGGCTGCCAGCTGAGGGAGCGCAAAGGCTCCCAGACCCGGACCCTGCTTACAGGCAGGGTCCACACCCAGGGAGCCACGGAGCTCGGCCTTCCCCCGCAGCATCAAGTGCCTGACTCAAGGGCCAGGCACTGGGGCTCGTGGCCTAAGGCCCTGAGCTGGGCCCCGAGGGCAGGGAGGGCACACGCCCAGCCCCACGCCTGTGAGAGGCCGGGGGACCCCGCGGGACACCCGCCTGATTACAGGGGGTCCCTCCAACCGCCCGCCGAGCAGGGGGGATGCGCAAAGCCCCACTTAGGGGGCCGCCCCCCCCGAGGCCCGGCACTCCCAACAACGGCCTCGCGGCCTAAGGCCGGCGGGGACGGGGCCCCCGCCCCGAGGACGGGGGGAGGCCCACGCTGGCACATCGCCAGCAGGACGGGCAGCCCCGCGGCGCGGGTGGCGGCGCCCGCGCCGCCACTAACGGGCTTCGCTCCGTCCTCGGGAACAAGGGGCAAGCCTGAGGCGCTCCTCTCCTGCTCGGCGGCGGGGCTGGCTCCCCACGGGTTGGCGCACAGAGCCCCTCTTTCCCTCCTGGGAAGTCTAAGCTACGCTGCCTACGTCTCTACGGGGCCTACAGAAGGGACCAGCTCGCTCACTCACTCACTCACACCCACAAGACAAGGACACAAAGGGGGGGGGAACGTCCCAGAAGAGGGAGCAAGCTCTGTGCGCCGAGCCGTGGGGAGCCGGCCCTGCCGCCGAGCGGGGGACGAGAGCCTCAGCCTTGCCCCCGGGCTGCGCACGGGCCAGAAGGGCCTCAGCGTGCTGAGGGGCAAGGGACACGGGCCGTGACACGCCCCGACTACGGGGGGTCACTCCTGGCCAGGGGCCGCCAGCAGGCACCAAAGGTGCCAAGGGAAAAAAGCCCTGCCCGGCTTACAGGGCGGGCTGGGGGTCGGGAGAGCTCCGTTTCCCCCCTCGGGCGCGGAGGCGGGCACTCTCGCCCTCCTTACAGGGCGGTTGCCCCTCTCTCCGGGCAGCCACAGGAGCGCGATGGCAAAAGGCCAACGCCAAGCAAAGCAAAGGACCCAGCCCTGCTTACAGGGAGGTCCGCCCAGCGCCAAGCCGGCCGGCGCAGCCGGAAGCTGCCCGCCGGACTCTTAGGGATCCCTGCCCCGGGGATGCCAGGGAGGGGCCTTTGCCCAGAGGGCCTTTCTCCCGTCCCCTCTTGAGCGCGAAGCCGACGCTCTTCTTCCTCGCTCTTGCCTCGCCGTCCCGCTCCGCGGCTCCGCTTTCTTCTCGGAAGGCTCCTGCCAAGGCAGGAGGGCGCAGTTGGGACTCAGAAGCTCCGAGTCCTTGCACCGAAGGAAAGCAGGACCCAGAGGCAGCTGCCCCAGCCACCACCCGCCCGCCCACTCGCAGGACCCCCACACCTCCACACCACCCCCCAACTTCAGCTGGGCTCGCCGCGGCGTCTTGCCGCGTCGGCGCTGCCGTCCCGCACGACGCCTCTTCCGCTCTCTTCTCCGGCGGCTTCTGCCAGGGCGGGAGGAGGCAGGTGGGCCCGAGAAACACCAGCTCCCCCGTACCAAGGCAACCCGGACCCCACGCCCCCGGAGGCACATCTCCAAGCCCCTCCCCGCCCACCCACCCACAGGCCCCCCCCCCACCACAAAACTCTCCAGGCTTCACTCGGACTCACCACGGCGACGCACGGCGCAGTCCCGGCCGCTGCGGGGAGCCGGGCCCTCTGGGCAAAGGCAGTTGGGCATGCGAGGCAGCGGCCAAAGAGGCTGCCGCCCTGCTTACAGGGGGCTCCGGCCGCTGCCTGGACCACAAAGCGCCTGGGACACCAGGGCACTGGCCCCGACTTACAGGGGGGCCCTGGGCCCAAAGGCCTACGGAGGCTCCTTCTCTCCGCTTCGGGGGCACCTGACCCGCTCCCCGCTAACGGGGCGGTCGCCCCGCACAGGCTGCCAGCTGAGGGAGCGCAAAGGCTCCCAGACCCGGACCCTGCTTACAGGCAGGGTCCACACCCAGGGAGCCACGGAGCTCGGCCTTCCCCCGCAGCATCAAGTGCCTGACTCAAGGGCCAGGCACTGGGGCTCGTGGCCTAAGGCCCTGAGCTGGGCCCCGAGGGCAGGGAGGGCACACGCCCAGCCCCACGCCTGTGAGAGGCCGGGGGACCCCGCGGGACACCCGCCTGATTACAGGGGGTCCCTCCAACCGCCCGCCGAGCAGGGGGGATGCGCAAAGCCCCACTTAGGGGGCCGCCCCCCCCGAGGCCCGGCACTCCCAACAACGGCCTCGCGGCCTAAGGCCGGCGGGGACGGGGCCCCCGCCCCGAGGACGGGGGGAGGCCCACGCTGGCACATCGCCAGCAGGACGGGCAGCCCCGCGGCGCGGGTGGCGGCGCCCGCGCCGCCACTAACGGGCTTCGCTCCGTCCTCGGGAACAAGGGGCAAGCCTGAGGCGCTCCTCTCCTGCTCGGCGGCGGGGCTGGCTCCCCACGGGTTGGCGCACAGAGCCCCTCTTTCCCTCCTGGGAAGTCTAAGCTACGCTGCCTACGTCTCTACGGGGCCTACAGAAGGGACCAGCTCGCTCACTCACTCACTCACACCCACAAGACAAGGACACAAAGGGGGGGGGAACGTCCCAGAAGAGGGAGCAAGCTCTGTGCGCCGAGCCGTGGGGAGCCGGCCCTGCCGCCGAGCGGGGGACGAGAGCCTCAGCCTTGCCCCCGGGCTGCGCACGGGCCAGAAGGGCCTCAGCGTGCTGAGGGGCAAGGGACACGGGCCGTGACACGCCCCGACTACGGGGGGTCACTCTGGCCAGGGGCCGCCAGCAGGCACCAAAGGTGCCAAGGGAAAAAAGCCCTGCCCGGCTTACAGGGCGGGCTGGGGGTCGGGAGAGCTCCGTTTCCCCCCTCGGGCGCGGAGGCGGGCACTCTCGCCCTCCTTACAGGGCGGTTGCCCCTCTCTCCGGGCAGCCACAGGAGCGCGATGGCAAAAGGCCAACGCCAAGCAAAGCAAAGGACCCAGCCCTGCTTACAGGGAGGTCCGCCCAGCGCCAAGCCGGCCGGCGCAGCCGGAAGCTGCCCGCCGGACTCTTAGGGATCCCTGCCCCGGGGATGCCAGGGAGGGGCCTTTGCCCAGAGGGTCTCTGTCGTGCCCCCTCTTGAGCTCGACGCTGCTGCTCCTCTTCTTCGCTCTTGCCTCGAAGTTCACTCCTGTCTTCTTTCTTCTCCCACGGCTTCTGCCAAGGCAGGAGGACACAGCTGAGCCTGAGAAACACCAGCTCCTCCCCAAGAAGGAAACCCGGTCCCTACACCCCCAGAGGGAGATCTCCAAGCCACCACCCACCTACCCACTCACCCACAGGTCCCCCCACCTCCACAAGTCCCTCCGAACTTCACTTGGGTTAGGGCACCAGCAGCAGCGTCAGCTGCAGGGGCTGCTACAAGGGTGCAACAGATGGACTGCTGTTGTGGAGTCAGGGGAGTCCTGTAACTCTCTTTGGCTGCGCAGCGGCCATGAGACTTCTGCAGAACAATGGACACAGCCAGCTTACTCCTGTCATGAGGCGGAAGTTAAAGTGCCTCTTCCGTCACCACCAGTTCAACCAGCAGACAACAAATGCACAACAGTTAAAACACCACTGTGGCACTGCTACCAAGAAGCCAATCCACAGCCCTCGCCAGCCTCAGAACAGTTTCTATGCTGAAGATTCCTGATGGAGGAGGAAGATTAGAAATTGACACCCTAGAAATCTTAGCTGAGCTGTGGCAAACCGAACTCAGCGAGATGAGAGAACCAGAAAGAAGACAAGCAGTTTTGGATCCTGCAGAAGAGAAAGAGCAGTAAACATGGCTACAGCTACTACTTCAGTTCGAAGAAGAGAATACAGACTGGGAAAGCACACAAAACAAGCCGAGAACATCAGTGAAGTCAAAGCTACCAGTGTTAAAATGGACAGTATATATATTGGCTACATTGCTAACAACAGCAGCTGTTGGTTTTATGTTGCGAGAATTTCAGCTGGAACAACACAATCCACCTACTGACACAACCAGCAATCTAAAGAGAACATTGCAAAACACAGCAGACATACAACTATCAGGTACCATATTTAACTTACTAAGTCACAAAAGGACAACTTTACTAATAGACAAATTATCTACTATTATAAAAGGTTCTTTTGTGTTACAGGAGGGAAGAATAGAAATACTAGGAGGGACCCTAAATCGAGTATTTACTTCTCACTATTTTAAAATGCTGTTAGACAGTATGCCATACACAAACAAGTAGCAAAGAAACAACCAATTACAATTTCAACTGCAGAAACACATATCCCTTTACAGACAGTCACTGCAAAAGCCTTGATAAAGCAAAACAAACAAATCCCTCATACAACACAAGCCCAAAGATGCCTCACAAGGCTGCAACATAGAGCAATACACACCTCCAAATCCATTCAAAACACAAACGTGCATAAATTGGCCTATACTCAAATTAAACAATTAGAATGGGAGGCAAAGACAGCAGTATCAAACATTTTTAACAACAGAACAGATGTAACCTCACAATGGCTCTTAAAAAACATCCAAAGCTGTTTAACAAGTTTTCTTAAACTAGCACCCCCAAAACAAAACAGAGACATCATAACCAGCAATAGCCCAGACATTAACCCTGTTTTCATTGGACCCACTGAAATCACTCATTCTGTAGAACAGAGGCTGCCTCAGTCAAAGAGGAAGTCAATTAACAGCGGATTTTTCCCAATGGCAGTTTCATTGCAGCTAAACCCACAAGTGGCCCAAGAAACAAATAGTCCTAAATCCGTGATACAGTGGCCTTTCCTTGAAACAGGTGATGCATTTACACACAACACTAGAAAACCATATAAACACAGCCTTGCTAAGTACAAAAACCCTTTCACTAATCTATCAATCTCTCAAAGTAGAGAAAAATGGATTTTCATACTTTTTACCCATCTCACAATGCAAAAAGATTAGAATTTTTGAAAACCAAGATTTTACAAATGACTTTTAAGTTAAAGAAAAGGATAAAAAACACTTCTTGCATAATTGCCTTTGCAAAACAAGAAATAACGTGTTGCCCCTCAAACATAACAATGGTTTACCGTTTAACAACTGGGTGGAATTAGATTTTGTCATTTTCTACCACTATTCCTGTTTCTATAAAAACTTTCCTACTAACTCTTTGGCTAAACAAACAAGTGATTTGCCTTTTGGTGAGGAAAATGACAAGCAAACCCCTCTCATCTCTCACTCAAAGTCTCCTTTCTTACATAATATGGGAAAAAGAAAGCAAAACATAGCGAACTAAAACTTTATTAACTATTCACTCATACCCCTGCATTTCACATTTTCAAGAAAATATAAATTTTACTTCTAACATTTGTGGTTTTTTCTTTTTTGTTTTCAAATCAGTTTTCTTAAAAGTACTGTAAATTGTTTTCTTAACAATAGAAATAAAGGGTAGAAAATAGTTTAAAAACATTTACATATGGAATAAAATTTAGCATCTCACCATTTTAAAGCCCAATATATTCATTAATTCATATTTTTAAATATAAAACTGGCTGATACAAAACTTTCATTAGGTTGAGCAGTTTCATATTCTTCTAGCTATGCTAAAGAATGCAAGACAAACCTTTTATCAATCAGCAAACAAAATTGTTACACATATTATAGAAACTGGAGCAATATAAGCAATTTACTAGGGAGATAAATTTGAATTAAATAAATTTACCCACAGATTGTTTCAGCATAGATTGCATGCTGATTACCAATCAATTGCTGGACTCAAGATGAAAAAGGAGATTTGAAACCTTCTGTTTTAGTGTAAAGAGAGAGAAAAATTCTCTTTGTCGCCTAAAAGCTCTTGCTGTTGCCTTTCACTATGTAAATTGGTGTCATTTTAACCAAAACCATTTATTTCCACAAAACCAGAACACTACAGTTTTAAAAATTTTTTCCCTATTTTTTCATTAATTTCCCAGTAGCTTTATTTGAATTATTAAAAATAAGAGTTATTAGAAGTTATTAAATTCTCAAATACAACTACATACATGCAATTATCATAACAATGTTATTCAAATAATAAGTATAGAATCTTAAACATCCCCATATTTGTTACATTCAAACATTCTCAAAACATTTTGCAATCACAGAACAACATACATAATGTCAACAAGAGTGCAAAATAGCTGCTTGTAAATTGCAGCTGCCTGAGAGACTGAATTAAACCTGGTTACAGTTGCTCTAACTGATATTATTAAGAAATGGGGACTGTAAAACATTCAAAAAAAAAATTTAACAGGACCAACAATGGAATCTCCAATACAAAGAAAACTACACAACGAAAGATGTAGTAAGTAAATGGGACACTAAGACCATCTACATCTGGACAAACTGAAGAAGACAACGGAACAATAAGGTACAAACTGTGGACCGGGACTCTATATAAGTTTTACAACTTACTCACATACACAAGACATTTAAATTGTTTTGTAATTAACTTATGAATGTTATAATTGATTCATGCTATGCTACTTCCACATCTCGAAGCCTCCTTCCTTCGAGATTTCACTAACCCTCATTTACCTAGAAAAATACACACCACATAATTCCTTGTTAACCACACAAAATCGAACTCTTACATGACACATCCATTCACACACATTCCAGATAGAATAATACAACACACACTAGGGAAAGGCAAAAGATACTACCAAGTACTAATTTGTTTTGCAATTTCAAACATTCCAAAAACCATAAACACAAACAATGATCCTGTATGTTATTCAACAAAAGTTAAAACACATCTCACAAATCAGAAGATATTCCATTCCACAAACATGCCGCACTCAGCCACAGAACAATTGTAAAAAGAGCACACTGCACACTAAAAGAAATGCTTCAAAGGCAAAAAAGAGGGGAGTTGGTATATAGCCCCCAGGAACGCTTATAGAAAGCATCATATGTTCTAAATTTCTTAAACTGTGATGATACAAACCATAGCAGGTATGAATACCAACATAAAATTCAAATACTTTCATCTCCCAAAGCACCAGTTATGATTAAAAATCTAATTTCTAGGCAATGGTCAGGACCAGTAGATCTCAGAACTTGAGGGAGGATATATGCCTGTGTATCCAAGGGTACCAAATTACAAAGGATCTCTTCTAAATGTGTCAGGCCTTATATTAGCACTCCCTCACAACAAACAATCACCAGAAAAAATGAGTGAAGAAATTGGATTTGAAGAAACATAACCGACAATAGTAAAAGGAACACACCACACATTGAGAAACATGCTATAAAAACACAAAAAAGGGAGGGAAAGAGATAGGGGTCTGGTCCCTATGTGTGTAAATCTACATTAACATTTCTTCAAAACAGAAACAATCACAAAGAAGCAATAAATAAACAGAACCGAAAGAAACACACAAACAGTAACCAATACAAAAACAAAACTCCATGATTCAAACACAATAAAGAGTTTAAGAATGCATGTGTTAGGAGAGAATGAAACAGTAGCCATCAAAATGTGAATGAGAAAGTTGAGTGGAGATACCTACGTGTGTGAATGCAAATACATTTTACAGCAAGATATCTTAAACAATCATTCAACAACACTACCTCAAACAACACTACTTCAAACACAACATCTACAACCCAACACATTTCCCTTTCAAATAAAGATGATGCCTTTACCCAACCACACAAAATTACCCTCAGATAAAAGGTTCTACACATCTACAAACCCTGGCTAATTCAAGGTTGCTTGAATATTGCACCAACCAATAAAGTTGTAAACAGCTCAATAAAGGCCTTGTGATGATAGGCCCTGGTTTTTATAAACAGTTATGATAAGATTGATTACATTAAGGATGTTTAAAAAATGTATTATTTTACAACTTGTTAATTATTTAGAGAAGGGGAGATGTGGCAAGGAATTATGGGAGTTGTAGTTTTCCACATTCTCACGCATGCTCAATCAATACTTGATTGTCATTTTTTGGAAGATCATGTGACATGTTTAAGCGCTGTATTTAAACCAAATTGTTTTGTAATAAACCTTAATTCTGCCCTGGCACTTGATTGTGCCACCGGCAGGGTTTGTGCCTTATTCACCACTTTACTCACACTTCACCCGAGATCTTCCCTCAAGACATCCCCTGCATGTGCTTTCCAAGTTCCCTCAGCTTTACCTCTGTGAAACTCTCAGTCCCCTCTGTGTTACCTCACCAAGGGTGACGGACTTCAAGAAGCTTTTTCCTCAGTAACTCCACTGAAACACCCTGCTGCCCCTGCTGCTCAACAATCCCTACCTCTGTAACAGCCCAAAATCTGCTCTAAGGCAACTCCACAACCTTTCATCGGGCTTCTCTAAAGCGCCTTTCACCTGCTCCCGTCCCACAGACCGGGGGAGGAGCGGGACACCGAGGCTGAGGGGAGGGCAGGAAAAGCAGCGCAGCAGCAGCGACCAACCCGCCCTTGCTCTGCCCCACCCCGTCTCGTCTCCTCAGGGCACCCTCAGGGTCACCCTTCAGAGCACCCTTTTCGCCCTGTGTCCCTCACAGCACCTAAAGGGACACAGGAGACACTCACCCCTCGGGGCACTCTCTTCCCCCTCAGAGATCCTCAGGGACACACCGGGCACCTGCCTCCCCCCTCAGCAACATGCGGGAAACCTGCCTTCCCCTCAGGGACAGAGAGAACACACACCTCTCCCTCAGTGACTCTCAAAGTTCCTCGCCGGTACTCAAGGCACCCAGTTGCCTCTCAGTGATCCTCAGCAACAAACGCGGCACCTGCTTTCCCCTCAGCGACCCTCACAGCCCCTCAGGGAACCCTCTTCACCCACAGTGACCCTCCCAGAACCCTCAGTAACACACGAGGCACCCACTTTCCCCTCAGTGATGTGCCGGACACCCACCTCTTCCTCACTGACCCTCAAAGCCCCTCAGTGACACTTGGGGCACCCAATTCCTCCCCCGTGACCCTCATGGACCCTCAGTGACACACAGGACCTCCTCCTTCCCCTCAGTGATACCGGGGGCACCAGCCTCCTCCTCTTGTGACCCTCAAAACCCCTCAGTGACACTCAGGACATCACATATTTCACCCTCAAAATGTCCCCTACTCAGCTTTTCCCTCCAAGATTTTCAGTCTGTCCCTCACACTTTACCTGACATCTTCCCTCAAAACATCCCCTGCATGTGCTTTTCAAGTTCCCTCAGCTTTACCGCTCTGAAACTCTTAGTCCCCTTTGTGTTACCTCACCCAAAGGTGAGGGAGTTCAAGAAACTTTTCCCTCAATAACTCTACTGAAACACCCTGCTGCCCAACACTCTGTATTACCTCTGTAACAGCCGAAAATCTGCCTTAGTGCGACTCCACAATCTTTTATCCAGCTTCGCTAAAGCGCCTTTCACCTGCGCCCGCCTCACGGACCGGGGAGTGGCGGGACACTGCGGCTGAGGGGGCTGAGGGGGCTGAGGGGGCTGAGGGGGCTGAGGGGGCTGAGGGGGCTGAGGGGAGGGCGGGAAAATCAGCGCAGCATCGGCGACCGACCCGCCCCGTCTGGTCTCCCTCAGGGCACCCTCAGGGATCCTCGGTGACCCTTCGGAGCACCCTTTTTGCCCTGTGTCCCTCACAGCACCTAAAGGGACACAGGAGACACCAGAGTAGCCCTCGGGGCACCCTCTTCCCCCTCAGAGATCCTCAGGGACGCATCGGGCACCTGCCTCTCCCCTCAGCAACCTGTGGGAAACCTGCCTTCCCCTCAATGACACATAGCACATCCTCCTTCCCCTCAGTGATACCGGAGGCACCAGCCTCCTTCTCTTGTGACCCTCAAAACCCCTCAGTGACACTCAGGACACCACATATTTCAACCCCCCAAATGTCCCCTACTCAGCTTTTCCCTCCAAGATTTTCAGTCTGTCCTCACGTTTTACCTGACATCTTCCCTCAAAACATCCCCTGCATGTGCTTTCCAAGTTCCCTCAGCTTTACCGCTCTGAAACTCTTAGTCCCCTTTGTGTTACCTCACCAAAGGTGAGGGAGTTCAAGAAGCTTTTCCCTCTACTGAAACACCCTGCTGCCCAACACTCTGTTTTACCTCTGTAACAGCCGAAAATCTGCCTTAGTGCGACTCCACAATCTTTTATCCAGCTTCGCTAAAGCGCCGTTCACCTGCGCCCGCCTCACGGACCGGGGAGTGGCGGGACACTGCGGCTGAGGGGGCTGAGGGGGCTGAGGGGGCTGAGGGGAGGGCGGGAAAATCAGCGCAGCATCGGCGACCGACCCGCCCCGTCTGGTCTCCCTCAGGGCACCCTCAGGGATCCTCGGTGACCCTTCGGAGCACCCTTTTTGCCCTGTGTCCCTCACAGCACCTAAAGGGACACAGGAGACACTCGCGTAGCCGTCGGGGCACCCTCTTCCCCTCAGAGACACACAGAACCCCCACCTCCCCCTCAGTGATACAGGGAATACTCAGGTCCCTCTCAGTGAGTCACGCAGCCCCTCAAGGATACACAAGATACCCACCTCCGCCTCAGGGACACAGATGGCACCCATTTTCCTAAAATAATTTTTTTTTTCAAATGATCAAGTTGGGATCATTCACACCTGAAAGTCCTTAAAAAAACCCCACATTTGGCTGAGGCACTTCACACACACTAACCAGCTTTTGAGATGAATTTTGGAATGCTCAGGAAATTACAGAAGCATGAAACCTGTGAATAATTTAGGAGTATTTATGAAGGACTTGTAGTTAAATTGCCTGTTAACCTGACATGAGACAGGTGCAATAGAGGAAAAAGGCAAAGGATTTCAGTGATGAAGAATTAAAGTAATAAAATTAATTTATAGAAAATAGGCCTAATTTAACTCTTTAAGAGATTACAGATGTAATCCTACTGTGGAGATATCATATGCTTTAACTGTTAGCTTGTTAATCCAGCAAGTTCAATATGCTACTGCTCATTTAAAATAACTGGCACTGTAGCACATACAGTCTGGATGGGTTAGAAAAATAATGCCAGTGAGAAATAATCATCCAGTGAGGCTGTTTAAAATTGTGTCTTCCAAAGGAAAACACTCAAAGAAAAGTGATGCCAGTTTTATGCATCCCCTGGATTTAAATATAAAATCACCACGGACAAAATATGCAGGTGACACAGAAATTTGACAGCAGGACAGATAATGATGCTGAAGTCACACAGAGTAACATGGATAGTTTGGTAAAGAGAATAAACCCGTGCAGTTAGCCGCTGTTTTAATATATTCACATGAAGAACTGTATGTCTAAAAAATAAAATTTTTAAGTATGGAGGGGAGGACAGTATCCTTGAAAACAGCAACTTTGAAAAGTGCTTATAAATCATGTTGAACAACTGAGTCAACACACTGTTGTGTCTGTTGTGTGTGAGGCAAACAGAATTAAGAAGACTTTTAAAATCTATTCAGGAAGGCAGTGTGGTTAGGAATAGGAAGGCAATTTTTTTGATGAAGCCAGTACTAGAATATTGCTTACAAGTCGGATGTCAAGTGTTTCTAACAGTGGAAGAAATGAAGGCGGTGTAAGAAGAAAGCCACAAAGATTATCTGAATGCTTGAAAAAAAGCCCTACTGTGAAGGACAGAATGAATGCAATTCGCTAAGCTTATCAAAAAAGAGTTTGAAAGGTAACTTGATTGTAGCAGAGAAGTACTAACACACAGAGAACATACCATGTATTAAAAGGCTTTTTAACCTCAGGGAAGAGATTCCTGTATCCTAAACCATTCAACAGCCAAAGAGGCTGCCGCCCTGCTTACAGGGGGCTCCAGCGCGGGCACACGCCCAGCCCCTGGCTACAGACGGGTCGCGGTGCCTGTTATTTACATTTGAGTAAACAAGACTATATGTTATAAATAAATCCCCGGAGAAAAGTTTTGCTGCCCTTTCTGCAAATAGTGTTATTATCCATAAATGGAAAAGAAAATTGGAGAATGCATGTGCGAAATACTTTGTGGTTATTCAGTTTTAGTACCACGTATGCATGTCTATCCCCAATCTTTGTTATGATAATTGCAAGGAGTTACTCTGAATGGATCATCAATTATTATGCATGACTAGATGTGACCAGAGTGGGGAGCGATGCTAAATATCGATCATTTGTGTGTCAGGTGTTGGATGGCAGTGTAAAACCATGACAAGAAAAAAGTGTGTGGTATTTTTTCCTTTAAACAAGACACAGAGATAGTTGATACAAGGGAGCAGTATTAATTACTCAAGTGCCATGGTACCTCTGTAAGTTCCCATTTAAAGAACTCTTCCTTTCACTTGTATGATACATAGCTGGCAGTTGTCAATGAACTCCTGCAGATAAGAAGTTATTTTGTGCTTTTCAATTTTTTTTCTTTTTTTTTTTCAGGAAAAGGTATAACACATACCTCCGTGAAGTTTTATTATGCTGTGCTGATGGCTCATACAATGCTGCAAATTGTTCTCTTTACTAAAGCATCTCTAGCCTAACCATCTGTGGGCTGCTGCCACTGACTGGATGCATGAAATATACTGTGTGATAACATCAGACTTTCCTTTATTGTTTCTAATTTGGCTCATGTCTACTTAAAAATGTCCTGTGACATTTATACCTACTCACAAATGTAAAAGTTGTTTCCAGCTGTATCAGAAAAGCTGATTTAAGCAGGACTGGTATAAAGCCTTCTGGATACAGTCTGGATACTTCCAAGGTGTTTTCTGTAACAAAGAACAGAGCAAACAACTTCCAAGTACTCTAAATGTAGCAAGACCATCTGTTGACCTCAGAAATGAGCTTACTAATGGTGATGTCTTTTCTGTTATATGTCCTGGAACCAGAAAATGCTTAAATTGCCTTTTTGTTGTTGTTGTTTTTGTTTTTGTTTTGTTTTGTTTTGTTTTGTTTTTCAAGTGAATTTTAATACCTCTGGTTTGGAGTTGAACACATGTCAAGGGACGCTTCTAACGATCGTTTTAGCTGTGTCTAGAAAAGAATATAGAGATTGGAAAAGGGGTGATAGGTGTAGGGAGGGAACGAGCAAGATTACAGTGTCACTATTCCAGTCTGTAAGAATCTCCAGTCACTGACTATTGTGTCTCTCTCTCTCTCCTGGTAAATGTCACTATGCAGACACTGATCAGACAGTAGAATGCTTAGGAGTTTATTTTGAGTTAATGGGTTGGTGGAAGTCCAAACTCTGCAACATGATAAAGAAAACTATTTTTCTACACAGAAGCATAAATTATTCACAACATAGCCATACCTTAGGAAAAGAGGGGGAGAAATGGACTCAATTTATGGGAAGCTCCTATACACAGTTGCCAGGAATAAGAAAGGAAAGGAAAACAAGTACATGTCTTGTTTGCAAAAGTGTATTTTGATGTACCTGCTGTATCACAATGACTGTAGCTCTGTGCAGAATTGACTTACACCATGTATTTGAAAAGAAAACTCTAGAGACATTTTGGACAAATGTCCCAAAATACTGTTGATAAGAGACTTGGAAAAAAATCCTATAGAAATCCTATCATCCTGAGGGCAATGAAATGTCAATGAGGATAGTGCAGTAGAAACTGTGGCTTGAGAGGAGAAAGAATCTTTCATTCAAAGCCCATAAGATCACTTCACTATTAATATTCAGCATGCTTTCAGAAAACAGTCTGAGGGAGGAATCAAATAGAGTTTTATGACTTCATAACTTTTACAAGTCTCTTTAAAGCACTCCATTATTATTCACTCTTCAAAGACAGTCTATGGCAATACAGAATATCAAAGGAGCAGTCTGGAAAAAGCAAGTTTTGAGAACCAGTTACTAGAAAGAGATAGTACAAAATGCATTTATTGTTTAGCTTATCAAGACTGTGATACAAGGATTGATTCAGAGGGGAGCAGCCTGCCTTCACAACATTCTCTGCTGATAAATCACCTGTCAGAAGTCCTAGGGGAACACACAGCAAACATTGGCATAAAATTAGTACACACATCTGTGTACAAATGACGTCTATGGCTGAATTTGGTGGAAAGCAGTGTATTTACATTGCTACATCTTCACAATAAGTCAGGGTAAGTAGTATCTGGCTGTATACCCTGTAGTTCCAGGTTGCTCCTGAACACTGTAGTTAGTCTCTGAATAATATCTTGTAATTTACCCAGCACAAGAAGTCCCTAAGAGAAGTACATGATATCTTCCTATTTCTCCCCATTTCAGGGCCAACACTGTGCTTGAGAAATTAATATTGGGTATGATTTTACTTTCAGGTTTTAATAATTTATTTTTGTGTATGTGCTTTACTGCACAGTTCTAAGGTTTCCATTAAATATGTATTTATATTTCCCTCCCCCACAACTCTTTCATTGTCCCTTGTTATAGAACTGTTTTTGTCTGGGAAGCAGGGATTGGTCAGTATCGTGGGAGTTGTTCTTGTCATGAGTGGACTTATTTAAAGGAAAGCTTGTCTTGCTATCTTCTCTAAAGATGCCTGGACTCTGGAATCATCTAATCTCCTCTGCAATATTCATAGTTTGATCCTTCTGACTAACCATGGTCTATCCTTAGCTCTCATGTATGTGACTCTGACCTCTGAAATCTCTAAATCAGCCAAGTGCCACACCTTTAAAGGAAAGTTTTTAATAGTAAGAGAAACGAGGTAAGAGTATGTATGCATGTGCATGTATGTGTTGTGGGAGACAAGGATCAGAGGAATTTAGTGATATCCAGGTTCCATCATGAAAAACAAGCCTTGCATGGCTCAGGAGTTACCTTCCAATCTTTCCCATATTCCTAGTTTAAATGGAAGCTTCATATTGTAGTTCTTTTATAGAAACAAAAACTAACTTAAAATTATGTATTTTTTAGGACTAACACATTAATAACAATCATAGTAACAGCTTTGTCAGGGGTATGCAGAAACGTTTGCTGCAGGAAGAGTTGGTATATGCAATTTGCTGTAGTGACTGAAGCAAGAAAAAACATTTTGGGAAGAAAGAATATGTGACTTAGACTTTTGTATCTACAAGCTATTAACATCCTGTGGTGTGTGCCAGCGGGACAGGGAAGGAAGGAACAAGGTGAGGTTGGCCCCAATGTGTACTGGTAGCAAAGCCAGCTGCTGGGCTGTGGGATATAAGCTCCCTGAGAAGTTTTGCCCCAGGATCACTGCTAAGGCCCCTGGAATGTTTCTAGGTGACCGTGGCTCAGCTTGTGACCTGTGCAGTGCTTTCATCTGGCTCACCACTACTTCCCAGGAGGAGACAGGGAGCAGCTGTTGATGGGATGGAGGTAGCCCACAGGGCTGGATCAGTCCTCCAGTGCCTGCAACAGCAAGACAGACAGTGGCATCTGCTGTTGTTGCTAAAGGTGGGAGGCTGCCAAGTTTAACCTTGAGTCTCTGGGTGAGGCTGTGGCAGGAACAGGACAGTGCATCTGGCGATCACTGCTAGGAGGGCTGGGGAAGGAGTGGGCTGAGATGGGAATGGGTTTGGTGGAGCTCAGAGACATGTCTGCAGATAGTTAAGTGGGAAGAAGAGACTCTTCATTCCAAGAGCCTTAACCTGGCCACAGAAGAGCTGAAGGCTGGAATACTCTTTGCAGTCTCCTGCCAAATGTGCCTGAGGAGACAGTGTCATTCTTTCATCACATGGGCCTGCCAGACCAACAACCCTCTCAAGTAAAAATTAGCTCCAAGAGGTAAGTCCTGAATGAACTTCATAGGACCACTGGTTAGGTAGAGGTGATGGATGCTGCCCCTCTGTGCACAACTTGTAGGAAAACAGTGGGAATCAAGGATTTGACTCTGCATGATTATATTTCCATGCCTTCTACTTTACTATAGTGTGGCTAGGCTAGGAGACTCAGCTGTCAGAATAGTTTCTGGAAGGAAGAATCCACATGACTTAGAGATGATTCTTCTGGTTTCCAAGAGTATTTTTTATTCTGCTTTGCTCTGCTTGTACTTGTTAAATTCTGGACTGTAATTGTAATGGGAGGCTGTCACACTGGGATAGGAATTTGAGTGATTCACTGTGGAAGATCTTGTGGAAGCTGTGCACATCCTGAAGCTACAGATGGAGGTAGATAATAACAGTTGTTTTTCATTAAAATTATGAATCTAATACACAAACAAAAACTTCTCTTCCATTTGCAGGCTTGATTGGGAAACTAAAAATACTGAAAAAAAAAGTGATACTGTTTTCTACTTAAAAACAGGACTTTTTGTTGTTGTTGTTGTTTGCAAGACTCTTGGCTATTTGACACAATTATTCTGATTTTTTTTCCTTAATATTCCCCAAATATTTCTAAACCTTTGAACAAAGGGTTTGGTTGTGGGTAAGTTTCAATAATAGCTTGTACATTATGAACAACAACATAAGGCATTAGTCACATGAAAAATACAAAGCTCTCCATCTATTTTAGACTTCACAGCTTATTTACACGGTCAGTCCTAATCCTTCTTTGTGTGTGCACAGAGACACAATAAGTGTACACAGATTGTATGATGTTGTTTTATCTATCACCTGGAACCAGAGCAGGGCTGACCCACAAACACTCAGCTACTTGTAGCAACTTCAATCTTTTTTATAGTGTCTTATAAAGGATTTAAAAGGTTTGATCTTTAGAATGAGAAAGAAAGGAATTAAAATTATCTTTTGTTTCTCCCAGTTTTATTTCTCTTTCCTGCTTGCCTCTTTCCAAGGATTTAAATTCAGATTGGAGCCATAAGTGGTTTCATTCTGCCCTCAGATTTCCCTGCCCTAGAAATACTGTGGCAAGTCACAAAAGCCCGAAATAAAGTCCACAGCAGTTTAATAGGGCTATGAATTAGTGATACATGATGATGATAAGGAATAAGGGATGTAAAAAGGCATATGTAAAATAGTAAAAAGCAGTAAAAAATTCTTGGATCTAATAAAAAGCATTGCTCTAGCACAAAACCCACTTCTTTATTTAAGGGGCTTTATTTAAGCCCCTTTACTTTATAATTATTTTTTTTATTTAAAATTAAATTTTTATAGTTGTTTATTTCATGACCAGAATGTTTTAATCTGGTGTATGATTCATACTGCTAGGAGCAAACAACTATGAACTTCATGATTATTCCCTACCTTATTAAATAATTTAGAAATCACTTTATTAACTTTGTAAATTAAACAGTAACAGTGCCTTTTGCAAATAGCAAAATCTCTTTAAATTGCCTTTGGGAATATATCCTAAAAGTTTATCTGTGCTAGTCGTTCCATAATAAAAAACGGTCTTTTACTTGTGACCAGCTGCCACATAGAGCAATACTGAAAACTTCTTCTAACTTTTCCCAAGATTGTTTATATACCAATGTCCTAAATAAAATCAGCCCTTTTGTTTCTATGTCAAAAACGTATTTTAGATCATGTATGCTATATTTATCTATTTTACATAACAAAGATACGTGTGACCTTGTCATAGTGTTCTGGGATTCAAAGGCAGTCATCTCTCTCTCATATTTCCAAAGAGGAAGTTTTATATGATAATTTAAATAGGAGAAATGTGTCTTCTTTTAAGTTCATGTTCACCAAGGCATTAAGAGTAAGCATTTGAACAGTACCTCCAACTTTTATATGCACAACACTCTTAATTGTTTTACAGAGTAATTTCACAGTATTCATTTTCCTATGCATTCCCTGTGCATGTAACACATATTTAAGGATTGGTGTTTGTCTCTTCTGCTGCTAGGGACTTTGTCTTAAAGCTGACTGTTCCCAAGCTTCTGTGGAGGTACAATGCTGAAGAATGAAATTCTGTCTGCTTAATACATTGTGTGTTATCATATTTAGTTCAAAAGAGCAACAAGTGATTTAGTCTGCCAGTTTTCCTCAGCTGTCAAGAGTCAGACTTCCTATACAATCTGTGGCGAGAAACAGTCCTGACACCAAAACAAAGCCAGCCTGCCGTGTTGCTTAAATTAGGCACTCCAGCAATCTTGTATCTCAGCTCGCTAGTTATGAAGTGGAGACAAATATACTTCCTGCAGATTTTTGTTTTGGAGACTATATCCCTCAATGCATAAGAATTGCAAAGGCACAATCTGCTGAACTCAGTAGAAAGGTCTGCAATTTAGAGTATTTGTGAAGTCTTCTAAAATCCAGTTTTAAAACATTCTTTTTGCATATATAATACAGAGATAAGAACTAAGAAGTACTCTGTGAGTTGTTATTTATTGTTTCAAGTTCTGGGATCAGTTCTGAAGCCCTCATGCGGGCAGACTTCTGGGATTTTTTGTTCATAGGTGGGAATTCAAGTTCACTAAAGGTAAAATGGTTCTACAACATATACTTGATTCAGTTTTTGAGGGAAATAATGCCGCCTTTCCCACTGTTCTACTTGGTACAGCTGCTGCAAATGACTTTTAGTGGTATTTGCAAGTGACTTAGGAAAAAGTAAGGAAAAGGAAAAGGAAAAAGAAAATGTACATTAAAATTTAAAATAATATGAAAGTACTTAAAGTGCAAATCATTGAAAGCTATATTCAAGTTTATCTAGGGAATTATGCTCTCTAATCATGGAAACAAATAAACAGTGTGGGGTTTGGAACATTACGAGACCTGTCAAAAATACAGCCAATGAGCAGGAATCACAAAATCATTCATTCATCAAATCCACTATGAACGAGCTGCTAATCACAACTAAACCAAAATTATTGCAGATTATTTTGTTCAATAATTTAGACAGATGAATCCAGAAATGGAAGCCCTACTTCCTTTCTTCTCCAGTAATTTATGTCTGTTAAAAATCCTAATCTTGAAACCAGTGGGGATTTTGCTGTTGATTGCAGCAAGTTTACAGATTTACCTGAGATTCTTGCTGCTCTGAAAAGAATATCAGTACTAATGAGTCCAGATGCTACAATTGCTCCGGCAGCAATGGGAGAATATTACTGAAAACTGAGTAGTTTCATAAGCATTCATCAAGGAGGAGAGAGAGGTATAGAAACCAGCAGCTGCCACATTGAGTTGATAAGCTATCTGAGATGGGATGGAGAAACAAATGCATTTTCGTAAGAACTGAGCCTCTTCCGCTGTAGGTGGGAAAATAGGGAGAAAAGGTGTGGAGGAGCAAGGATCAGAATGGGAACGGTTTCAGGAGTGGAAAAAGATATACAGCAATTGAAAAGACTTTATTATATGGACTTTACAGTTCTTATGTGTTTACAAATATATACATTGCGTGATTCCCCCTACAGTTGTAATTCCCGGTCTTGCCCAGGCACGCCTGGCACCTGATTCCTGCTTCCCCGCTTCCCCCTCTGATTGGCTGAGAAGGCTGCAGAGAGGAGAGAGCTACCATTCGCCCTTTCCTTCCCCAGTTCCTCCCCAGTTCCTTCCTCCCTCTTTGCCGGAGTCCCTATCCCTATTCGTTTCCCTGGTTGTCTGTCTCACGCTCCACCCCATTTTCTGGTGCATTCCACGAGCTGATAAAACCCTTGTGCAGCCTCATTGAAGGAGCGTTGCAACGTCGGACTTCGCTGGACTTCTTTGTGCAGTGCCGCGGAAAGTTTGTGAGAAGAAAATAAACAGCCTCTACAAAGAGGGGAGTGAAAAGTGTGGAGAGAGAAGTGGAGGAAGGCACAGGATTTTATAAATTCATTAGAAGTAAAAAAAAGAAGAGAGACAGAAAAGCAGCACCAGTGTTACACAGATAGTGGTTAAACGTTCTGCCGGGAACAGAGATACAGAAGGCCAAATTTCTGTCTGTTATGTATTTATATCAGCAAACCATCAAAGACTTATTATAACACAAGGAACTGAGATTTGATCTTTCTTTTGTTAAGGGAAAATAAAAAAGTGAAGATAAAACCACAAGAAACTTCCTGTTTGGTTTATTAAAGTAAAAAAACCCCCAAATTACTACTTATTCCAGCTGGAATAGGCCCACAAGAAATTTCTTTCTAGAATGGGAATCACATTCATAATCAAGAAACTAATTTTTCCAGCTAGTAATGCAGAGTAAAAAGCAGTAACAAGAACTGTGAACATGATGGTTTTAAAAATTCACTTTTGCAAGAGGGTTGTCCAGAATGCTCTCTCAGAGAGGAAAGAAATTTGTCATAATTTCCTATGAAGTGCATATGGCCCGAATGATTTTGATGTGGCTGCTACTGAGCATTTCTGTTTGGATACAGTTTAGTTTACATTTGTAAAGATCCCCTTTCAATAGAGGCTTTTATGGTGCTTAGAATGGTATAACCTTGGTTAAAGGTCCAAGTTTTATAGGTGTAGAGCAAAGCTCAAACATTTAGTAAGGTGTGTATAAGCCACCCTCTACCAGCCATTAATGCTTTGCATAGAGAAAGGCGAAATTCCAGCTAGTCTGAGATCCACATTCAACGCCGGGGCAGTCAATGTCCAAACTCTTTAATGGATATCTGATTCTGCAAGTTTTTTACCGTTTCAAGTCAGGCTTTGAGATTTCCTGGTTCTCTGTGGAGCACGCAGTCGCAGCTGGGGGTGCTGAGCGGGGCTGACTGCTGTTACTGACAGGGATAGTTCCTATTCTGCTGTGTTCGGTGCATTTGACAGTGACATCTGGTGACCAGTTTAGTTAAATGCAGGTTCGTACTTCAGGGCTCCTTTCTGTCAGCTCTTCTTTACCTTCAGTGTGGTAAAAAGTCCATAATCCAGCAGCTCTCAGCATTGGGCTATAAGTGGAGGTAGAAATCTCATGGCCAGTCTGATTTTCCATGTTTAAAAAGTCAATTACTGTGCAGTATTTCTAGGACCAAGAGAAGATCAAACAGATGAAAATCATTATGAGCATCTAGTGTTAAAGGTGCTTGGCTGGAATGGGAAGCTCCTGTATCTGGACTCTGCTCTGAGGCTTGTCTTCACCTAGTGATTGTTTAATGTAAATTGTGTGTGCAATACTGAGAGATGAGAGTCAAATAGAAGTTGTTTCCTTCTGTCTTACTCTTTGCTCAGTACCTCAAGCTTAATGCTGAAATGTTTAGGGCAGGTCAATCCTGAGCATTTGCTCTGTACAGAACCCCAGACAGTCAACAAGTTATTGCTTGAAAAAAAGCATTTTGTTTTTCTGATTGTTGAGTAAGTCATTCTGTATTAGAGTTTTCCATTTGTGCAGGTAAAATCCCCCTTTTATAGACTAAAATCTCACCACTTGCTTATTTAATGTATATATAAGGTATATATAGATCCTAGTCAATGACATTTTTAAGCATCTAGGGTTGTCCACAGCAGTTCAATCCATAGGCATTATGCCAAAACCATGTTTCTTTAAGAATTTGTTTGTGAAACACAGAAGCACCAAACAAACAGATGAGCAGAATGTATTCACAACTTCTCAGGCTCCATCAAAACTCCAGTACTTACTATGGACTGTCTCTGAAACTTTCAGGCATAAAACAAATTAAGATACTGTACTGTGAGTTTTGACAAATATAGAAATTTCAAAATAATTAAGAATGCAATTTACTGATTAAAAGTGTTTGAAATGCTGTATCAGTTTATGAATCATCTGCCTGTTGGTCATAATACACAGGCAAATTAAAAATTAGCTGAAGGATATTAATTAAAGAAGATTAAAAGAAAAATGTTACTTATCATGAAAGAGAATGAAATGTGCTCATTGTTGAAGTGAACTTCTAACTCTTTAATATGTATATAAGCTTATGATGTGGGTTTCACTCATAACTGCAGTATGTGGAATCTGAAACAAGCAGAATGTGCTCCAGAATTGGCAATTTCTTACAGAGTTGAGATTCTTCAGTCAGCCACTGCTTTTTGAATGGGCCAGTCAAATTCAGAGCCTAAATTCAAAATGGATTCTTTAGTCAAGATTTTGAGAAACAGAAGTTCTGTCTTTATTTTAGTCCTTTAGAGAGATGCGTCCACAATGGTAGGGACATTTTGTTTCTATATGAGCTCTTAAGTATTCCTGTATTTAGTAGCTTTCTGTTTTATAATAGCAGAAAATAACTGTTGTTTAGTGTTCAGGACCAGAACATCCTAGACATTGTGCACAAGTGCCCATTTAATTTTGAGAGGTCAAACAGACAAACATTTGATCTCTCCGTTTCTGTTCCAGTTTCTCAAGAATGATGGTAATATTTGGAGCATGTAGCAAACGTGTCCTAGGTGTAAAATCTCCCTGTAATGCATGAATGAAAGTGTTACCTTCTGCTAATGTAACTTTCAAAAACTCCAGATAGTTTATGGGAAGGAAAATCTATTTTAGGAACCACTTGCAAGTGGGAGAGAAGAGGAAGTCTCTTGAGTATTCCTTCTTCTAGCAGTATTCATGTAAACTTTTCTTTCTCAGGAGAGAAAGGTTCTCATTATTTTTTCATTCATATATGTTTAAATGATAGGAAGAGTAAATTACCCCTACTAACAAAATCTAATACCTCTTACACTTATATTTCATCTTACTAGAATCAAACTCAAATCTTGAGTGCATTAGATAACAAAAGGAGAAGCTGCAAAATACTTTCAAAACTACTTTTCTACTCAGTGTTTGGCACTTTTGGACATGTTTTTCATCTAAAGTGTAGAAACAGGTACACAGAGATAGGTGGTGGCCAGGTCAGGTAAGTGGTGAGTTGCAGCAGTGCACAGAAGGATTTGCACTGAAGGAGCACTGTGTTCTGGACTGCAGCTCTTACCTGCAACAATGTATAGAGACAACAGAATGCCTAAAGGTTTTCCCATTTGTCTTTTTCTCTGATAATAAAGGGCTGAGAAGTGCTATGAATCAAAGGATTAGCTACAATCACACAGCTGTCACAGTGAACTATTCTGCATCCTGCTGTGCTGGCATTGCTTTGTGTTTAAAGAATGAGTTGTGTTGTGCAGGGACAGGTAAAGCTGTTGTTGCTTCACAGTAAATGAGTGCTAGAAAGTGTCCATATGCATGATTTGGACACGTTTCCTGGATTGCCATGGAAGGCAATGAATGAGCAGTGAGGGAAATCTTTCCTACAACATTTATGGTAGCTTTGAGATTTCCTCATCTGTAATGTTTTTATGATTGCTGGGACATATAGCTGGTTGAACATTCACCCCACTGTAATGTTTTGCCACTGAAAAATGTTGATTTCACTAGCCAAGGCATATCTCTGCTTGTCAACTTGTCTGTGAAATTCTTTTGAAGTTACTCATTTTAGTAAGACTGAAAACATGCAAAAATAAAGTTATTCAGCTATTTTAATACAGGTACTTTCTATGGAATATTGTGAATGACAAAAATATTTGTCTCAAAGCAAAAATAAAACAGCATAGAATTCGGTAATTTTTGCTTAACTTGTGTGCAACGAAATTATATCCTAAAGTGTCAGATTTTCCCCACAGATGGTAAGTTTTGTACTTAGAGCTTCCCTGTAAGTCATGATAATATCACTCTGTCAACACCCTAATAAGAAAATGAGCATGAATGATATCAGGCTTTTGCCACCCATGGGCAAGGTCTGCATGACCTCTGAGGGCCTTGGTTGTCTGTATTGCTGCTGTGTTGACACGCTTCTCAGACCTTTGGGAAACACTCATTTGAAAGGTTTCGAACGTCAAGTTTGTTTAGGGGCAAAGAAGCTCCATTTTACCTCCT